>NC_134470.1:59963473-60352527 GCF_964194025.1 Convolutriloba macropyga | reverse complement strand
TATATATCATATTAATATATATATATATATATATATATATATATATATATATTTATATATATATATATATATATGATTATATACATATATATATATATATATATAAATATTTATATATATGTATATATATATATATATAAATGGATAGATGCATGATAAAATTTTATATATATATAAACAAATATATATATATATATATATGTATATATATATGTATCTCTATATTTTATATATATATATATATATAATATATATATTTGTACATATATGATTACATATATATATATATATATATATATTTATTTAGATTTGTGTATATGTTTATATATATATATATACATATATATAAATATATATATATATATGTATATATATATATATATAAATATATATATATATGAATATTTGTATATGTATATATATATATATATATATATATATTTATATATATATATATTATATACATGTATACAAATATAAAAATATAAATAGGTATAGATATGGTACTAGGTATTGTGAAATTTCAGAGTGAGTTTCAACTCAGGAAGAAAAATGAAATGAAAATAGGTTATTTGTTGCAAAATTTTGTATCAGAACGATATGGGGGAAAAAGCTACAAGGAAACAAATTTTAATTTAAGAACTCCTAGCTTTCAAAACTTGAAAATTTAAAGACAACTTAGTGAGATTTTTTATTTCAAAAACCAAGCAATCAAAACTGTTAAGCTAATGAACATCTTAAATTATGAACTTGCAAAATCTGGGGAAAGATAAGACAACCTTTTTCAGCAAAAAAAAAATTAGCGCGAAAACGAATAAAATTTTTGCATTGGAAATTTTAAAGAAAAATTAGATCTATGTGGACAGCAGGTAAAACCAACCGCATTACAGGGTAGTTTTTAGTCCAAAAAAGTGTCAAATTTGGAAAACAGGAATCTTAATTTTACAATGAAAATATCTCTCCCAAGCGTTATTGAGATGGATAATTTCAAATACTTTACAAAGAGGGCAATTTTTCTAGATTCAATGTGAGATTTGAAAAATCAGCTTATGAATGAAACATGCAATAACGTTGTGAGTCCTTCAGCCACGCTCCTTGTGCCGAGAACCTATGTTGAAAAAATAGGCTGCTTTTTTATATTCATAATTGTGCCAAGACGGTAGCAGCCATTACTAAACTTGGTTTTTGCAAGCCAGCAGTTCCTTTGGTCATTGAGGGTCAGAATCTTCTTTGAGATAGCTTGACTCTTATGGAATATTGAAACCATAACTATACATTCTCTGTAAGTAAACAGTTTTAACCAAGCTGCGGAAAATTAGAAGACGGCAGTTTTCGTCCCTTTTGATAAGAATTGAAGAAATCATTCACAAAATATACCAATGCCCCATCAGTAGTGACCTAAATATTAGTGATGAAAACAGCATCGTACCTTTTTCTCAATATCAGACTGAAAAAAAGTGAACTTGATGGAATGCGGACAAGAACAGTGGCAAGGTTGTTTAATGAACATTAGAAGTGCGATTCGGCTGCACACTCAGCTTACACAGTGACTAAGGCCCAAAGTCCTATTCAAAAACTTTTGCAGTTTTTCCTCTGAGCTGCGAATAGAGAAGACATCCACAACATCATACCACATGCCAGAGAACGCGTTGAGTGAACGAACAAACTGATCAGCAGAAGAATACCTCAAAAATACTTAGGAGAATACCAATATGAGTGAATATCTTTTTAATTATAATTTGCGTTCCCAATGTACTGCGTTCTAAATCATTTTATAATCAGACACAAAACAAAGATTAGAAGAATATTGAATTTTAGCAAATACAATGAGTTGAATGAAATTTTACATTAAAAAATTTGAACGAATGAAAACATGACTTCCTGAGTGGATAAAAGTCGAGGTGAATTAATAAAGTCAATTTGGTTTAAAAGATCTCTATCTGTAACACATATCCTCCTCTTCAACAGGAAAACATTTTAGTCCAACAAGTTGTTTTAGATAAAGCAATAATAACTCATAAAATATACAAACTTGAGGATTGTTAAATTAAGAGAAAAGTATAGCATGCATAATCAAATAATGACAAATAATTTTCCTGCTATTATAGCTAAAATGATTTATTTGCTGGTTCTCATTACTAGTACTACTAATAATAATTCATGATTTTGATTCACAAACATTTTTTGAAAGAGAAAGAACTCAGCAGATAGCTTAATTGGAAACGCGTTACCAACGTGGCGATAAATTAAAATTATCAGGTTTTAATTGAGAGATGTGTGTCACGAATTCACTATAGTATGAGGAACAAGCAACAGTGGAGCCATAGTTAGATCTGATCAACAACTTAATGTCAGAAAATGGATTTGCTGATTAATTACGTAAACTAATTCGTTTATTAGAAATGAGGTCCTAAAAAACAAAAATTGCAATAAAATTCTAAATATTGAATGCTTATAAAAACTTTAAAAATTTTATGATTGTCATATATTTATCTTCAGTGCGAAATTTAGGGTTAGGAGGGCTTAACTGACCAACTGAAGTCTGTTTCTTCAACTGGCCGACGTGCGTTTTCTTTTGCAAGTACAGTTGAATTTACTGAATTTTGCACCTTTTGTCTTATAGACACTTGGATTTAAGTTGACTATCTGAATTTTGCTTAGGTACCTAATGTTGTCTTTCGTATCCGTATAATTCAGGGGGATGCCAAGCTCTTGTACCGGTGAGATTGATGGTGTGACTGGCTGTTCGGCTGTTCAATTGGATTTGTGTGCGAATTGCTGCCGTTCTGAATTGATATTGGTTTGATGGCTTTCGTGCGGAGATTGACTTACAAAAGATCGGGTTCGCAAAACTCCAGAATTACTAAAGGCATGTCGTTGCCTGATTTTGATGTAATGTCTGTTTTTTTTCATATTCCTGATGTGATGGCTGATTTTATCTTCTGATAAAATGTGATAGCTGATTTTTTATCACACTGAAGGGGTTGTTTTTGTGCATATGTCCAGAAGTCGGTGTTCTTTTTTGCCTTTGTTCCAAATTTTGCTTTGTCACTATTGCAGACTCTGATCTCTGGCAATCAAGGTTCATCAATGACTAAAGTTGATGACGATGTCATTCGCACTGTCGGAGCTGGTGCGATTGATTCATACAGATTTGCTAAATTCAAGCACAGTTTTCTCGGTACGAGGAATGAGAAAATGTAGCTTTGTATGTATTATCGTTCTAAAAACGAAACTGTTTTGGTTAGTAATATACAGTATTCCTGTATCCTTGTCAGCTCGGCTCATGGCTCACTCCGCCATGATATTGTTATATTCCGCAGTGACCCAGCCTTTGTCATCCAGATAGTCCACCATCGGAACTGTGTTGTTGTCTATATAAAGATTCGAAATTTTTTCATAACTGATATTAGTAAATTTTGTTTGTGAGCTTACATTTCAAATCGAACTGTTTGGTGATATAACTTAATGTGCTTTGAATGGTGATACTTCTTTTGTTTGCAAATGAGCAATTGATAAACAATTGATCTAATTGAATTTTTTTAATGTATATTTGTTTCATTTACTTGCTAATTTCATACAAACTGACGTTTTCTAACTCTTTGTAATAATCTCTTTACTAGTCAAATTGCTCTCTGGTAACCTACAGGTGCTTTAATTATGTTGATATTATCCTTCGGTAGAAATTTTTTAATTATGTCCTATTAAACATCTAGCCTGATCTAATCTTATGTTTCCAGAGATACCATTACGATGTATATAATCTTCCGTAAAACTTACTATATTTGGGACGTTAGCTTTTCGAAGACTTAGAATATCTATCAATCTTTTGTTTGTCATTGGAACACCAAAGTCCATTTGATTCTCGTTGTTTGCCTCTCGACAGTCCGAGGGTGGCTTATAAAGTGATGACGGTTTGACTGGCGGTGAATTCTTACACTTATTTGCAAATGGACTGCACGCCGATGCTTTTCTGCTCCTTTTGCATATAAGACCAGAAAAGATAAAGGCCTATGGATATCATTCCCAAATTTCCAGGGTTTGTCAAACGTAGCGACTCAAAAACTGCCTTCGTATCAATTTGGTGTGGCTATCCTTTTGTCCACGAATACGCACCTGATCGCACATGCAAGTCTTATGAGGAAAAGATAGACATTGTTGCATCTCTGTTTGCTACTTTGGATGATGTAATTTCTATCTTCACTCAGAACAGCATCCTTCTAATTCAATACCGCTAAAAAAATTCAAGAAACATCGATTTGAACTCTTCTCAAAAATGTTTTCTCAGGAAGCAATTGAAGGAGAAGATGAGCCCTAGTCAGTAGACTCGCATGTTACATTCAGATTTGACTTCAGTGTTGCCTGGAATGTATCCCGACTGTGGTTTATAGTTAGAAAGTTGAGCAATATAATTTGGCTGCTTATAATTGAATTTGGGTTGAGATGGAAATGTGCAGAACTTAAGGATTTTTCTAGATAAGACTTAATTGAACGAAGGTTAGCGGCCAAAAGCAATTTCGAATTGTTTATTTTGCTAGCATTGAGGAACGCTTGCTGCTTACCGCGTTAATTGCTGTAATCAATAATTTAATAATATAGAGATTGTATGGTGCGGCTATCTGTTGCAAACGCAATTTTTTTCATCTTGGTTGATGAATTTTGCTCGTTGATTTGTTGCGCAAAACTTAGTCTACCAGCCCATTTCTGTTCCTGGAATGTGTTTCAAAAATAAATCAAAAAGTAACAATCCGTCTACACAACTTCTGAATCTGCTATTAAATGATTTGTTGGATCGATGTTCTATCAAGAATTATAATGGTTCTCAACAATCTGTCATAACGGCAAATCAGTTACCACAAAGAAAGTTTCTGAAGTGTTCTACAGGCCAAAGTACTCCGAGGAGTTATAATTCGTTCACACTATCTCTCTCTCTCTCTCTCTCTCTCTCTCTCTTTTCGTTCCGGTTAAGGAAATGTGACGTCAATGATTCGGTTTTAAAGCCAATTATTGTGGGTTGTTGTAATGCAGCTCCCAAACCAGTAAAGAATGAGTTGCATTTGATTTGCTTCCCCAAGTTCGGTTGTGTGCTTTGAGTTGCATGTGCGAGTTCATACTTTTTTTTGAGGAAAATATGCTTCAAGTTTGTCTGTTCATTCAAAATTGGGGAGATTTTTATGCTTTGGACGTATGGAATGACAATATTTTGATGAATTTTGTATCCACATTCCTTAGTAACGTACTGAGCGCAGAACGATCTTAGTTCTTTAAGGCTTTTTGAAAGTACTCATAATGTAAAGATAGCTGATGTTAGACTTAGAAGTTGAAAAACTAGATTGAAAAACTGTTTATCGTAAGCAGTCAATTTCAGTTTTTGCAAAATGACATTTCTCCGTTTCTTTTTTTATGTCATTTCTATAATAATTTTTTATTTCTTTTCATCACTGACTTTTATGATACTATCTAAGAAACAATGAGTGCTTCTGAGACAACCAAAATAGAGTCCGTTACTTTTTGGAAATCTGCTGGCGTGTCAGTCACACCATAGAAACTTGATATGAACTTGTCATTTCCAGTTGACTTCTAATTTCTAAAAAGCAATTTTGGGACGTTTCCGGACCTAAATTAAGCAGGCTATTGGCGTACTTCAGTTCTCAAGTTTTAAAATAAGCTCTTTTCAAGTGTTGAAAATGCATTAATGTTTTGTTCTTTTGTGTCAATTAATTTTTCAATGGTTGTCAGCTGATTTTTTTTCACATCGATTGATTTTTTTTATCTGAAAATCAAATGCAAAATAAACTGTTTTATCTTTTTTAACGGTGTTGACTATGGAAGAGATAAAAGACTTATCTACACAGTTAACTAATTCTATTATTTGTTATTCGTCCATAAGTTGTGTGTTGGATTTCTGCGTTTACTAAAAGTTGTAAATCAAATGGGTTTTTGTATCCTTCCTGTTTTGTTAGAGTGTAGTTTTAATGAATTGTTGATTTCACTGTGCTCGTTCGGGACCTATTATTATGAAATGAAAACTGAAACGTCTTGAGCAATCTGCTTGTTTATGAGCCACTGATTTTCGATAATTTTTAATTATCCTTTTTGATTAATTCAGGGTCTATAATGATGATTAGATGAAGGGCAGCTTCCCAAACTCTGATTTTGATGTTTTCTGCAATTGAATCGTTACAGGTTACCATCGGATGGAATATTCCCAACTGTCTTGATTGTTTTGTCAATGGCTTCAAATATCAGTGCTTGTGACTGACTTTGCCAAGCTCTCGTGAACGATGACGCAAACATTGCTCGAAATCACTAGCGCTCTTATCGAGATGTTTCCGAATAGATGTCCGAATAGAATTTCTGAGTTTTAGATTCAATGGTTCAACTTTCGTTAGATTCTGATCGTCGGAAAACAGAGCTCTGCATTTGTTATTTTCTTATTCCTAATCTGAACCGTGAAACGCATCTTAAATATTATGAGGCAGCACCAAAGACTATATCTGGTTGAACTGATCATAGGCATTAGAACCGATTGTTTTGGCGTCCAATTGCGTGTCCTCAAGTTGTTCACTCAGGGTATTTGTTTCAAATTCGTTCTTTTTTGCAGTCTTTTGAAAAGCATTTTTAAGCCACAATTATTACATATCTTTTCTGTGCGCAGCACATGATTGACGGGGGTTAAAATTCCATAAACGTGCACAATTAGGGCGAATTGATGTTTTTTTTGTTAAATTGTTGATTTTTAGGGGATTGGTCGATAAGATGTTCCAATTGAGTTGAATATTGTTCAGCGAGGGATTTGTCCCTAATATGCTAACCATGCAAGCAAAAGCCATGACAGAACGCAGTTGATTTTTGGATGCCCATCTCGCTTTTGAAAGCGAACTCCAATGCTTTCTTAGGAGTGTTCGATTGATAAAATATCCCTTATTATTGATTCCTCGTGGCAGCCAAGATCCAAATTGAAAGAAATTTCTCATTATAATCCATAATGTTTTTTGATAGTTTCTCCTTGGAGTTGCTTTCTGGATAAGCACTCTTGTCCATCAAACGTCATGATGCGTTGCTTTGTGAAGATGTCATCTAGAATGCACCGATGTTTTTTGTCGTCGTCTTGTCTGTGTTGTAGCTTGATCCATGAGCAAAATTCGACGCCCTTCCGCAGCAAGGCTCCAAAAAGACAGGGAGACCGCTTTACGGTCACATAATTTCAAAAAGCAATCCCAACACAATATTTCTGCGGCTTTCAATCGTCTTACATCTGTTGAGACATGCATGTTCAATTGCTCATTTGTGATCCTATTTTGGCTCTGGTAGCAACGTTTATTTTCCTGGTGGTGCATCACGAAAAACATCGATCAAGTTGCCTTCTTTTGCAGGGATTGCAAATTTTAGGATCTATCGCCATTTTTATCCTCTAAGAAGGGTTCAATGTTGTCCAATGACAATCCCAAAATGCTTCGATGCCCAGTAACTCTCGTTTTTTGGGTGTTGGATGTGCCATATGATACTATATTAATAGTGTGGAGTAATTCTTGGCAACTGCAGCTTTAACTAAAGCTATTGGATTGGTTCCCTGAATCCCAGTCAGAAACGAAATTACAATTATTCGTTCTCTTTTCCCATTGTATTTTGACTACGGATTCAATTTGATTTGGATCGCTTGGAAACGTGTTTTAATCAAGTGTTTTAATCTTGTTGAACTATGGAAATATTCTGACTACATCAACTTGATGTAGTTCTTTCTTTGTAGTTTCACAAATTACCGCGCGCACTGAGCAAAAGATATAACAAAGTTTGAGTTTCGTGTGTTTTCTTTTTCTCACAAATACGATGCCTTTGGCAGTTGAGGGCAGCTCTGCCTCTTATATAAACCAAGGTGAAAATTCGTAGAGGCATTTATGAGGTGTTTCCACTTGTCGACTCAATAATATTGCCATAGTTTTCAGTTGAGCGAAAAAATTAGCGATGCTTTTTCGCTGGTTGGTGTTTTCATATCATTTTGTTTACAGCCTCAGAAAAGCAAAGTTCTTCTACTAGATGCTCACTGCTCTTGTTATGGATCTATTCTTCTTCTCTTCCCAATGTTGTTTACACTCCCAATTACAATAAATAATAGTCCGGTTGTCGAAGCTTCATTTGGAGCCATAGTAGGAGGGGGTTGGTGTCTTAAATTAGCTTATAAATTGTTTAAACCCAGATTTATAATCTTATTGTACACTTTGCTTTTCCTTCAAAAGTTCAATTTATTTATTTAATATGCCTTGTCATTTCAAAACTGTCAGGCTTCATATATGTTTTCAGGAGTTGACTAGCCATCCCCTGAGTTCAACGACTTATCTATGAACGAGAGGTTTTTTTCCTTATTGGCGTGTTCTAATTTGTATAATTACAGCATTTTAATACTTAAAGCAGTACTTGCGCCGCAGGTTGTAACAGTTGTATGCCCACTAAATTCTAGGAGAGACAGAATAGCTCCATTGCTGCTACTGTATTCGAATTAATTATGAAGTCGTACAAGAGAATTGTTCTTTTTTTCCTCCTATAAACGCAACGCGAAGTAGACAAAAAAATGCAGCCTTTGAGGTGAACTTTTTCTGCTGAGGCAAAGTTTAAAAATAGGAGCTAGAGTGTTCATTGACATTTCGCGCCCAATTGGGAAGAAGCTGAAGTTTGTTCAAGGAGTTTACACCAATAAGTGTGATCCAAATTCTCCTATTTCTAATTTCCATTTAACATAATTACGAGAAAAAATAATTGTTCTACATATAGATTTTGACATTCGACAAAGTGGATAATTCTTTAATAACAAAGACGCTATAAAATTTTTGAATACAAATTACTGCGGTCACTGGGCAAAAGATATAACAAAATTTGAGGTTTATGTGTTTCGGTTTTTCTCAAAAAGGTGATGCCTCTAGCATTTGAGGGCAGCTCTGCCTCTGATATAAACCAAGGTGAAATTGCGTAGAGGCATTCATGAGGCGTTTCCACTTGTCGCTTCAGTATTGCCATAGTTTTCAGTTGAGCAAAAAAATTAGCGTTGCTTTGCCACTGGTTGGTGTTATCATATCATTTGTCTACAACCTCAGAAAAGCAGAGTTCTTCTACTAGACGCTCACAGCTCTTGCTATGGATCTCCTCTTCTTCTCGCCCTAGTGTTTTTTATACTCCCAATTAAAATATATAATTATCCGGTTGTCGATACATCATTCGGAGTCATAGTAGAAGGGGGTGGTTGTCTTAAATTACCTTATAAATTTTTTAAACCCAGATTTATTTTTTTGAAGATCTATTTTATTTCAAAATATCTATTTATTTGCTTACAATGTCTTGACGTTTGAATAGTCTCAGTTTTCATATTCGTATGTAGGATTTGACTTGCCATCCCCTAGTTGATTGACTTATTTTTAAAAGGAGAGTGTTTTTTCAATATTGACGCTTCAGATATTTTCCAATTTTTGTGTACTTACAGCATGTAAATATGCAAAATCAGCACTTGCGTCTGAGGTTGTAACAGTTCTACGCCCACCCAGGTTGAGGTTGCGCTCGAAGTCGCCTCTGTTCATACGGTCTCAGACAAACGTGACATCTGATCAGACCGTCCCAGAAAGAAGTGACTTCTGATCAGACGAGTGTGCGCTCGAAGATCATTGTGCGCTCAAAGTGCGCTTGAAGCTGCCTCTGATCAGACGAGTTCGAGACCAAAGTGACCCCTGATCAGACAAGTTGCAGAACTTTATCCAGACAAGTTCCAGACCATTGTCCAGACTAAAATGCGCTCGAAATATTCTCCCAGACCATGTGCTTGCATGATCTCTGCAGATCTTCAATATCGAAAGTATTGCACGAGCCTTCAAGACAATAAACAAAACAATTACTTATATCAATAAAGATAATATCTATTCTAAACAATAAACGTGTCCAGACATCACCCAGGTTAAAGTCCCAAAGCGAGTATGTCCATGCCAACGATTAACGCAATTCAGGGAATGCTAATTTCTGTGATTCTTGTATGGACAAGGAGGCTCGGTAATATGAGCTCCCATATAATGTTCCAACCCCGATCATCCATGTTTTTGTTTAATTGTCGGCCAGGAACAGAGAGAGGACATTCAAATTTTCACATATTGCGCGACAAGAATAGCTAATTGAAAAAATAATGGCGGAAGAGAGGGTCGATAAGACGTGCCATTAATGAAAGTACAAGACACTAAGAAAGAAAATTGTTTATTAGAAAAGATTAACTGCGACAAAAACAGATAAAACGTGATTTAGTTGAATTAACCTGTTTCTCATTAGGTAAAATAAGAGTTTTTACAGTAACGAGATGCGGTAACGGATCAAAGAGGAAAAGCAATAAGGGCAAATTAAACGCACGTTTCTGTTTTGAAAACAACAATCTTTCAATTAAATTAAACCTAAACATGTCAGTTTGACACATTAGAAAATTTATTTTCAAGCCCATGGGAAACAAGTAAGAATTTTTTCATCCATACTATGTCAGATGACTGCAGAAAAGAGCAAATATTGAAAATAAATAAATAAAAATTACCCAGATAACTTTATCGCAATCATTAAAACGCTATGTTGTTCATAAAAAAACATTGAAATTTCTTAAACAAAGCTTTTTTTAACTCTTGGGATTACGGCGACAGTTTAAAAATGTGGCAAGCTGACAGAAAACTCAGATATAGGCAATTACACAGAAATGACACTTTTCTTATAAAAATGCGTAGTACCAAAACAAAGAAACCATTAATTGAGAGTAAAATCAATTAAAAACAAGATGTCGAGAAAGAAGATGCGACCTATCAATACAGAGATCAAGCTAAAATGAACAATAGAAATAAGATAAAAGTACCAAATCTGAAAAGCGGCTGATTTTTAAAAAAAAACAAATGTTCCCAAAAACTCAAAAGAAACTACATCCGTTCAACTTAAAAGGAAACAAACTTTCTTACAGAAATTCAGGAAGCCAGCTTGTTATTAATAAGCCTTTTTCAAAAGACGACAAAAAACAACAAAGAAAAAAGAACACAAAATTTTACAAAAAAAGAAATTGAAACTTGTGTTGAAGCCATTAAAATTATAAGACATCAAAAACCAGCAACATATAATATATGTTTGTATTATAATTTCAAATTTTATATATATATATATATATATATATATATATATATATATATTCATATGTTTTTATAAATAAATATAAAATTTATTATGCTTTGTATTAATTGTTTAATATAAGGTTAAAATAATGATACATTACGCTTTGTTTTGTTTGGGGATAGTTTGAGCATGGTTTTTTACCTAGTGCTCTTCTCAAAATCTCCTAAAATTGTGTGGGGTAACTTCGTCGTAGCCGGTCCACAGACTGGATGAGAAAGGAGGAAGGAAAAACCATCAGAAGATACAGGAAAATCTCAAATGTAGGTTTTTTCAATCATTTTGAGACAATTTTCAGACATAATTTCAGCTATATGTTCAAATTTGTTTTGTTTGGTTTTACTTGGAGAGAGATTAAGAGCGCGGGTTTTACAGTTTGCTTGGACTCAATTCTCATATAGATTTCTCCTATTGTATCTCTGCCGTCGCCGGTTCCCAGCCCGGTTGAGAGAAGTGGAGGGGAACACACCCAAATAATACTAGAAAATCTCTCAAAAACCTGTTCCTTAGTTCAATTATAGTTTTTTCAGACAGTTTTGAACCTATTTTAGCTCTCGAAACGTCCTCTGATCATACAAATTGCGCTCAAAACGTCCTCTGAGCAGACTA
This sequence comes from Convolutriloba macropyga, assembly GCF_964194025.1. Lineage (NCBI taxonomy): Eukaryota > Metazoa > Xenacoelomorpha > Acoela > Convolutidae > Convolutriloba > Convolutriloba macropyga. The sequence continues at coordinate 60,340,752 of NC_134470.1, read as the reverse complement.
TTATGCGTTCGAGTTATCTTCAGAGCAGACGAAAGTGCGGTCGGAACGTCTTTCTGATCAGACAAAAGTGCAGTCAAAACATCTCTCTGATCAGAAAAAAGTGCGTTCGAAAAGTCCTCTGATCAGACTAAAGTGCGTTCGAGACGTCCTCTGATCAGATAAAAGTGCGTTTGAAACGTCATCTAAAGTGCGCTCAAAAATCTCCCTTGATCAGACTAGTGTGGGCTCGAAATTCTCGAAATTCTCCCTGACTCCCGGATCAGACTAACATGCGTTCGAAATTGTCTCTGATCAGAAAAGTGTGCGCTAGAAACTGCCCCTGATCAGAAAAGTTTCAGACCATTGTCCAGCCGAAAGTGCGCCCAAAGTTTTTTCCAGACCATGTAATTCATGCGCACGGTGAACAGGTATGCAATCGAAACTCGTCTGATCAGGGGTCACTTCAGTCTGGGCTCTAACTTGGAGGAGAGACAGAATAGATCCATTGCTTGCTGCTGCAGTATTCAAATTATTTATGAAAATGTTTAAAAGAACTGTTCCTTTTTTTGTCCTATAACTCCGAAGCTGACAAAAAAAGTGCAGCCTCTTGAGGTGAGTTTTTCTTGCTGAGGCAAAGTTCAGGAATAAAATCTACAGCGTCCAGTGATTTTTCGAGCAAATAAGGAAGAAGCTACAGTATTGTTGAGGCAGTTTACTCCAATAAGTGTGATTCAACCTCTCTTATTTCTGGGTTTCATTAAAAAAAATTACGACAATGAACAAAAAAGAATTATTGTTCCATGTTTAGTTTTTGTGAAGGCATTCGACAAAGTGGATAATTCTATATTCAAAAAAATACTCTCGAATTTTGAAGTTGGCGGAATACTTCTATTGCTTGATCAGACCATTGTCTGATCAGACAAGTTGCAGAACTTTATCCAGACAAGTTCCAGACGATTGTCCAGACTAAAATGCGCTCGAAATATTCTCCCAGACCTTGTGCTTGCATGATCTCTGCAGATCTTCAATATCGAAAGTATTGCACGAACCTTCAAGACAATAAACAAAACAATTACTTATATCAATAAAGATAATATCTATTCTAAACAATAAACGTGTCCAGACATCACCCAGGTTAAAGTCCCAAAGCGAGTATGTCCATGCCAACGATTAACGCAATTCAGGGAATGCTAATTTCTGTGACTCTTGTATGGACAAGGAGGCTCGGTAATATGAGCTCCCACATAATGTTCCAACCCCGATCATCCATGTTTTTGTTTAATTGTCTGCCAGGAACAGAGAGAGGACATTCAAATTTTCACATATTGCGCGACAAGAATAGCTAATTGAAAAAATAATGGCGGAAGAGAGGGTCGATAAGACGTGCCATTAATGAAAGTACAAGACACTAAGAAAGAAAATTGTTTATTAGAAAAGATTAACTGCGACAAAAACAGATAAAACGTGATTTAATTGAATTAACCTGTTTCTCATTAGGTAAAATATGAGATTTTACAGTAACGAGATGCGGTAACGGATCAACGAAGAAAAGCAATAAGGGCAAATTAAACGCACGTTTCTGTTTTGAAAACAACAATCTTTCAATAAATTAAACCTGTACTTGTCAGTTTGACACATTAGAAAATTTATATTTAAGCCCATGGGAAACAAGTAAGAATTTTTTCATCCATACTATGTCAGATGATTGCAGAAAAGAACAAATATTGAAAATAAATAAATAAAAATTACCCAGATAACTTTATCGCCATCATTAAAACGCTATGTTGTTCATAAAAAACATTGAAATTTCTTAAACAAAGCTTTTTTAACTCTTGGGATTACGGCGACAGTTTAAAAATGTGGCAAGCTGACAGAAAACTCAAATATAGGCAATTACACAGAAATGACACTTTTCTTATAAAAATGCGTAGTACCAAAACAAAGAAACCTTTAATTGAGAGTAAAATCAATTAAAAACAAGATGTCGAGAAAGAAGATGCGACCTATCAATACAGAGATCAAGCTAAAAAGATCAATAGAAATAAGATAATAGTACCAAATCTGAAAAGCGGCTGATTTTTAAAAAAAAAACAAATGTTTCCAAAAACTCAAAAGAAACTACATCCATTCAACTTAAAAGGAAACAAACTTTCTTACAGAAACTCAGGAAGCCAGCTTGTTATTAATAAGCCTTTTTCAAAAGACGACAAAAAACAACAAAGAAAAGAAGGACACAAAATTTTACAAAAAAAGAAATTGAAACTTGTGTTGAAGCCATTAAAATTATAAGACATCAAATCCAGCAACATATAATATATGTTTGTATTATAATTTCAAATTATATATATATATATATATATATATATTCATATGTTTTTAAAAATAAATATAAAATTTATTAAGCTTTGTATTAATTGTTTAATATAAGGTTAAAATAATGATATATTACGCTTTGTTTTGTTTTGGGATAGTTTGAGCCTGGTTTTTTACCTAGTGCTCTTCTCAAAATCTCCTAAAATTGTGTGGGTGTAACTTCGTCGTAGCCGGTCCACAGACTGGATGAGAAAGGAGGAAAGAAAAACCATCAGAAGATACAGGAAAATCTCAAATGTAGGTTTTTTCAATCATTTTGAGACAATTTTCAGACATAATTTCAGATATATGTTCAAATTTGTTTTGTTTGGTTTTACTTGGAGAGAGCTTAAGAGCGCGGGTTTTACAGTTTGCTTGGACTCAATTCTCCTATAGATTTCTCCTATTGTATCTCTGCCGTCGCCGGTTCCCAGCCCGGTTGAGAGAAGTGGAGGGGAACACACCCAAATAATACTAGAAAATCTCTCAAAAACTTGTTCCTTAGTTCAATTATAGATTTTTCAGACAGTTTTGAACCTATTTTAGCTCTCGAAACGTCCTCTGATCATACAAATTGCGCTCAAAACGTCCTCTGAGCAGAATATTATGCGTTCGAGTTATCTTCAGAGCAGACGAAAGTGCGGTCGGAACGTCTTTCTGATCAGACAAAAGTGCAGTCAAAACATCCCTCTGATAAAAAAAAAGTGCGTTCGAAAAGTCCTCTGATCAGACTAAAGTGCGTTCGATACGTCCTCTGATCAGATAAAAGTGCGTTTGAAACGTCATCTAAGGTGCGCTCAAAAATCTCCCTTGATCAGACTAGTGTGGGCTCGAAATTCTCCCTGACTCCCGGATCAGACTAACATGCGTTCGAAATTGTCTCTGATCAGAAAGGTGTGCGCTAGAAACTGCCCCTGATCAGAAAAGTTTCAGACCATTGTCCAGCCGAAAGTGCGCCCAAAGTTTTTTTCCAGACCATGTAATTCATGCGCACGGTGAACAGGTATGCAATCGAAACTCGTCTGATCAGGGGTAACTTCAGTTTGGGCTCTAACTTGGCGGAGAAACAGAATAGATCCATTGCTTGCTGCTGCAGTATTCAAATTATTTATGAAAATGTTTAAAAGAGCTGTTCCTTTTTTTGTCCTATAACTCCGAAGCTGACAAAAAAGTGCAGCTTTCTGAGGTGAGTTTTTCTTGCTGACGCAAAGTTCAGGAGTAAAATCTACAGCGTCCAGTGATTTTTCGTGCAAATAGGGAAGAAGCTACAGTATTGTTGAGGCAGTTTACTCCAATAAGTGTGATTCAACCTCTCTTATTTCTGGGTTTCATTTAAAAAAATTACGACAATGAACAAAAAAGAATTATTGTTCCATGTTTAATTTTTGTGAAGGCATTCGACAAAGTGGATAATTCTATATTCAAAAAAATACTCTAGAATTTTGAAGTCGGCGGAATACTTCTATTGCTTCTAACAGCTTACCCTAACATTCAGCAACGGTCGTCAGAACCAATGACGAGTGCTATAAGTTAGAGCACTTGGCAAAAGGTGTTCCTCAGGGATCAAAAAATGGCCCAGTTCTGTTCCTAATTTGTGTAAAGGAATTGCCTGCCTCAAAAACCTCAATCGATGATTATGGCTTTGCCGGCTGTAGGAGTTTCAGTAGGCAACCACAGAATTAGAAAAATAGAGTAGGGAAAACTGCATGTATAAATCGAAGTTTTTGTCTCCTAATGACATCCAGAATCTCCTGGGCTAAAAACTTTCACCCATTTTAGTTCGAATGAAAACTGCAATCAGTTAGTTCAAAGGCAACTAGCGTTTTTTTAATACAAAATTAATCCTTAAAATCTACTTTAAATGTTTGTACACCTATTAAGGCCATGCACACCTATGAAGAGGATAACCACAAAACTTCTTGGGTTCAACAGTTAATTGATAGAGCTGATCCTTCTACCCCAGGTTTTTTGTATAATTTTATGAACTACTGCTTTTTGTGTAAATAGTTGATAGAAAATGTGATATTTCTGTAAATTATTTCCACAAAAACAGCAAAAAAAAAACAGTTTGCGGAAAAGATTATCAAACCGACAACAACAGGCTGAAGAAATCCGAATACAATTTCTGAAGAGAGCCATCATCTCACCTTGTTGAATATGTACTTGACAAATCTGTAATTGACAAGCCGCTGGTTGATGTTTTTATATAATTTTTTCTGCAACCACATAAAAGCACATTTCTTCTACTAGAAAATCTCTGCTCTTGTTACGGATCTATTCTTTTTCGCGCCCAACTGTTGTTTATGCTCCCAATTAACTTATAATATTCCGGAGAGATGTTCACGGAAAAAAGTACTCAAGGTATTTAAGAAAGATGACAAGAGACTGGCTGCTTTGTGTCTTCTGTGAGAAACGGTCGCTCAATTACGCGGAGCTAAGTCCATACAACCTGATCTTTCTTGTATTTAGGATAAACTTAATTAATCCTGCATCTGATGTGTCTCAATGTTCTGTTCCAGCTATTCAGATGTCACTCAAAAAGTAGATAACGGTAATAGTATTCCAGCAAAAACTAAAGTACAGCTTATCAATGGAGCTCTTCCAGTTAATAATCAGAGCAAATCAAAACGTGATGCGTTGCCAAACGCAATAAGAATGGGAGGGTTACCAGAGTCGTTTGGAAACCTGCATGCAGAAATTCAGTGTAATATTTTTAAAGTGCACATTTTGTTGAAGCACCTAGAGGTTCCTTGTGATATATTGGATGTTCAAAAACCTGCAAGAAAATTAGATAAGTACAGCAGGTCTCTACTGGTTACAGTTGACAGTGCTTTGAGTCGACGGAAGTTTGTTCCCCTCTGAATAAACTTTTTTCTCACAGTACTAAAGTGTATGTGTCGCATGACTTCTTGTCCGACGATCTAAAGAAAGAACAGAATTGCTTAGCCAAAAAGCGCCAACTTTTTGTTGATGGTTCGAATCCAAACTGCATCAAATAAGAAACTTGTCGGTGCAAGTATATGATGGGAATCATTTTGTCACAAATTCTTGCCTGTCCTAAGTTTTTTTTAATTAAATGCCAGGTCACTTAAGGTGCTCAACGCGAACTTCTACTTAAATGAATAATAATGAATTGTGCTTTGTTATTGAGATTCGGCTTAACGACACCATTCAGGACAGCTATATCAATGTTGCCTTATAAATGTTTTTGAAATGCGATAGAATGAAAGCTAGTTCTTGTAAAAATCTTGGTGTTGGTGTTTGTGCTTATTTCAATTCTGAACTACCCATTGAAAAGCTTGTTACTCCTGGTTCGGAAAGACTTGAGGTGATGCGGCCAATTTCGCATTCCCAGCTTGTCCACATTTTCTGCCTCTCGTATTATCTTTCGGAAATCGGTAAAGCCGACTTGTATTCGAATCATTTCCTTGAATCTGTTGAGAAATTAACATAATTTTTTATCCACCAGTACTTTTTACTATTTGGGGCGATTTTAATGATTTTGGTCTTTTTAAGGTTGTTCAGCAATTGTCTATGACTCATCTTATTAGGGGCCCCACTTAAAAGAATTCCCACCTTGACTTTGTAATGTTTAAAGCGGAATTACATTACAAGCGCGGTATCTCGTTTGCTCTCTTCCTGCCTCGTGACCATGTTGCGCTGGTTAATGAACCATTGCAGACAACGGAAAACGTCATTGGTATGGTTTTGTAGGACAGCAAGCCGTTGCCAATAAGTCGCATCTAAATTATTTGCCTGACACAACTTCTCATAGACAGTGGAAATTAAAGACCAAAATCAGGCTATGGACGAGTTGTTGCGAATCTTGCGATTACTACGATCTTGTTTGTCCTCTTGTCAGAATAAAAGTTTAATAGAGACCCAGAGTATGCGACTCCGCAGATAATAAATCTTTTGAGACGGAAACAATATGCCTTCAAGAGTAGGGAGTCGTATGAAGTTAAGCGTCTGAATGATAAGATTCAGCGAATCATCATTTCAAATTTGAAGCCCAAGGACTACTGCAACATTGGTGGAAACGTGCATTGGAGTACTGGGTAGAACGCAAAACTCTGCACAAATCTTCATTACTGCGATTGAGATCAACGAAAAATTGGTTAAATTATCTACTATTTCTTCTGAAATTTCACTTGATTCCTCCATGGTTAGTGTCGAATTGCCCCCTCTCTTTTCCTTGCAACAGAATTATAAGGATCTCAAAAAGATCAACAAATCTTCTCCTGGTCAACACGGACTTTCTTGTTGGTTGTTTTGACAGAATTCTCCAAACCTGGCCTCTGTTTTCCATCATTTGTTCAATGAGTTCCTCAAGAATGGAGTTCCTCAAGATTTTTTTCCATAGGCATTCAAGATATCACGTGTTATTCCAGTTCCAAAAAACGACATGTTCTATAAGCAATCTTTGGCTAGTATCGGTAACATCGATTTTCGCTATTTCAAAAGATTCATCTTTGAGCAGTTTGTTTCTTCAGCTTATAATAAGAATTTTGACAAAAATCTGTTTGGGTTATTGGGAAAGGAATCTCCTCGCAACATGCATTGCTGAAAATTCTACACTTTTGCAGGAATTTTAGCAAGAACTCTAATTATGTGCGAATATTTGATTTCAACTTGAGCAGAGCTTTTGGCCTGCTTTCTAGAGACCAAACTGTTGAGAAACTGAAGGAGTTGATGACTATTCAGTTGCACATTGTTAATGTTCTGACCGATTTTCTGACTAATTGGGCCTATTATTTTGATATCAAGAACGAACAGTCAATTGTGCTTTGGACAATTTGTGGTCTTTCTCAAGAAAACATGTTGTGTTCTACCATGGTTGGGCCTATCAAGTTAAATTTAGTCTACAATGAGTTGGAAATTTAAGAACCGACCCGAAAATTGATCAAGTATGCTGAAGACATCACTCCAATTAATCCTGGTAGATTCAATGATCCCGACAAAAATGTAGTAGCGTTAGTGGACCTAAAAACTTTATGAGTCTAAGAGTGTCGAGATTTGTGTGTTTACCATTTTGGTCAGCAAGTTTTACCTATTTTTGGCTGAAGGCAATGCAGTGGTTTGAAAAATTTCGAGAGGCGCTATTAACACTGCGTTAGTAGTATGTCTGTTGGATGTCTTTTTCCAACTTTATTTTAAATTTACATCTTTTGTGTTTGAAGCTCCCATCGGAGTTCATAATGAAAGACAACGGCCGGATTCTTAAGCAATTTGTTGCAAATCCAGAAAGGAAAATAGTTTTGCGGAGTTTTGGGACATCAAGATTGTAAAATGAAGGAACTTACAGCCGGCAAAGACAGCATCGTCTATATCAAATGCAAAGGAATTTCAGTAGTGCTTCTCTGTAGACCCAAGAACTAAGCAAATATGAATTCAACGGTATAAAGTTGACGCAGTAGTTCATCCAACTTGATGACCCAATTGGAGTTTGTCATTGAGGAATCTCGAATCATCTGCGTTACTTCTAGGTAAAAAACGCCAAGTTCTGTGTTCAGTCTCAGAGTTGAGGTTACCTATTTTTTTTTCATTTTACCTTAATGGGTTATAATTTGAATCTCGTAGTGTCAATTCGATCTATTTCTGAATGTCTACGCTTAGTTCTTTTATGAGTCTCACAGCACTCTTCTCAAGATTTCGTTGTTAAAATTACAAAGCGATCTTTGAAAAACTTTGTCAGGGACAAAAAATCTGAAAAAAGTGTGGTCACTAGTGGTGTTCCCCAGGATACACTGTTTTTCATCATTTACATAAACGATATACCTGAAATTGTAAATGAACAACTGTGCTACGGCTATGCGGACGACTAAAGCTGTTTCTACAGATCAGACAACAATGAGCAAAGCAAGCCTTGTTCAATCACTGCATTGTTGTGCTCTGTAAACTGCATGAGACGAAATGATGAAAAATTCACACTGGGAAACTTCAAGGAAACACTCAAGGAGGTATTAAACGATAATCCAGTAACAAAAGTAGTTTCTCAGAAAAACTTTGGTTTAATAATAAAAGCTATTCTGTCTTGGAGAGCATGTACTAACAAAGGATGCCAGAAAGCTATCGGCTCTCTCTACTCAATCAGACGTAATTAGTCGAAATTCCGTCTGGTTACTTCAAAATTAAATACTTATACCGGCTACGTGGTTGCAATAACGGTTCATGGTTCACCTGTGTCTCACTATGAAAATACAAATTCACAAAAAATTGAAATGATACGACGTGGACACTAATTGCAAATTTCAGCAACAAAGAACGACTCAAAAAAAGTAAGATTTTTGCCAAAGTCTCTATATATTGAAATGCGCGATATCCTTGTGCCCATATCATTTTCTGGAGGCAACTGTAATATCAACATCGGCGTTTTTTCTTCAATCAGTTGCGACCAACACGCGACAAAGTGACCGAAGTGAGTTGGTTGTTCCAAAGACCGGCCGTAGGAAAGCAATTTCAGACTTTTTTATCAGAATTGTTTTGCTTGTTAATATAGTATCAAGAGCAGCTGGAAAGCAAATGCATAAAAGACCTCTTTTTTGTACTGAAAATACTTTTAGAAATACAGCTACACAGACTCGTGTACCTGTTTAATAAACTGCTACTGCGGCTCAGGCAGCCCCTGCAGAAAACTCGAAAACCGTAATTCATTAAACTCAACATTTGGCTGCAAACCAATTGTTATAATAATCCTTGAAGCCTGTACTACTACTGCTACTATTGCTACTACTACTACTACTACTACTACTACTACTACTACTACTACTACTACTACTTCTACTTCTACTTCTACTACTACTACTACTACTACTACTACTACTACTACTACTACTACTAATACTACTACTACTACTACTGTTTCAACACTTTAATTCCAAATATGAAATAAAGGCACGGTTGGCAACAAATACAAACAAAACAAGAAGAGTTATTTGTTTGGTTATTCTGTGAAGTGCTGTACGACGAAATTGTTGAAGGCATTCTTTGACCCGGTTGCTGCTTTCTCCTGCAATCTGGTGAACGATACTTTGTTTCGTACACAGTCTCCTTCGATTTGACTCATCCACGTTTTCCGTTAACCCCCAGGAGCGCGTCTAGCATGGACGTATTGATCGGGCGGGTCCCAATCGAAGGCACTGCGGGCTAATCTTCCTGGTTCCATTCTCTGGATGTGTCCGTACCATTTTATCCGTTTGAGCATGATCATCGTGGATAGTTGGGGCATTCGTGATCTTGACATAATTTCTTCGTTCGTTGCTTTCTCCAGATATGACACACGTAGAATTCTCCGAAGACAACCACAGTGGAAACTCTCAAGTTTTCTCTCCATTAATTTCGAAAGAGTCCAAGTCTCTGAGCTGTACAGCACGGCTGATAAAACGAGTGCTTTGTACAAATTGCATTTGAGGTGCACGCTGAGCTGCTTGCTCTTCCAGAGATTTTGGAAGTTAGCAAACCGTTGTCTACCTTCTGCAAGTTTGCAATTGACCTCCTGCAGGTCTCCATGCTTGAGGCTGACATATGATCCGAGATACTTGAACGCTTCTATGTTTTCAAACTCGTTTCCGAGAACATCTTGTACTTTGCAGGAAAACACGCGTGTGGCAACTGCTTTAGGTTTGCCACAGTATCTCGATTGGTGAACTTTTCGGCCATTGACTGTTTTGAACTTTCTTTCACACTTGTCACAGGTAAGGCTCGCCTCTAGTTGCTCGAACTTTGACTTGTCGACGACATTCTTTGACAAACCGGCTTTGCAGAATCTTGTTTGGTGCACTTTGCGTCCGGTAACTGTACTGAATTGCCGCTGACAATTCTGACATCTTACTACTACTACTACTACTACTACTACTACTACTACTACTACTACTTCTACTACTACTACTAATACTACTACTACTACTACTACTACTACTACTACTACTACTACTACTACTGCTACTACTACTACTACTACTGCTACTACTACTACTACTACTACTACTACTACTACTACTACTACTACTACTACTATTACTACCACTACTTCTTCTACTACTACTACTTCTCGAGCAGCCTCGCCTCCTATACATTCCAAGGTGAACTTGCATAGAGACACAGATGAGGTGTTTTCACTCGTCGACTCAGTATTCCCATAGTTTTCAGTTGAGTGGAGAAGTTAGCGTTGGCTTGCTGCTGGTTGGTGTTTTCATAACATTTTTTTCTGCAACCTGAGAAATGAAGATTTCTTCTACTAAACACTTTCTGCTTTTGTTACGGATCTACTTTTTTGCGCCATAGTGTAGTTTATTTTCTCCCAATAACAATAGTATTCCAATTGTCGGAACTTCATTTAGAGCCATAGTAGAAGGAGGCGGTTGCCCTAAATTACCTTATATTTTGTTCAAATCCAGATTTGTAGTCCTGTTGTACACTTTGTTTTCTCTACAGAATTTTTTTTAATTATTTACGAGGTCTTGACATTTGGATACAGTCAGGTTTTATATATGTATCTAGGAGTTAAAGCAAGAAGTTTATGAATATAGGAGTTGAACAAAAAATATAATTTGTGCTTGACAAAAATATGAGATAAAATTTAATGGATACGGATCGGTTTATGTTGAGCAGACAAGCCGGCATTATACCACTTGGATTTCAGAACATCAATAGAAGCATTCACAGGTGGGTCAACATCTTGTTGAATGTAGTGGCTCCACGAATGACATTGAAAGGAAAATTCTGGATGCCAAAAAAGGCAAAAAAAAGGGCAAAAGAAAAAAAAGGCAGAAAAATTTTGTGCATGCTTAAACGAAATTTGCAAAAACCCAAAAGAGGGATATTTAGGGTTAAAGCAAATTTTTAGTTAACTTAGTCATACAAAAACATGGTCGAAATTGAAAAGTCCGTTAAAGGAATGTTTTTGAAATATAGATAACTGATGTAAATATGAGTTGTAACTAGACTAAATTTTGTATAAATGAAAAGACTTGATTAAATTTTTTTAAGATGGTTCTTAGAATTGTTTAAATTGTGTTCGCAGTCATTTTTATCCTCTAACAATTTGTGAAACGGTTTCAACATGACGATGAACGTAAAGTTCGAAAACTTTTTTTTACTATCAGAATTATTTTTTTGACACATTTTTTTCTATTACATCATTTACTTTGTCAATTGTTTGAAAAGAGAGCATAAGGAAGGGCTAACTGCAAAATACTTTGAGAAGTTTTCTGTGTTTTAGCGTTTTAGCAGGTATGAGTTTTATTGATTTACCGAGATGTTGAATTTTGTGGCCACAAGCTTGCTTCACCATGCTGTATGTAGTCTCTCATATTCAATCAAAAAAATGTTTTTAGGCAAAGTGGGATCGGTACCCGGATTCTTCTTCCACAGAAACTACAAAAACTTATTCAAGAGAGCGTCTCCTTTCAGATGGTCATCTGAGCAAGAGGACAGATTTGGTAGTTCTGATAATAACGCGATCTCAAGTCACAAGTCGAACAACTACCAACACTGCTGAGTGCCGGAGTTGATAACGTTCGCGAGAACGAGCAAAGACCTCTGCAGTGCTATTGTTTACTGTTAAGGCGTTGTTTACGGAACTGCTTAATTCTAACGTACTGATGCTAACCGTAATGATACATCCAATTTTGAAGAGGAAAACGAACACAAAGCCAGAAAAGTTTTGCGAGCCGCACCATTAAGCGGGATTGGAGGTTAAGACCCTGGAGACGGTATTACACCTCCAATTACATTTAAGAGGTCTGCTCAGGAACGAAATGCCAAGAACCTGGACAAAGGTAAAGAAAAGCTAGAGCCAAGGCAAGGTGGGTGATACAGACAAAACTGAGGAGGAGCTAATGAACACTCGGGTGGTCTTTCCCCCTGTCCACGAACTTCATTGAGGTATGTGCTTGCTGCTGCCAAAAACATGGCTCATGTATATTTTGAAAAAGTAAATTGCTGCAATCTTGATTATATGAAAACCCTAAATAACTTCAATAGCCCGTAGTTATTTTTTGATTTTTTAAAACAATATATTAACAATGATATCATTTCGGAAATCTTGAGGTTTTGCGCTCACAAAAATGAGATTTTTTCTAGACTCGTTTCGCACGATTTTCAATTAAAACTCCTGAAACAAGAAAAAACCGTTCTGAATGAGGCCGTAAGGTGTTCAAGAGATGCCATCCGTTGTAAGCACTTTTAGGCGTGGAATAAGGAATCACTCTGCAATGGATCAAAATAGACATAATTGAAAACTAGGCAAACTGTCAGAGAGACAGAACAGACCGCTGCGGAATGGCTCCCTTAAAAATGTTGTGATAATGAATGGCGTTTAACTTCCGAATTTTGTACTTGATGTCCTATCGCTGGGACCTAGACGCCCCGTGAATGACAAGTATAAGGAGGTGCACTTCCTCGCAGACGTCGACAATTATTAAGTGAAAAAGTGAGAATAAAACGGCGGGTGAGAATTTTTTTGAAATTGAGGCGTCCTCAAAATAGTGCACCTAAAAGCCAAAGATAAGCTGGCCGTACATTTGATTACGTAAAAGCAGGGGATTTTCTGGCAGTACCTTTGGACAAAGGCTGCGGTTTCCGGGTTATCAACAAGTCAACGTACAGGGAAACACTTGGCGGTGTGCTAAATTCGGATCAGTTCCAGAAAAATCAATGGCGCAAAAGATGAATTTGTGATCAAAAATGAAAAATCCATAAATAAAAGCCTGCAACAATTGATGAAGCAAGGGATAACATTTAGTGACAACATTTATCAAAGACTCAGATCAACTGGTTCACAACCGGAGAAGTTATATGGTCTAGCAAAAACACACAAAAAAGTATACCTCTCCGACCTGTTCTTTTGATACTTGGTAGCAGTAATGAAAAATTTAACAAATTTTTGGCACCGTTTTTTAGGAAATTACCGGGGCCAAACATTGAAAACAACACGAAAGATGCTAATAAAACTTTAGAGTTACTCTCTCTTGAGGATAACGAGCAGATAGTGTCTCTAGACAAAAAATGTGTACATCAACGTTGTAGAGGCAAAACAAATCGCTCTAAGAGAACTCTATTCAAACTACAAAGCTCCACAGATCCCATGGTTTGCAAGGAAAATTTTATTAAGGGTAGTGGTGACAATTGTTCGTTTTAAATGTAACGGGATCCAGTATGTACAATTACATTGTCTAGCTATGGTTGCTAGCTATCACTTGATGTAATACTAGCAAACGTGTGGATAAAATTGTTTGAGTCATCACTGCAAATACCAGAGTTCCGTGAAAATATCTACAAATCTTATCAGAACGGGAAATGCAAAGACTGCAACCGGAGAGTGATTTTCCGAGGAAAAGGTGTAGAATGTGATTCATGCAAAACTGGTTTCATGCAAAATGCCAAATAAACCAAAATGCAGGATCATGTTTGGAGTTGTACGTATTGCAGCAATCAACACACAGAGGGCTGGATTGAGGGGATGAAATTGTTAAAAAAATATGATGACAATATCTGCCCAGTTGATTGTAACCCGGACGAGTACTTAAAAATTTTAAATTCATCAAAGAAAAACTTGCAATTTACATTAGAAAAAGAAAATTTAAAAGAGGATTTGGCTTTTCTTGATATCAATCTAAATGTGAACAGTTAGAAAAAATCATCTGGCATTGGTATCGAAAATCAACTGACACATGAATAATACTGAATTTTCGCAGCTGTGCACCGTTTCAGCATCAGAAAAATGTGATTTAGGGGACGGTTTACAGCGGTTTTGAAGCACCATATAAGTGGTTGCCTTCCATTGACGCGCTTGAGAACTACAAGACAAGAATTAAAAATCACTATCCAGATGGATGATCTTCAAAAATAGTGAACCAGATCTTAGAAAAGATAATAATTGGCAGTAAAGATCAAATGAAAACAACACCAAAATAACATAATTTTTTGGATCTTTTCCGTTTGTGCCCCCCCAGTACGTTATGCTCCCCCCAGTGACAGAGCACGTGTCATTACATAGTAAATCATTATGTAAAAATATTGCACGTGCGTCTGGGGGTTGCAAATAATATGCACCCTCTAAGCTGGGGGGGCACAAACGGAAAAGATCCAATTTTTTCTACAACAAAATTGCAAGTTTAGACAAAACAATTCAAGCAATATGAAAATTGTATGCGACTTGAAATTGGTTTTTTGAGCCAGAAATATGATCAAGCCTCTCCACTCTAAAATCAGCTTTTGCTAGAGAACTGAAATTTTACGTGGTATATGAGATAAAATGTAATGTGGATCCATCAATATTGGGCTGACAAGCAGGCATTTTACCACTAGGATATCAGAACATCAAAAGAAGCATTCACAGGTTGGTCAACAGCTTTTCGGATATAGTGGCATCACGAATGATATTGAAAGGAAATTTCTCGATGCCTGTCGCTCCGTAGAAAAACTCATGACCATTGAAGCTGTATACATCGGCAAGTTGAATCCGGGAATGAACACGCGCGATGAATATAGGGGACGGGAAGTCACGCTAAAATATTAGTTCAAGTCATAATTTTGAATTGGGAAAGAAAACTGAGGCGCAAATTTTTTATGCATGACAAAACGAAATTTGCAAAACCCCACAAGAGGGATACATAGGATTAGGGAAAATTTGGGATTGCCTTAGAAATAAAAAAACGTTGGTCAAAATCGAGAAATCTGGTATAGGCACATTTTTAAAGAAAGTTGTAACAGCTGTAACTATGAGTTGTAAATAGGCTAAATATTGAACAAATGAAAAAAAAATTTGATTGAATTCAATAAGATTCAATCAAAGGATTCACAATTTCAGTAAATACAATTTCAGTTTTATGCTCCAACAATTTGTTAAACACTTTTAACCTGACGATGAACGTAAAATTCGAAAACATTTGTTTCAACTATCTGAATTAATTTTATTTTGACAAATTAGTTTCTACTGCATTATAGGTGTTGATTTGCCACAGCCGAGTTGATCGAATTAACTATAAGTAAGATAGTTTTTTTCTTTAGTGACGTTCTTTTATTTGTGTAGTTACAGCACTTATGTTACTATGTAAAAACAGCACTTTTGCCGGAGGTTGTAACAGTTGTATACCCACTATTTTGTAGGAGAGACGGAATAGATCCCTTGCTTTTCAAATTGTTTATGAAATCATACAGAGTAATTGTTCTTTTTTCGTCCGATAACTTTCGCTGAACTTTTCTTGCTGAAGCAAAGTTCAGGAACAGGAACTACAGTGTCCAGTGACTCTTGGTGCCCAATAGAGAAGATGCTGATGCGTTGTTCAGTGAGCATACTCCAATAAGTGTGATCCCACCTCTCCTTTTCTGGATTTCATTAAACAAAATTAAGGCAATAAACAAATAAGGAACTAATTGTTCTACATCTAGATTTTGCGACAAAAATTCTCGACAAAAATTTTCTATTCACAAAATACTATAATATATGAAGTCAGAGGTAATCTTCTAATGCTTCTAACAGCTTACTTTAGGATACGGCATTGTTTCGTCAGAATCGATGACGACTGTTCTAAGTTGGAGCACGTGGCAGGAGGTGTTCCTCGGGGATCAAAAACTGGCCAACTTCTCTTCTTAATTTTTGTAAATGATTTGCCTGCCTCAAAAGCTTCAATCCTTTGTTACGATTTTCCTAATGCTAGTAACCAAGAACTTCAGTATGCAACCCCCGAACTAAAAAAAAATGATGAAAGGAAAACTGCCTTTTTTAATCGAAGTTCTTTGTCTCCCATTGACATCCAAAATTTCATGGGCTAAAAATATTCACGAGCTTTAGCTCGGATAAAATCTGTAATCAGTTAGTTCGAAGGCAACCAATTTTTCTTTTAAAACAAAATTAATTCCTAATAAATACCCTAAATAATTGGTCACGTATAAAGGTCATGTAGTTCCAACCATCAGCTACTGTTTACAAGCATGGTTCGCATAAAAATCTAGGATCTTTTCCGTTTGTGCCCCCCCCCCCAGCTTAGTGGGCGCATATTATTTGCGCCCCCCAGACGCACGTGCCACATTTTTACACAATGATTTACTATGTAATGGCACGTGCTCTGTAGTAGTAGTAGTAGTAGTAGTAGTAGGAGAGTCTTTAGGGTCGGAGCCCTCGGGTGTGGAACCCTTCAGTTTTCGTTTGGCACGAGTTTTTTCATTGGATTGCAGATTCCACAGTTGCATAGAAGTCTCCAGGTGCAGCTGTCGAGTTCGTTGTAGCTTCTGTGGAAATAGTTTTGGTACATCTCTGTCAGAAGTTTCTTCGTCATTGGCTTCTCCGTTGTCCTACTGATGATGTTGAATAGCTTTGTGGCTCTGAAGAAAAAATTTTCGTCTGATTTATGTAGTCGGTGTTTGGGGAGTTCAAATTCCTGCTTTTGTCTTGTTTCGTTCTCTTTTCGCTTTGGCAGTTTGTCTTCGGGGACGTAGTAATTGCCTTCTAGGATTGAGAGGAGATAGAGGACATCGTGCATTTCCATGTACATGGAGAGTGGGAGTATTTTCAGCGTTTCGAGTCTTTGATGGTATTCGTCGTTTCCACCGCATATCCACTTTGTTGCCTTTTGCTGGATCTTCTCGATTGATTTCATGTCAGTCTTCGAAGGGTACCAGACTTGGGAGGCGTAAGTGAGTACGGGCACTACGTATCCTATGTAAGCGTTCAGTTTCGTTTCCATTGAGGTTCTGCTCGAAACATTTCGTTTGAGTGTGTAGAAGGCTTTCCACGCTTTGGTTGTTCTAAGTTGGCAGTTTGCGCTCCAAGAGAGATTTCGAGACATTACGACTCCGAGATCTTTTTGGGTGGCAACGGTTTCAAGACCTGCTTCGTCACGCTGGGCTAGATCCCCTCTGATGAGGAGAGTTTTACTTTTGCTAACATTTAGGTCCATATGGTTTGCTTTGCTCCATTTCTGTATTTCCCCGAGTGTGGTCTCGCATTCGTGTTCACCGTGGGTAATTGCTTTGAAATCATCCGCGTATCCGAAGGCCGGGATGTCTGAGATTTCTTCGGGGAGATCGTCAATGTAGATGATGAACATCAGAGGCCCCAAAATTGATCCCTGAGGTACTCCGCTGGTTACATTTCTGGTCTTTGATTTGCTTGTTCCAATTTTGACGCGTTGCGTTCGGTTTGTGAGATAGCTTTCGAGTAGTTGGAGTAGCTTTCCTCCGAGGCCAATGTTCTCGAGCTTCTGGATGAGTCTTTTGTGCGCTACTTTGTCAAAGGCTTTTCTGAAGTCAACATACAGAGTTCGAATGTCATTGCATTTTTTCGATTCAAGTTGCTGGTATAGTTCGTCTGTGAAGAGGATGAGTTGAAGTACTGCTGATCGTTTCTTTCTGAAACCGTGTTGGGAATCAGAGAGGGTTCTTTCTATTGGTGGGTAAAGCCGTTCGAAGATGACTTTCTCGAAGACTTTTGAGACGTTCTTCAATAGACTTATTGGTCGATACTGTGTGATGTCTGCTTTGTCGTTTTCTTTGTAGATCGGGGTGATCTCACTTGTTTTCCAGCTCTCTGGGAATTTTCCTTTATTAAGGCAGGTTTGGAAGATAAGTTTGAGAGATTTTGCCAAAGCTGGGGCGTTTTTTAAGATTATATTTCCGATGTTGTCTGGGCCGCACGCTTTGTTTGCCTGGAGGCCCAACAGTTGTCTTTCGATTTCTTCTTCAGAAATTCTGAGGTAGTTGAGTCTCTGTTTTGGGTAGACTGAGGGTTCGTTGATTTTACCATCTTTGGTGAAAACGTCGGAGAAGAAGTCGTTGAAGAGATTGCACTTTTCACTATCGGTTGTGGCTGTTTTCTTTGTTTCTTGTCCATTTTGCACAACATTGTAGTACATTTCATCAGGGAAGTGTTTTGATTTGCGTAGGGATTTCAGGTATTTCTGTAGATCAGACATTCGGCGGCTTTTGAAGAGTTGGGGGGCGCATATCGTACTGGGGGGTCACAAACGGAAAAGATCCAAAACCTAATATGTCGAAATATGAAACAGTGCAGATCTCAGCAACAAAGTGGATAACCAGCATAACTTCTGGGCTACAACAGTCAATTGATAGAGTTGATCCTTCTATCCCAGGTCTTTTTTGAAAATTTAAGATTTACTGCTTTTTCTCTCAATGGCTGAGTGAAAACGTGATATTTCTGTAAATTCTAATTCCAAAAAAGACAGCAAAACAAGACAGTATAGCAGAAACGATTATCAAACTAATAACAAAAAGCTGACAAAACCCGGCGAAAATTTTTGAAGAGAACCATCAACTCTTGAGAGCCTTTTGATGAGAGCCTTTTGAAGAGTTACTTGACGAACTATTTAACCTAGCGGACAAGGTTGCCTCATTAGCTGAAAATTCCTGAAGTTCCCATCGGAGGTGGTACTGAAAGACGACTCCCGGATTTTCAAGCAACTTGTTGCAGGATCGGAAAAGAAATTAGTCATGCGCAGTTCTGGGATATCAAGGATTGTAAAATGAAGAAATTTGAAATTTACAGCCAGGAAAATGCCTCCGTAAAATGCCCCAAAATCTAAGACGTCTACTGACAATCAAACGGTTGAAAAACCCAAAACCAAAGTCCAAAGTTTGAAGGTTTAGCATCCTTCGAAGAAAAAGTTTTCAAGAGCTGTCAATTCAGTAAAATACAAAAAAATTTAAATTTAATTAGGAAAAATCCCTCGACACCCAACTGTAAAACTCAATAACATAGAAATCTCCGACGATACTGAAAAAGCTAACTTTTTCGACATTTAATTCTGTAGCGTCTTCAATGAAAATGAAACAGAATCGAATAGCGAGTCATTCATTAAATGTCTTTAGTTTATCTTCCAATGCTGCCCAAAAAAAAGGTTATGCACCACTATTTGGAAATACTCCCAAATAACACCAAATTTCAAAGAGGGGAAACAAAGCTGAAGTCAGCTATAAGAGATCTATTAGTCTACAGTGTTGGTGCTCTAAAGTATTCGAAAACTTCGTCTTCAACCCCATTTATGAACACGTAAAAACTTACCTGCGCAAATATCAGTTTTGTTGTCGAAACCGACGGTCTGCTACCTTACAGCTCTCACTTTTACTTCATTTATGACCACGTAAAAACTTAACTGCGCAAATATCAGTTTTGTTGTCGAAACCGACTGTCTGCTACCTTACAGCTCTCACTTTTACTTGATACCATTTACGAAAGTGATTGATACCGTCCCGCACAATCAACTGCACAATCAACTTCTCAAGAAAATAAAATACTGTGGAATAGATGGAAAAAGATATTTGATTGACAGACAGCAGGCCGTAAAAATAAATGAGAACCTCTTCAGTACAAAATCAGTAGCCAGCAGGGTTCTAAAAAATGTAGAAGAAATTGCTGAAAAAGAGCAAAAGATTGAAATGGGATGAGAAAAATAATTTAAATTTGAAATTTTTGACGCACGAAAGTTCAATCTATTTCAGAAGTACCTAAAAAGATCACAAAAAGCTCCACAATTGCTCCAAAAACTGCAATACTAAACGAAGTTTTTGAAACAGATCTAGAAACGAGTGAAGTTTTCAACGGTCTGATATGCAGTGAGTTGATTTCAATTACCTCGTAATGGATGCTCAACTCTAATCTTTGAAGACAGACCAAATCAACTAAAATGCATTGTTACCTACAACCAATCCAAGCTGTGACTGGCCAATGTGAAAGACGGTAATTCATATCGTAGCCACGAAAAAAAATTGGAAAACAAGTTCAGATTTTGTGGTACGTACAGATGCCTTCTATAACGATGTCAATAACTTTCAATTTCAATAACGCAATGTTTTTATACTTCAAATTGAAAAAATCGTTTGTCTTTCTTGCGACACATTCCAAAACAGATCAAATACATATGGAAACCTGCTTTTACGAAACTTCGTTGGAAATATTTATTACTCAAACACAATGAATTAGATAAATGTAACTGGAAGATAAACTCTATATGTGGGAATTGCAATCCACGTGGAAAACTATCATAAAACTCAATCTCAAACGATGTGCAAACCCTTAGACTAAGTCTTAAAGCCTATACTACTCTTACTGCTACTAATTCTAATTTGTGATGTTAATGTGGCCGCTGCAATAACTGGCAGAAACCATAGAATTAATTGTGGACTTGCATTATGGGGCTGAAAACGCAGGGGATTACCCTGATGCCTTAACTCCTACTATTAATTTTAGGCTAATTGCTGCTGCAATTTTAGTGGGGATGTTTTTTATTGTAACTTTAGTTCAGTGTCAAAATTTAAACCGTTATTAACGCAATTAACAATATTTGCAATGTAATGTGATCAGTTCATTTTAAGCTAATGACAACCGCGCCATTTGCTGGCATGAAAAGAAAAGAACCATGAGAGCAAGCAGATTCGCCGGTACTTGTTACGGCGGATCTTCTCCATTATAGCGCCACCCCCACGAAATTATAGCCCCCCCCATTATGGTCACCCACACCCAAACACAATTAATTGTTAAATTTCAGTGGATTTGTTATGATTAAGGGTGACTTCGTCCAACGTGCTGCATCTGTAATACGGAATTCACCACGAATAACGCTCGAAACTCTGTCAAATATACCCGTTGAGAAGAAGCCCAAGCCCATTGTAGTGAAATACAAAAGAGGTAACCGACTCAAATGGAGAAATTTCCCTCCTCTGGGTCATGTCGATGGGCGAACTCCATTGAACATCAGAACGCCCAAGTATCCATATTATAAGCATCAAGAATCACGGCTGGAATACTTCCCGCTCTCTTTGTTTCGGCTACAAAATATGATTGATATGGGCGTGATAAATGCTAATAAACCTCTCGATTTTGGTAAAATTGCTATGGCGAATGTGATCGACAAGGACCTGTTGCCTGATATGAGTGGAATTCAGTTAACAAGAGAAGGTGTGGAGTACTTCAAAACTCCAGTCAACATTGAAGTTCAACACATTGAATCCGATGAAGTAATAGCGGCTATTGAACGTATTGGAGGTTCTATTGTATCAGCTTACTATGACGAAAATGCTCTCACGTGTTTGCGAAATCCTCTAAAATTTTTCTCTAAAAGTTTACCAATTCCTCCCAGATTATTACCACCAATCGAGTTGATCGAATATTACACTGATCCAAGTCACCGCGGGTATTTATGCAGTGAAGAAGAAATCAACAATGCTAAAAAGGTTTTGGCTGATAAAATTGGTTATGAAAGTGGGCCGGATTCAAACTTTGCTTGCACGAAAAAGGGGCCTCGCCAAATTTTTTTCTTCCTTGATCCTGGAATGGTAATCAACTTGAAAGACAAAATAGTTGCTCAATTTCAATTTAATGATGAGTATAAAAGTGCTTATAATAAAGGTATAATTGTTTGAGCTTCTCAAATTGTTTCTCAGAAGTCGCCCTGTACCTAATCTATACTTGCGTTGCATTAGTAGTATCAGATGCAATGCTATTAAAGAAAAAAGTTATTGTGTTAAATATAATTTGTCCATTTAAATAGCTGCAATAGAGGAGCGTTTTGCTCGCCTCATTGATACAACTCAATTTTGTTTTAAACCTGACTCCTTCACTACAACTAACTGAATCGGGGGCGTTGTAATTTTAAGACCCAAAGATGCAATGGAGTTGTTAGCTTTTCAAGCAATTCTTCATTTTGGGAGAGATTTTTGAGTCGTAGTTTTGGTAAAGTGGCATGAAACATCAAGGAGGAAAAATGAAAGCAGTTTGTATGGTGCCGAGAAAACATTATTCGGATTGTAAGTTCTTTACCTGCGTTAGTTTGTATTTTTGGCGTTTTTTTAAATATCAGTTCTTCAGTCAGTGAAGCAAGGAGCACGCAGTGTTAAGATGAGTCTTTGCTCTCGAACACAGTCATCTTGCTGTGACTGTGTTCGGAGGTTTGATAGAAAGCAGTTCGACCGCGGTTTCTGTGTCTTTATGGCTGGAAGAGGAGGTTAATTTTTTACAGTATATTGCGAAAGGAATGTGAGTATCAGGTTTCTATCGATTTTTTTCGACTTGCAGAGTTTTCGTTTTCTGCATTGGTTTGACGGAAAATCTGAGACTAAATCATTTTACTCCCAACTGTTATAGCAACTGTGAGCACATGCTCAGCGAGTGGTATCATTGGTTATTCGAGGCGATCATAAAATTCAGACGAATACGGAGTAAGCATAGATCTAATTTGCCTCCGTAGATAGCACGCCTGCCACATCACATCTAATGAAAAAATTTAACACTTTTAGGAGAAAACTGAATTTACTAACCAACAGTGACTCATTGAGACATAAAATAGAAATGTCGAGAAGCAATCAGACCTACATCAGAAAACTTATGAATCAAAACTTTTCAACTCAGGGAATTCGCACGCCATATAAATAAATATATTTTAAAAGCTTACGGAGAGGACCATCAGTTCGGCCTCAAGTTCAATTGAACAAAGATATAGCAAACTGTGTTGCTAAAGAAGCTTCTCTTTATAATATTTTGTTCAGACTTCATCTTATCATCCGTCTTCAATAACTTTGAATGAAAATTAGACATTGAACAATTATCTTGTCAGAAGAATCAGTTTGAAGTATTGGATGTCATTAGACGTATGAAAATCGTGGGACCAGATAAGTTGCCTGCAGTTGTCCTCAGGAACTGTGCAAAAGAACTTTCAAAACTGTCTTCGAGTTTTTGAGAAATTTTAGGCGTCTCGGAGCCTATCTTAATGCATGGAAAATAGGATGTTAATTATCGTCCTGTAACACTTATGCTTCTTCTCGAAAGTTCTAGAACAGTTATTGTACGCCTCAATTGTCAGTTCTTCAAAGGACTCATAACAGATTCACAATACAGTTTTTATCAAAGAAGATCAGTTGTTCTTCAATTAATTACCTGAGAACAATCAAGAAAGTAGCTCACTTTTCCGACTTCTCCGAAGCGTTCGACCTAATTGATCATGGAATACTTACGTAAAGTCAATAATTTGGGAATAGGTGGGACGTTCATTAAGATTTTGAAGAGCTACCTTTTGAAGTGACAGGCTGCAAAATTTGAAAATTGGAAATCTAAAATCAAAGAATTTGCCGGTCACCTCGGGTGTACCCCTGGGCTCAATATTCGGGCCGTTACTTCATCTCACATATATTAACCACTTACCTGAAACGTTTTTTAACCCCAAAGTCTCTTCTTGTTGACGATCTCAGTTTATTGTATAATGAAGTTTTTGCAAACGCGGATCTTGATTCAAGAATGCGTTGGAGTTACGAAATTATTAGCCTTAATTTATCGAATGCCAGTTTTTAAACTTTTGAATCAAGATAAGACTAAGTCCAATGTTGGGCACTGGAAATTGGAGATCCTTAGAGGACCGTGGATTCACTGTGAACGACAGCCTCATCTGGAAGGAACATGTAGAATTGCTGACTGGTGCAGCTATTAAGTTCTTCCAAATTAAAAACACATTAAATATCCACATGGTTTCTACGATACTTAATCTCCAAGATCCTAACATATGCATATATCTGTTATATGGCGCCGAGGTATAACATGAGACTCCTAGAAAAATCTCAAGAAAAATTTTTGAGTTGGACCCTACCTAATCCTAGTTATTGCGAACGACTAAGATCCTTGAACTTATTACCTCTCAACTAATAGATTGTGCTAACAGATGTTCTCTTGCTATCAAAATTATTAAACAATTGTTATGCGTTCGATAAAAGTGGGCATTTGATTATTGTACAAATACGCTCAAGTTATCGGTTTGTGTTGCCTCAAATGCAAAAAGGAAGTTTCAACGGTCAAATTTTTTATCGAGCTACATTCAGAGCAAACATCATTGCTCCATAAGTGAAATTCTTTCAACCGGTCGGACTCAGAAATTGAATTTTGAACTTTGATGTGGAAGTATTTCAATTTTTAGTTCAATATTGAAAATTCGTGTTCCATAACAATTGTCTTTGCGGAAAATGTCGTTCCTCGAACGAGTTAACCTTACCAAAATTGAACTAATTTGGTTCATCTAAATTCTTTTTCTTGCTGCAGCAGTCGCTCGCGTTTATGAAAGTAATAATAAAACCAGAAATATTGTGTTCATGCGGCGTTTTGATCTATAAGTGGAGCCGAGTAAATTTGCAATATGAAATTGTTTTTGCTTAGTGGAAGAAGGTCTTTGTTTACGCTTTCCTTCAGTGAATCACTTTTTGACCTATTTGTCTTCAAACCGTTTTTGTCCCCCTTGGTTATTTTTCACTATTTAAGCTAGGTTTTTAATAGAAATATTTTTTGATCGAAACTCTAGTGTTGTAACCCTCTGAAGCTGATATTGGTGTGTTTTGAAAGCACTATAATACTTTTCAGCGGCATTCATATTGCTCAAAATCGAGGAAAGGTATATCATATATTCTTTTCTGTGTACTTTAACGGCCGTTCTTTACTCAATGTTCTTAATCCGAAGTTTTGAGGTCGAATTTTTAACTCAATGTTCTTAAAATTTTGTGAAATTACTGGTCGGGTTTTTCAAAATGTCTCATATTTTTCTTTCGTTCTTTGTTTGTATGTTAGAATAAAGTTGTTTTCAACATTCAGAGATTTAGTGTTTGTTGCTCAATTTTTTTTTGGCGGTAATTGTTAGAAATTCAATGAAAATTGGTTTTTGGAAAGACGAGCAAGTTATCGGTTTGTGTTGCCTCAAATGCAAAAGAGAAGTTTCAACTGTCAATTTTTTTTAACGAGCTATATACAGCAAACATCAATGATTCAAAAGTGAATCTCTTTCAACCGGTCGAACTCAGAAAAATAAATTTGGAACTTCGTTGTGGAAGTATTTAACTTTTTAGTTCAATATTGAAAATTCGTGTTTCGTAACATTTGTCTTTGCAGAAAATGTCGTTCCTCGAACGAGTTAAATGATCTAAAATTGAACCAGTTTGATTCATCTAAATGTTTTTTTTGCTGCAGCAGTCCCTCGCTATTGTGGATGTAATAATTATAAACCAGAACTACTGTGTTCATGCGGCGTTTTGATCTAAAAGTGGCACCGAGTAAATTTGCAATATGATATTGTTTTTGCTTGGTCGAAGGTTTTTGCTCGCGGTCTGCTTTCAGTGAATCACTTTTTGACCTATTTGTTTTCAAACGGTTTTTGTCCCCTTATGTTAATTTTCACTAAGCTAGGGATTTAGTCGAAATATTTTTTGATCGAAACTCTAGTAATGTAACCCTCTGCAGCTGATATTGATTTGTTTTGAAAGCACTATAATATTTTTCAGCGGCATTCATATTGCTCAAAATCAAGGACAGGGATTTGATAGATTCTATTCTTTTTACGTTAACGGCCGTTCATTGCTCAATGTTCCTAATTCGAATTTTTAAGTTCGAATTTTTAAACTCATTGTTCGTAAAAATTTGTAAAAGTACTGATCGTGTTTTGCAAAAATTCTCATATTTTTCTTTCATTTGTTTATTAGAATCAAGTTTTTTTTTAAATTCAGAGATTTATTGTGTTGCTCGAAATTTTTTGGCATTATTTGTTAGAAATTCAATGAAAATTTACTTTTGGTATTTTATTAATTAAGATTTTTAGGCGAAAGGCGCTCATATAATCGGTTTGTGTTGCTTCAAATGCAAAAGAGAAGTTTCAACTGTCAATTTTTTTATCGAGCTATATACAGAGGAAACATCATTTATTCAAAAGTGAATCTCTTTCAACCGGTCGGACTCAAAAATTGAATTTGGAACTTCGTTGTGGAAGTATTTAACTTTTTAGTTCAATATTGAAAATTCGTGTTCCGTAACATTTGTCTTTGCGGAAATTGTCGTTGCTCGAGCGAGTTAAACTTACCAAATTGAACTAGCTTGATTCTTCTAAATTGTTTATCTTGCTGCAACAGTCCCTCGCGTTTGTGAAAGTAATAAAACCAGAAAAATTGTGTTCATGCGGCGTTTCGATCTAAAAGTGGAACCCAGTAAATTTGCAATATGAATTTGTTTTGCTTAGTGGAAGAAGGCCTTTGTTTACACTCTGCTTTCAGTAAATCACTTTTTGACCTATTTGTTTTCAAACCGTTTTTGTCCTCTTTGGTTAATTTTCACTAAGCTAGGGATTTAATGGAAATATTTTTTGATCGAATTTCTAGTAGTGTAACCCTCTGCAGCTGATATTGGTTTGTTTTGAAAGCACTATAATATTTTTTAGCGGCATTCATATTGCTCAAAATCAAGGACAGGGATTTCATAGATTCTATTCTGTTTGCGTTAACGGCTGTTCATTGCTCAACGTTCCTAATTCGAAATTTTGTTCGAATTTTTAAACTCATTGTTCGTAAAAATTTGTAAAAGTACTGATCGTGTTTTTCATAAATTCTCATAGTTTTCTTTCGTTTGTTTGTTTATTAGAATAAATGTTTTTTTAAAAAATTCAGAGATTTAGTATTTGTGTTCCTCAAAGTTTTTTTGGCGTTAATTGTTAGAAGTTCAATGAAAATTTGTTTTTGGCATTCTATTAATTAAGACTTTTAGGCGAAAGACGCTCAAGTTATCGGTTTGTGTTGGCTCAAATGCAAAAGAGAAGCTTCAGCGGTCACATTTTTTATCGAGCAACAAACAGAGCAAGCATCATTGATTCAAAAATGAAATTCTTTCAACCGGTCGGACTCAAAAATTGGATTTGGAACTTCGTTGTGGAAGTGTTTAACTTTTTAGTTCAATTTTGAAAATTCGTGTTCCGTAACATTTATGTCTTTGCGGAAAATGTCGTTGCTCGAACGAGTTAAACTCACCAAAATTTAATTAGCTTGGTTCATCTTAATTGTTTATCTTGCTGCAGCAGTCCCGCGCGTTTGTGAAAGTAATAATAAAACCAGAAATATTGTGTTCATGCGGCGTTTTGATCTATAAGTGGAACCGAGTAAATTTGCAATATGAAATTGTTTTACTTAGTGCAAGAAGGTCTTTGCTTACACTTTGCTTTCAGCGAATCACTTTTTGACCTATTTGTTTTCAAACCGTTTTTGCCCCCTTTGGTTAATTTTTGCTATTTAAGCTATGGATTTAATGGAAATTTTTTCTGATCGAAACTCTAGTAATGTAACTCTCTGCAGCTGATATTGGTTTGTTTTGAAAGCACTATAATATTTTTCAGCGGCATTCATATTGCTCAAAATCAAGGACAGGGATTTCATAGATTCTATTCTGTTTGCGTTAACGGCTGTTCATTGCTCAACGTTCCTAATTCGAAATTTTGAGTTCGAATTTTTAAACTCATTGTTCGTAAAAATTTGTAAAAGTACTGATCGTGTTTTTCATAAATTCTCATAGTTTTCTTTCGTTTGTTTGTTTATTAGAATAAATGTTTTTTTAAAAAAATTCAGAGATTTAGTATTTGTGTTCCTCAAAGTTTTTTTGGCGTTAATTGTTAGAAGTTCAATGAAAATTTGTTTTTGGCATTCTATTAATTAAGACTTTTAGGCGAAAGACGCTCAAGTTATCGGTTTGTGTTGGCTCAAATGCAAAAGAGAAGCTTCAGCGGTCACATTTTTTATCGAGCAACAAACAGAGCAAGCATCATTGATTCAAAAATGAAATTCTTTCAACCGGTCGGACTCAAAAATTGGATTTGGAACTTCGTTGTGGAAGTGTTTAACTTTTTAGTTCAATTTTGAAAATTCGTGTTCCGTAACATTTATGTCTTTGCGGAAAATGTCGTTGCTCGAACGAGTTAAACTCACCAAAATTTAACTAGCTTGGTTCATCTTAATTGTTTATCTTGCTGCAGCAGTCCCGCGCGTTTGTGAAAGTAATAATAAAACCAGAAATATTGTGTTCATGCGGCGTTTTGATCTATAAGTGGAACCGAGTAAATTTGCAATATGAAATTGTTTTACTTAGTGCAAGAAGGTCTTTGCTTACACTTTGCTTTCAGCGAATCACTTTTTGACCTATTTGTTTTCAAACCGTTTTTGCCCCCTTTGGTTAATTTTTGCTATTTAAGCTATGGATTTAATGGAAATTTTTTCTGATCGAAACTCTAGTAATGTAGCTCTCTGCAGCTGATATTGGTTTGTTTTGAAAGCACTATAATATTTTTCAGCGGCATTCATATTGCTCAAAATCAAGGACAGGGATTTCATAGATTCTATTCTGTTTACGTTAACGGCCGTTCATTGCTCAATGTTCCTAATTCGACTTTCTGAGTTCGAATCGTTAAACTCATTGTTCGTAAAAATTTGTGAAAGTGCTGATCGTGTTTTTTAAAAATTCTCATATTTTTCTTTCGTTTGTTTATTAGAATATTTTTAAAAATTCAGGGATTTAGTATTTGTGTTGCTCAAAAAATTTTTGGCGTTAATTGTTAGAATTTCAATGAAAATTTGTTTTTGGCATTTTATTAATTAAGACTTTTAGGCGAAAGACGCTCAAGTTATCGGTTTGTGTTGCCTCAATTGCAAAAGAGAAGTTTCAACTGTCAAATTTTTTATCCAGCTATAGACAGAGCAGACATCATTGATTCAAAAGTGAATCTCTTTCAACCGGTCGGACTCAAAAAATTGAATTTGGAACTTCGTTGTGGAAGTGTTTAACTTAGTTCAATATTGAAAATTCGTGTTCCGTTACATTTATGTCTTTGCGGAAAATGTCGTTGCTCGAACGACTTAAACTCACCAAAATTGAACTAGCTTGATTCATCTAAATTGTTTATCTTGCTGCAGCAGTCCCGCGCGTTTGTGAAAGTAATAATAAAACCAGAAATATTGTGTTCATGCGGCGTTTTGATCTATAAGTGGAACCGAGTAAATTTGCAATATGAAATTGTTTTACTTAGTGCAAGAAGGTCTTTGTTTACACTCTGCTTTCAGCGAATCACTTTTTGACCTATTTGTTTTCAAACCGTTTTTGCCCCCTATGGTTAATTTTTGCTACTTAAGCTAGGGATTTAATGGAAATATTTTCTGATCGAAACTCTAGTAATGTAACTCTCTGCAGCTGATATTGGTTTGTTTTGAAAGCACTATAATTTTTTTCAGCGGCATTCATATTGCTCAAAATCAAGGACAGGGATGTCATAGATTCTATTCTGTTTACGTTAACGGCCGTTCATTGCTCAATGTTCCTAATTCGAATTTTTGAGTTCGAATCTTAACTCATTGTTCGTAAAAATTTGTGAAAGTACTGATCGTGTTTTTTTTTTAAAATTCTCATATTTTTCTTTCGTTTCTTTATTAGAATATTTTTTTTAAAAATTCAGGGGTTTAGTATTTGTGTTGATCAAAAATTTTTTGACGTTAATTGTTAGAAATTCAATGAAAATTTGTTTTTGGCATTTTATTAATTAGGACTTTTAGGCGAAAGACGCTCAAGTTATCGGTTTGTGTTGCCTCAAATGCAAAAGAGAAGTTTCAACTGTCAATTTTATCGAGCTATATACAGAGCAAACATCAATGATTCAAAAGTGAATCTCTTTCAACCGGTCGGACTCAAAAATTGAATTTGGAACTTCGTTGTGGAAGTATTTAACTTTTTAGTT
This sequence comes from Convolutriloba macropyga, assembly GCF_964194025.1. Lineage (NCBI taxonomy): Eukaryota > Metazoa > Xenacoelomorpha > Acoela > Convolutidae > Convolutriloba > Convolutriloba macropyga. Next base: position 60,310,906 of record NC_134470.1, on the reverse strand, counting down.
CATTATTGAAAATTGGTGTTCCGTAACATTTACGTCTTTGCGGAAAATGTTGCTCGAACGAGTTAACCTTACCAAAATTGAACTAGCTTGATTCTTTTAAATTGTTTATCTTGCTGCAGCAGTCCCTCGCTTTTGTGAAAGTAGTAATAATAAACCAGAAATACTGTGTTCATCCGGCGTTTTGATCTAAAAGTAGAACCGAGTAAGTTTGCAACATGAAATTGTTTTTGCTTAGTGGAAGAAGGTCTTTGTTTACACTCTGCTTTCAGCGAATCACTTTTTGACCTATTTGTTTTAAAACCGTTTTTGCCCCCTTTGGTTAATTTTTGCTATTTAAGCTAGGGATTTAATGGAAATTTTTTCTGATCGAAACTCGAGTAATGTAACCCTCTGCAGCTGATATTGGTTTGTTTTGAAAGCACTATAATATTTTCAGCGGCATTCATATTGCTCAAAATCAAGGACAGGGATTTCATAGATTCTCTTCTGTTTACGTTAACAGCTGTTCATTGCTCAATGTTCCTAATTCGAATTTTTGAGGTCAATTTTTTAAATTCATTGTTCGTAAAGATTTGTGAAAGTACTGATCATGTTTTTCAAAAATTCTCATTTTTCTTTCGTTTGTTTATTAGAATAAAGTTTTTTTTAATATCAGAGATTTAGTATTTGTGTTGCTCAATTTTTTTGGCGTTAATTGTTAGAAATTCAATGAAAATGTTTTTGGCTTTTTATTAATTAAGACTTTTAGGCAAAAGACGCTCAAGTTATCGGTTTGTGTTGCCTCAAATGAAAACGAGAAGTTTCAATTTTTTTTATCAAGCTATATACAGAGCAAACGTCATTGATTCAAAAGTGAATCTCTTTCAACCGGTCGGACTCAAAAATTGAATTTGGAACTTCGTTGTGGAAGTATTTAACTTTTTAGTTCAATATTGAAAATTCGTGTTCCGTAACGTTTGTCTTTGCGGAAAATGTCGTTGCTCGAACGAGTTAAACTTACCAAAATTGAACTAGTTTGATTCATCTAACTTGTTTATCTTGCTGCAGCAGTCCCTCGCGTTTGTGAAAGTAATAATAAAACCAGAAATACTGTGTTCATGCGGCGTTTTGATCTAAAAGTGGAACGAGATAAATTTTCAATATGAATTTTTTTTGCTTAGTGGAAGAAGGGTCTTTGTTTACGCTCTGATTTAATCGAGTCACTTTTTGACGTATTTGTTTTCGAACCGTTTTTGTCCGCTTTGGTTAATTTTCGCTATTTAAGCTAGGTCTTTAATGGAAATATTTTTCGATCGGAACTTTAGTGATTACCCTCTGCAGCTGATATTGGTATGTTTTGAAAGCTCTATAATACTTTTCAGCGGCATTCTTATTGCTCAAAATCAAGGACAGGGATTTCATAGATTCTCTTCTGTGTACGTTTACGGCCGTTCATTGCTCAATGTTCTTATATCGAATTTTTGAGTTCGAATTTTTAACTCAATGTTCTTAAAAATTTGTGAAAGTTCTGATCGGGTTTTTCAAAATGTCTCATATTTTTCTTTCGTTCTTTGTTTGTATGTTAGAATGAAGTTTTTTTCAACATTCAGAGATTTAGTGTGTGTTGCTCACAATTTTTTTGCGTTAATTGTTAGAAGTTCAATGAAAGTTTGTTTTTGGTATTTTAAAGACTTTTAGGCGAAAGACGCTCAAGTTATCGGTTTGTGTTGCCTCAAATGCAAAAGAGAAGTTTCAACTGTCAAATTTTTGTCGAGCTATATACAGAGCAAACATCATTGATTCAAAAGTGAAATTCTTTCAACCGGTCGGACTCAAAAATTGAATTTGGAACTTCGATGTGGAACTATTTAACTTTTCAGTTCAATATTATAATTCATGTTCCATAACATTTGTCTTCGCGGAGAATGTCGTTCCTCGAGCAAATTGAACTAGTTTGATTCATCTAACTTGTTTTTCTTGCTGCAGCAGTCCCTCGCGTGTGTGGATGTAATAATAATAAACCTGAATTACTGTGTTCATGCGGCGTTTTGATCTAAAAGTGGCCTCGAGTAAATTTGCAATATGCTATTGTTTTTTCTTGGTGGAAGAAGGCTTTTGCTCACGCTCTGCTTTCAGTGAATCACTTTTTGACCAATTTGTTGCTAAACTGTTTTTGTCCCCTTTGGTTAATTTTTCATTATATAAGCTAGGTTTTTAATGAAAATATTTTTCGATCGAAACTCCAGTAATCTAAACCTCTGCAGCTGATATTGGTTTGTTTTGAAAGCACTGTAATTTTTTTCAGCGGAATTCATAATGCTCAAAATCAAGGACAGGGATTTCATAGATTCTATTCTGTTTACGTTAACGGCCGTTCATTGCTCTATGGTCCATATTCGATTTTTTGAGTTCGAATTTTTAAACTCATTGTTCATAAAATTTTGTGGAAGTACTGATCGTGTTTTTCAAAAGTTCTTTTTTCTTTTGTTTATTAGAATAAAGTTTTTTTAAAAAATTCAGAGATTTAGTATTTGTTGCTCAAAATTTTTTTGGCGTTAATTGTTAGAAATTCAATGAAAATTTGTTTTTGGCATTTTATTAATTAAGACTTTTAGGCGAAAGACGCTCAAGTTATCGGTTTGTGTTGCCTCAAATGCAAAAGAGAAGTTTCAACTGTCAAATTTTTTCTCGAGCTATATACAGAGCAAACATCAATGATTCAAAAGTGAATCTCTTTCAACCGGTCGAACTCAGAAAAATAAATTTGGAACTTCGTTGTGGAAGTATTTAACTTTTTAGTTCAATATTGAAAATTCGTGTTCCGTAACATTTATGTCTTTGTGGAAAATGTCGTTGCTCGAACGAGTTAAACTTACCAAAATTGAACTAGTTTGATTCATCTAAGTTGTTTATCTTGCTGCAGCAGTCCCTCGCGATTGTGAAAGTAATAATAAAACCAGAAATACTGTGTTCATGCGGCGTTTTGATCTAAAAGTGGAACCAGATAAATCTTCAATATGAAATAGTTTTGCTTAGTGGAAGGTCTTTGTTTACACTCTGCTTCCAGTGAATCACTTTTTGACCTATTTGTTTTTAAACCGTTGTTGTCCCCTTTGTTTATTTATCACTAAGCTAGGGATTTAATGGAATTATTTTTTTATGGAAACTCTAGTGATGTAACCATCTGCGGCTGATATTGGTTTTGAAAGCACTATAATATTTTTCAGCGGCATTCATATTGCTCAACGTCAAGGACAGGAATTTCATAGATTCTATTCAGTTTACGTTAACAGCCGTTCATTGCCCAATGTTCCTCATTCGAATTTTTGAGTTCAAATTTTTAAATTCATTGTTCTTAAAAATTTGTGAAAGTATTGATCTGGTTTTTCAAAAAGTATCAGTTTTCTTTCGTTCTTTGTTTGCTTTTCAGAATAAGTTTTTTCAACATTCAGAGATTTAGTGTGTTGCTCAAAATCTTTTTGGCGTTATTTGTTAGAAATTCAATGAAAACTTGATTTTGGTATTTTATTAATTAATTACTAGGCGAAAGACGCTCAAGTTATCGGTTTGTTGCCTCAAATGCTAAAAAGAAGTTTCAACTGTCAATTTTTTATCGAGCTATATACAGCAAACATCAATCATTCAAAAGTGAAATTCTTTCAACCGGTCGGACTCAAAAATTGAATTTGGAACTTCGTTGTGGAAGTATTTAACTTTTTAGTTCAATATTGAAAATTCGTGTTCCATAACATTTCCTTGCGAAAAATGTCGTTCCTCGAACGATTTCAACCTACAAAATTGAACTAGCTTGATTCATCTAAATTGTTTATCTTGCTGCAGCAGTCCCTCGCGTTTGTGAAAGTAGTAAAAATAAACCAGAAATATTGTGTTCATGCAGCGTTTTTATCTAAAAGTGGAACCGAGTAATTTTGCAATATGAAATTGTTTTGCTTAGTGGAAGAAGGTCTTTGTTTACGCTCTGATTTCATCGAGTCACTTTTTGACCTATTTGTTTTCAAACTGTTTTTGTCGCCCTTTCCTTTGGTTAATTTTCGCTATTTAAGCCAGGTTTTTAATGGAAATATTTTTTTGATCGGAACTCTAGTGATAACCCTCTGCAGCTGATATTGGTATGTTTTGAAAGCTCTATAATACTTTTCAGCGGCATTCTTATTGCTCAAAATCAAGGACAGGGATTTCATAGATTCTATTCTGTGTACGTTTACGGCCGTTCATTGCTCAATGTTCTTATTTCGAATTTTTGAGTTCGAATTTTTAACTCAATGTTCTTAAAAATTTGTGAAAGTATTGATCGGGTTTTTCAAAAAGTATCAGTTTTCTTTCGTTCGTTGTTTGCTTTTCAGAATACGTTTTTTTCAACATTCAGAGATTTAGTGTGTTGCTCACAATTTTTTGGCGTTAATTGTTAGAAATTCATTTAAAATTTGTTTTTAGTATTTTATTAATAAAGACTTTTAGGCGAAAGACGCTCAAGTGAGTGGTTTGTCTTGCCTCAAATGCAGAAGAGAAGTTTCAACTGTCAAATTTTTGTCGAGCTATATACAGAGCAAACATCATTGATTCAAAAGTGAAATTCTTTCAACCGGTCGGACTCAGAAATTAAATTTGGAACTTCGTTGTGGAAGTTTTTAACTTTTTAGTTCAATATTGAAAATTGGTGTTCCGTAACATTTATGTCTTTGCGGAGAATGTCGTTCCTCGAACGAATTAAACTTAACAAAATTGAACTAGTTTGATTCATCTAACTTGTTTTTCTTGCTGCAGCAGTCCCTCGCGTTTGTGGATGTAATAATAATAAACCAGAATTACTGTGTTCATGCGGCGTTTTGATTCAAAACTGGAACCGAGTAAATTTGCAATATGCTATTGTTTTTGCTTGATGGAAGAAGGTTTTTGCTCACGCTCTGCTTTCAGTGGATCACTTTTTGACCAATTTGTTGTTAAACTGTTTTTTTCTTTGGTTAATTTTTCTTTATATAAGCTAGGTTATTAATGGAAATATTTTATGATCGAAACTCTAGTAATGTAACCGTCTACAGCTATTGGTGCGCTTTGAAAGCACTATAAAACTTATCAGCGGCATTCATATTGCTCAAAGTCAAAGACAGCTATTCTGTGTACGTTAATGGACGGTCATTGCTCAATGTTCCTAATTCGAATTTTTGATTTCGAATTTTTAACTCATGTTCTTAAAATTTTGTGAAATTACTGATCGGGTTTTTCAAAATGTCTCGTATTTTTCTTTCGTTCTTTGTTTGTATGTTAGAATGTCAACATTCAGAGATTTAGTGTGTGTTGCTCACAATTTTTTTGCGTTAATTGTTAGAAGTTCAATGAAAGTTTGTTTTTGGTATTTTAAAGACTTTTAGGCGAAAGACGCTCAAGTTATCGGTTTGTGTTGCCTCAAATGCAAAAGAGAAGTTTCAACTGTCAAATTTTTGTCGAGCTATATACAGAGCAAACATCATTGATTCAAAAGTGAAATTCTTTCAACCGGTCGGACTCAGAAATTAAATTTGGAACTTCGTTGTGGAAGTTTTTAACTTTTTAGTTCAATATTGAAAATTCGTGTTCCGTAAAATTTATGTCTTTGCGGAGAATGTCGTTCCTCGAACGAATTAAACTTAACAAAATTGAACTAGTTTGATTCATCTAACTTGTTTTTCTTGCTGCAGCAGTCCCTCGCGTTTGTGGATGTAATAATAATAAACCAGAATTACTGTGTTCATGCGGCGTTTTGATCTAAAACTGGAACCGAGTAAATTTGCAATATGCTATTGTTTTTGCTTGATGGAAGAAGGTTTTTGCTCACGCTCTGCTTTCAGTGGATCACTTTTTGACCAATTTGTTGTTAAACTGTTTTTTTCTTTGGTTAATTTTTTATATAAGCTAGGTTATTAATGGAAATATTTTATGATCGAAACTCTAATGTAACCGTCTACAGCTATTGGTGCGCTTTGAAAGCACTATAAAACTTATCAGCGGCATTCATATTGCTCAAAATCAAAGACAGCTATTCTGTGTACGTTAACGGACGGTCATTGCTCAATGTTCCTAATTCGAATTTTTGATTTCGAATTTTTAACTCATGTTCTTAAAATTTTGTGAAATTACTGATCGGGTTTTTCAAAATGTCTCGTATTTTTCTTTCGTTCTTTGTTTGTATATTAGAATAAAGTTTTTCTCAACATTCAGAGATTTAGTATTTGTGTTGCTCAAAATTTTTTGGCGTTCATTGTTAGAAATTCAATGAAAATTTGTTTTTGGTATTTTTTTGATCAAGACTTTTAAGCGAAAGACGCTCAAGTTATCGTTTTGTGTTGGCTCAAAAACAAAAGAGAAGTTATCGGTTTGTGTTCCGTCAAATGCACAAGAGAAATATCAACGATCAAATTTTTATCGAGCTAAATACAGCAAACATCATTGATTCTAAAGTGAAATTCTTTCAGCCGGTCGGACTCAAAAATTGAGTTTGGAACTTCGATGTTGAATTATTAAACTTTTTAATTCAATATTGAAATTTCGTGTTCCATAACATTTGTCTTTGCGGAGAATGTCTTGCTGCTGCAGTCCCTCGCATTTCTGAAAGTAATAATAATAAACCAGAAATACGGTGTTCATGCGGCGTTTTGATCTAAAAGTGGAACCAGATAAGTTTTCAATATGAAATAGTTTTGCTTAGTGGAAGGTCTTTGTTTACACTCTGCGTCCAGTGAATCAAATTTTGACCTATTTGTTTTTAAACCGTTTTTGTCCCCTTTGTTTAATTATCACTAAGCTAGGGATTTAATGGAATTACTTTTTGATCGAAACTCTAGTAACGTAACCCTCTGCGGCTGATATTGGTTTTGAAAGCACTATTATATTTTTCAGCGGCATTCATATTGCTCAACATCAAGGAAAGGGATTTCGTAGATTCTATTCAGTTTACGTTAACAGCCGTTCATTGCACAATGTTCCTAATTCGAATTTTTGAGTTCAAATTTTTAAATTCATTGTTCGTAAAGATTTATGAAAGTACTGATCGTGTTTTTCAAAAATTCTCATATTTTTCTTTCGTTTGTTTGTTTATTAGAATTAAGTTTTTTTTTAAATTCAAGAGAATTATTATTTGTGTTGCTCAAAATTTTTTTGGCGTTATTTGTTAGAAATTCAATGAAAACTTGTTTCTGGTTTTTTATTAATTAATTACTAGGCGAAAGACGCTCAAGTTATCGGTTTGTGTTGCCTCAAATGCGAAAGAGAAGTTTCAACTGTCAATTTTTTATCGAGCTATATACAGCAAACATCAATCATTCAAAGGTGAAATTCTTTCAACCGGTCGGACTCAAAAATTGAATTTGGAACTTCGTTGTGGGAGTATTTAACTTTTTAGTTCAATTTTGAAAATTCGTGTTCCATAACATTTCCTTGCGGAAAATGTCGTTCCTCGCACGATTTAAACCTACCAAATTGAACTAGCTTGATTCATCTAAATTGTTTATCTTGCTGCAGCAGTCCCTCGCGTTTGTGAAAGTAGTAATAATAAACCAGAAATTTTGTGTTCATGCGGCGTTTTAATCTAAAAGGAACCGAGTAAATTTGCAATATGAAATTGTTTTGCTTAGTGCAAGAAGGTCTTTGTTTACGCTCTGATTTCATCGAGTCACTTTTTGACCTATTTGTTTTCAAACTGTTTTTTGTCGCCCTTTCCTTTGGTTAATTTTCGCTATTTAAGCTAGGTTTTTAATGGAAATTTTTTTTGATCAGAACTCTAGTGATAACCCTCTGCAGCTGATATTGGTATGTATTGAAAGCTCTATAATACTTTTCAGCGGCATTCTTATTGCTCAAAATCAAGGACAGTGATTTCATAGATTCTATTCTGTGTACGTTTACGGCCGTTCATTGTTCAATGTTCTTATTTCGAATTTTTGAGTTCGAATTTTTAACTCATTGTTCTTAAAAATTTGTGAAAGTATTTATCGGGTTTTTCAAAAAGTATCAACTTTCTTTCGTTCTTTGTTTGCTTTTCAGAATGATTTTTTTTTCAACATTCAGAGATTTAGTGTGTTGCTCACAACTTTTTGGCGTTAATTGTTAGAAATTCAATTAAAATTTGTTTTTGTTTTATTAATAAAGACTTTTAGGCGAAAGACGCTCAAGTTATTGGTTTGTCTTGCCTCAAATGCAGAAGAGAAGTTTCAACTGTCAAGTTTTTGTCGAGCTATATACAGAGCAAACATCATTGATTCAAAAGTGAAATTCTTTCAACCGGTCCGACTCAAAAATTTAATTTGGAACTTCGATGTGGAATTATTTCAGTTCAATATTATAATTCGTGTTCCATAACATTTATGTCTTTGCGGAGAATTTCGTTCCTCGAACGAATTAAACTTAACAAAATTGAACTAGTTTGATTCATCTAACTTGTTTTTCTTTCTGCAGCAGTCCCTCGCGTTTGTGGATGTAATAATAACAAACCAGAATTACTGTTCATGCGGCGTTTTGATCTAAAATTGGCACCGAGTAAATTTGCAATATGCTATTGTTTTTCCTTGGTGGAAGGTTTTTGCTCACGCTCTGCTTTCAGTGGATCACTTTTTGACCAATTTGTTGTTAAACTGTTTTTTTCTTTGGTTAATTTTTCATTATGTTATCTAGGTTTTTAATGGGAATATTTTAAGATCGAAACTCTAGTAATGTAACCCTCTGTGTTCATGCGGCGTTTTGACCTAAAAGTGGAACCGAGTAAATTTGCAATATGCTGTTGTTTTTGCTTGATGGAAGAAGGTTTTTGCTCACGCTCTGCTTTCAGTGAATCATTTTTTGACCAATTTGTTGTTAAACTGTTTTTGTCCCCTTTGGTTAATTTTTCATTATATAAGCTAGGTTTTTAATGGAATTATTTTACGATCGAAACTCTAGTAATGTAACCGTGTGCAGCTGTTGTTGCATTTTGAAAGCACTATAATACTTATCAGCGGCATTCATATTGCTCAAAATCAAGGACAGCTATTCTATACGTTAACGGCCGTTCATTGCTCAATGTTCGTAATTCGAATTTTTGATTTCGAATCTTTAACTCATGTTCTTAAAATTTTGTGAAATTACTGATCGGGTTTTTCAAAATGTCTCGTATTTTTCTTTCGTTCTTTGTTTTTATATTAGAATAAAGTTTTTTCAACATTCCGTTGCTCACAATTTTTTGGCGTTCATTGTTAGAAATTCAATGAAAATTTGTTTTTGGTATTTTTTTGATTAAGACTTTTAGGCGAAAGACGCTCAAGTTATCGTTTTGTGTTGGCTCAAAAACAAAAGAGAAGTTATCGGTTTGTGTTCCCTCAAATGCACAAGAGAAATATCAACGGTCAAATTTTTATCGAGCTAAATACAGCGAGCATCATTGATTCAAAAGTGAAATTCTTTCAGCCGGTCGGACTCAAAAATTGAGTTTGGAACTTCGATGTGGAATTATTAAACTTTTTATTTCAATATTGAAAATTCGTGTTCCATAACATTTGCGGATGTCTTTGCGGAGAATGTTCCTCGAAAGAATTAATCTTAACAAAATTGAACTAGTTTGATTCATCTAAATTGTTTATCTTGCTGCTGCAGTCCCTCGCATTTCTGAAAGTAATAATAATAAACCAGAAATACGGTGTTCATGCGGCGTTTTGATCTAAAAGAGGAACCGGGTAAATTTGCAATATGAAATTGTTTTAGTGGAAGAAGGCTGTTTACGCTCTGCTTTCAGCGAATCACTTTTTGACCTATTTGTTTTCAAACCGTTTTTGTCCCCTTTGGTTAATTTTTCATTATATTATCTAGGTTTTTAATGAAAATATTTTAAGATCGAAACTCTAGTAATGTAACCCTCTGCAGCTATTGGTGCGTTTTGAAAGCACTATAATTTTTGTCAGCGGCATTCATATTGCTCAAAATCAAGGACAGAGGTTTCATAGGTTCTATTCTGTGTAGGTTAACGGCCGTTCATTGTTCAATGTTTTTTAATTCGAATTTTTGAGTTCGAATTTTTAACTCAATGTTCTTAAAAATTCGTGAAAGTACTGATCGGGTTTTACAGAAAGTTTCACAGTTTTCTTTCGTTCTTTTTTTGTATATTATAATAAAATTTTTTAGCATTCAGAGATTGAGTGTGTGTGTTGCTCACAATTTTTGTCGTCAATTATTAGAAATTCAATGAAAATTTGTTTTTGGTATTTTATTAAAAAAGACTTTTAGGCGAAAGACGCTCAAGTTATTGGTTTGTTTGCTCAAAAACAAAAGAAAGTAACGGTTTGTGTTGCCTCAAATGCAAAAGAGAAGTTTCAACGGTCAAATTTTTATCGAGCTATATACAGAGCAAACATCATTGTTCCAAATGTGAAATTCTTTCAACCGGTCGGACTCAAAAATTGAATTTGGAACTTTGATGTGGAACTATTTAACTTTTTAGTTCAATATTGAAAATTCGTGTTCCATAACATTTCTTTGCGGAAAATGTGGTTTCTGGAACGATTTAAACTTACCAAAATTGAACTAGCTTGATTCATCTAACTTGTTTTTCTTGCTGCAGCAGTCCCTCGCGTTTGTGAAAGTAGTAATAATAAACCAGAAATATTGTGCTCATGCGGCGTTTTTATCTAAAAGGAACCCAGTAAATTTGCAATATGAAATTGTTTTGGCTTAGTGCAAGAAGGTCTTTGTTTACGCTCTGCTTTCAGCGAATCGCTTTTTGACCTATTTGTTTTCAAACCGTTTTTGTCCCCTTTGGTTAATTTTTCATTATATTATCTAGGTTTTTAATGGAAATATTTTAAGATCGAAACTCTAGTAATGTAACCCTCTGCAGCTATTGGTGCGTTTTGAAAGCACTATAATTTTTGTCAGCGGCATTCATATTGCTCAAAATCAAGGACAGAGGTTTCATAGGTTCTATTCTGTGTACGTTAACGGCCGTTCATTGTTCAATGTTTTTTAATTCGAATTTTTGAGTTCGAATTTTTAACTCAATGTTCTTAAAAATTCGTGAAAGTACTGATCGTGTTTTTTAAAAATTCTCATATTTTTCTTTCGTTTCTTTATTAGAATATTTTTTTTTAAAATTCAGGGGTTTAGTATTTGTGTTGCTCAAAAATTTTTTGACGTTAATTGTTAGAAATTCATTGAAAATTTGTTTTTGGCATTTTATTAATTAAGACTTTTAGGCGAAAGACGCTCAAGTTATCGGTTTGTGTTGCCTCAAATGCAAAAGAGAAGTTTCAACTGTCAATTTTTTTTATCGAGCTATATACAGAGCAAACATCATTTATTCAAAAGTGAATCTCTTTCAACCGGTCGGACTCAAAAATTGAATTTGGAACTTCGTTGTGGAAGTATTTAACTTTTTAGTTCAATATTGAAAATTGGTTTTCCGTAACATTTATGGTTTTTGCGGAAAATGTCGATCCTCGAACGAATTAAACTTAACAAAATTGAACTAGTTTGATTCATCTAAATTGTTTTTCTTGCTGCAGCAGTCCCTCGCGTTTGTCGATGTAATAATAATAAACTAGAATTACTGTGTTCATGCGGCGTTTTGTTCTAAAATTGGCACCGAGTAAATTTGCAATATATTATTTTTGCTTGGTGGAAGGAGATTTTTGCTTACGCTCTGCTTTCAGTGATTCACTTTTCGAATTATTTATTTTTAAACTGTTATTGTCCCCTGAGGTTTTTTTCATTATATAACCTAGGTTTTTAATGGAAATATTTTTTGATCGAATCTCTAGTAATGTAACCTGCGGCTGATATTGGTGTATTTTGAAAGTAATACCTTTCAATGACATTCATTTTTCTCAAAATCAAGGAAAAAGATTTCATGGATTCTTCTGTGTGCGTTAACGGGCGTTCATTACTCAATATTCTTAATTCGAATTTTTTTGAGTTCGAATTTTTAACTCAATTTTCTTTAAAAATTTGTTAAATTACTGATCAGGTTTTCAAAATGTCTCAATTTTTTCTTTCATTCTTTGTTTGTTTATTAGAATAATGGTTTTTTCAACATTCATAGATTTATTGTGTGTTGCTCAGATTTTTTGGTGTTAATTTTAGGCGAAAGACGCTCAAGTTATCGTTTTGCGCTGCCTGAAATGCGAAAGAGAAGTTTCAACGGTCAAATTTTTATCGAGCTATATACAGAGCAAACATCATTGATCCAAAAGTGAAATTCTTTCATCCGGTCGGACTCAAAAATTAAATTTGGAACTTCGATTTGGAAGTATTCAACTTTTCAGCTCAATATTATAATTCGTGTTCCATGACATTTATGTCTTTGCGGAAAATGCCGTTCCTCGAACGAATTAAACTTAACAAAATTGAACTAGTTTGATTCATCTAAATTGTTTTTCTTGCTGCAGCAGTCCCTCGCGTTTGTCGATGTAATAATAATAAACTAGAATTACTGTGTTCATGCGGCGTTTTGATCTAAAAATGGCACCGAGTAAATTTGTAATTTATTGTTTTTGCTTGGTGGAAGAAGGTTTTTGCTTACGCTCTGCTTTCAGTGATTCACTTTTCGAATTATTTATTTTTAAAGTGTTATTGTCCCCTGTGGTTTTTTTAAATTATATAAGCTAGATTTTAAATGAAATATTTTTTGATCGAATCTCTAGTAACGTAACCTGCGGCTGATATTGGTGTATTTTGAAAGTAATACCTTTCAGTGACATTCATTTTTCTCAAAATCAAGGAAAAAGATTTCATGGATTCTTCTGTGTGCGTTAACGGCCGTTCATTACTCAATATTCTTAATTCGAATTTTTTTGAGTTCGAATTTTTAAATCAATTTTCTTAAAAAATTTGTTAAATTACTGATCAGGTTTTCAAAATGTCTCATTTTTTTCTTTCATTCTTTGTTTGTTTATTAGAATAATGGTTTTTTCAACATTCATAGATTTATTGTGTGTTGCTCAGATTTTTTGGTGTTAATTTTAGGCGAAAGACGCTCAAGTTATCGTTTTGCGCTGCCTCAAATGCGAAAGAGAAGTTTCAACGGTCAAATTTTTATCGAGCTATATACAGAGCAAACATCATTGATCCAAAAGTGAAATTCTTTCATCCGGTCGGACTCAAAAATTAAATTTGGAACTTCGATGTGGAAGTATTCAACTTTTCAGCTCAATATTATAATTCGTGTTCCATGACATTTATGTCTTTGCGGAAAATGCCGTTCCTCGAACGAATTAAACCTAACAAAATTGAACTAGTTTGATTCATCTAAATTGTTTTTCTTGCTGCAGCAGTCCCTCGTGTTTGTCCATGTAATAATAATAAACTAAAATTACTGTGTTCATGCGGCGTTTTGATCTAAAAATGGCACCGAGTAAATTTGTAATTTATTGTTTTTGCTTGGTGGAAGGAGGTTTTTGCTTACGCTCTGCTTTCAGTGATTCACTTTTCGAATTATTTTTTTTAAACTGTTATTGTCCCCTGAGGTTTTTTTCATTATATAACCTAGGTTTTTAATGGAAATATTATTTGATCGAATCTCTAGTAATGTAACCTGCGGCTGATATTGGTGTATTTTGAAAGTAATGCCTTTCAGTGACATTCATTTTTCTCAAAATCAAGTAAAAAGATTTCATGGATTCTTCTGTGTGCGTTAACGGCCGTTCATTACTCAATATTCTTAATTCGAATTTTTTTGAGTTCGAATTTTTAACTCAATTTTCTTTAAAAATTTGTTAAATTACTGATCAGGTTTTCAAAATGTCTCATTTTTTTCTTTCATTCTTTGTTTGTTTATTAGAATAATGGTTTTTTCAACATTCATAGATTTATTGTGTGTTGCTCAGATTTTTTGGTGTTAATTTTAGGCGAAAGACGCTCAAGTTATCGTTTTGCGCTGCCTCAAATGCGAAAGAAGTTTCAACGGTCAAATTTTTATCGAGCTATATACAGAGCAAACATCATTGATCCAAAAGTGAAATTCTTTCATCCGGTCGGACTCAAAAATTAAATTTGGAACTTCGATGTGGAAGTATTCAACTTTTCAGCTCAATATTATAATTCGTGTTCCATGACATTTATGTCTTTGCGGAAAATGCCGTTCCTCGAACGAATTAAACTTAACAAAATTGAACTAGTTTGATTCATCTAAATTGTTTTTCTTGCTGCAGCAGTCCCTCGCGTTTGTCGATGTAATAATAATAAACTAGAATTACTGTGTTCATGCGGCGTTTTGATCTAAAAATGGCACCGAGTAAATTTGTAATTTATTGTTTTTGCTTGGTGGAAGAAGGTTTTTGCTTACGCTCTGCTTTCAGTGATTCACTTTTCGAATTATTTATTTTTAAAGTGTTATTGTCCCCTGTGGTTTTTTTTAATTATATAAGCTAGATTTTAATGGAAATATTTTTGATCGAATCTCTAGTAACGTAACCTGCGGCTGATATTGGTGTATTTTGAAAGTAATACCTTTCAGTGACATTCATTTTTCTCAAAATCAAGGAAAAAGATTTCATGGATTCTTCTGTGTGCGTTAACGGCCGTTCATTACTCAATATTCTTAATTCGAATTTTTTTGAGTTCGAATTTTTAACTCAATTTTCTTTAAAAATTTGTTAAATTACTGATCAGGTTTTCAAAATGTCTCATTTTTTTCTTTCATTCTTTGTTTGTTGATTAGAATAATGGTTTTTTCAACATTCATAGATTTATTGTGTGTTGCTCAGATTTTTTGGTGTTAATTTTATGCGAAAGACGCTCAAGTTATCGTTTTGCGCTGCCTCAAATGCGAAAGAGAAGTTTCAACGGTCAAATTTTTATCGAGCTATATACAGAGCAAACATCATTGATCCAAAAGTGAAATTCTTTCATCCGGTCGGACTCAAAAATTAAATTTGGAACTTCGATGTGGAAGTATTCAACTTTTCAGCTCAATATTATAATTCGTGTTCCATGACATTTATGTCTTTGCGGAAAATGCCGTTCCTCGAACGAATTAAACTTAACAAAATTGAACTAGTTTGATTCATCTAAATTGTTTTTCTTGCTGCAGCAGTCCCTCGCTTTTGTCGATGTAATAATAGTAAACTAGAATTACTGTGTTCATGCGGCGTTTTGTTCTAAAATTGGCACCGAGTAAATTTGCAATATATTATTTTTGCTTGGTGGAAGGAGGTTTTTGCTTACGCTCTGCTTTCAGTGATTCACTTTTCGAATTATTTATTTTTAAACTGTTATTGTCCCCTGTGGTTTTTTTCATTATATAAGCTAGGTTTTTAATGGAAATATTTTTTGATCGAATCTCTAGTAACGTAACCTGCGGCTGATATTGGTGTATTTTGAAAGTAATACCTTTCAGTGACATTCATTTTTCTCAAAATCAAGGAAAAAGATTTCATGGATTCTTCTGTGTGCGTTAACGGCCGTTCATTACTCAATATTCTTAATTCGAATTTTTTTGAGTTCGAATTTTTAACTCAATTTTCTTTAAAAATTTGTTAAATTACTGATCAGGTTTTCAAAATGTCTCATTTTTTTCTTTCATTCTTTGTTTGTTTATTAGAATAATGGTTTTTTCAACATTCATAGATTTATTGTGTGTTGCTCAGATTTTTTGGTGTTAATTTTAGGCGAAAGACGCTCAAGTTATCGTTTTGCGCTGCCTCAAATGCAAAAGAGAAGTTTCAACGGTCAAATTTTTATCGAGCTATATACAGAGCAAACATCATTGATCCAAAAGTGAAATTCTTTCATCCGGTCGGACTCAAAAATTAAATTTGGAACTTCGATGTGGAAGTATTCAACTTTTCAGCTCAATATTATAATTCGTGTTCCATGACATTTATGTCTTTGCGGAAAAATGCCGTTCCTCGAACGAATTAAACTTAACAAAATTGAACTAGTTTGATTCATCTAAATTGTTTTTCTTGCTGCAGCAGTCCCTCGCGTTTGTCGATGTAATAATAATAAACTAGAATTACTGTGTTCATGCGGCGTTTTGATCTAAAAATGGCACCGAGTAAATTTGTAATTTATTGTTTTTGCTTGGTGGAAGAAGGTTTTTGCTTACGCTCTGCTTTCAGTGATTCACTTTTCGAATTATTTATTTTTAAAGTGTTATTGTCCCCTGTGGTTTTTTTTAATTATATAAGCTAGGTTTTTAATGGAAATATTTTTTGATCGAATCTCTAGTAACGTAACCTGCGGCTGATATTGTTGTATTTTGAAAGTACTACCTTTCAGTGACATTCATTTTTCTCAAAATCAAGGAAAAAAGATTTCATGGATTCTTCTGTGTGCGTTAGCGGCCGTTCATTACTCAATATTCTTAATCTGAATTTTTTTAAGTTCGAATTTTTAACTCAATTTTCTTTAAAAATTTGTTAAATTACTGATAAGGTTTTTCAAAATGTCTCATATTTTTCTTTCATTCTTTTTTTGTTTATTAGAATAATGGTTTTTTCAACATTCATAGATTTATTGTGTGTTGCTCAGATTTTTTGGTGTTAATTTTAGGCGAAAGACGCTCAAGTTATCGTTTTGCGCTGCCTGAAATGCGAAAGAGAAGTTTCAACGGTCAAATTTTTATCGAGCTATATACAGAGCAAACATCATTGATCCAAAAGTGAAATTCTTTCATCCGGTCGGACTCAAAAATTAAATTTGGAACTTCGATGTGGAAGTATTCAACTTTTCAGCTCAATATTATAATTCGTGTTCCATGACATTTATGTCTTTGCGGAAAAATGCCGTTCCTCGAACGAATTAAACTTAACAAAATTGAACTAGTTTGATTCATCTAAATTGTTTTTCTTGCTGCAGCAGTCCCTCGCGTTTGTCGATGTAATAATAATAAACTAGAATTACTGTGTTCATGCGGCGTTTTGATCTAAAAATGGCACCGAGTAAATTTGTAATTTATTGTTTTTGCTTGGTGGAAGAAGGTTTTTGCTTACGCTCTGCTTTCAGTGATTCACTTTTCGAATTATTTATTTTTAAAGTGTTATTGTCCCCTGTGGTTTTTTTTAATTATATAAGCTAGGTTTTTAATGGAAATATTTTTTGATCGAATCTCTAGTAACGTAACCTGCGGCTGATATTGTTGTATTTTGAAAGTACTACCTTTCAGTGACATTCATTTTTCTCAAAATCAAGGAAAAAAGATTTCATGGATTCTTCTGTGTGCGTTAGCGGCCGTTCATTACTCAATATTCTTAATCTGAATTTTTTTAAGTTCGAATTTTTAACTCAATTTTCTTTAAAAATTTGTTAAATTACTGATAAGGTTTTTCAAAATGTCTCATATTTTTCTTTCATTCTTTTTTTGTTTATTAGAATAATGGTTTTTTCAACATTCATAGATTTATTGTGTGTTGCTCAGAATGTTTGGCGTTAATTTTAGGCGAAAGACGCTCAAGTTATCGGTTTGTGTTGGCTCAAATGCAAAAGAGTTGGCTCAAATGCTATCGGTTTGTGTTGGCTCAAATTGAACTGACTTGATTCATCTAAATTGTTTTTGCTGCAGCAAGCCCTCGCCTTTGTGAAAGTAATAGTAATAATAAACCAGAAACACCGTGTTCATGTGGCGTTTTGATTTAAAAGTGGAACCGAGTAAATTTGCAATATGAAATTGTTTTGCTTAGTTGAAGAAGGTCTTTGTTTACGCTCTGCTTTCAGCGAATCACTTTTTGACCTCTTTGTTTTCAAACCGATTTTGTCCCCTTTGGTTAATTTTTCATTATATTATCTAGGTTTTTAATGGAAATATTTTAAGATCGAAACTCTAGTAATGTAACCCTCTGCAGCTATTGGTGCGTTTTGAAAGCACTATAATTTTTGTCAGCGGCATTCATATTGCTCAAAATCAAGGACAGAGGTTTCATAGGTTCTATTCTGTGTACGTTAACGGCCGTTCATTGTTCAATGTTTTTTAATTCGAATTTTTGAGTTCGAATTTTTAACTCAATGTTCCTAAAAATTCGTGAAAGTACTGATCGGGTTTTACAGAAAGTTTCACAGTTTTCTTTCGTTCTTTTTTTGTTTGTTATAATAAATTTTTTTAGCATTCAGAGATTGAGTGTGTGTGTTGCTCACAATTTCTGTCGTTAATTGTTAGAAATCCAATGAAAATTTGTTTTTGGTGTTTTATTAAAAAAGACTTTTAGGCGAAAGACGCTCAAGTTATTGGTTTGTTTGCTCAAAAACAAAAGAGAAAGTAACGGTTTGTGTTGCCTCAAATGCAAAAGAGAAGTTTCAACGGTCAAATTTTTATCGAGCTATATACAGAGCAAACATCATTGATCCAAAAGTGAAATTCTTTCAACCGGTCGGACTCAAAAATTGAATTTGGAACTTTGATGTGGAACTATTTAACTTTTTAGTTCAATATTGAAAATTCGTGTTCCATAACATTTCTTTGCGGAAAATGTGGTTTCTGGAACGATTTAAACTTACCAAAATTGAACTAGCTTGATTCATCTAACTTGTTTTTCTTGCTGCAGCAGTCCCTCGCGTTTGTCGATGTAATAATAATAAACTAGAATTACTGTGCTTATGCGGCGTTTTGATCTAAAAGTGGCACCGAGTAAATTTGCAATATATTGTTTGCTTGGGGGAAGAAGGTTTTTGCTCACCCTCTGCTTTCAGTGAATCACTTTGTGACCTATTTGTTTTCAAACCGTTTTTGTCCCCTTTGGTTAATTTTTCATATTTTTATCTAGGTTTTTAATGGAAATATTTTAAGATTGAAACTCTAGTAATGTAACCCTCTGCAGCTATTGGTGCGTTTTGAAAGCACTATAATTTGTATCAGCGGCATTCATATTGCTCAAAATCAAGGACAGATTTCATAGGTTCTATTCTTTGTACGTTAACGGCCGTTCATCGCTCAATGTTTTTTAATTCGAATTTTTGAGTTCCAATTTTTAACTCAATGTTCTTAAAAGTTCGTGAAAGTACTGATCGGTTTTTTCAAAAAATTTCACGGTTTTCTTTCGTTCTTTGTTTGTATATTATAATAAGTTTGTTTTAACATTCAGAGATTTAGTGTTTGTGTTGCTCACAATTTTTTGTCGTTGATTGTTAGAAATTCAATGAAAATTTGTTTTTGGTTTTTTATTAAGACTTTTAGGCGAAAGACGCTCAACTTATCGGTTTGTTTGCTCAAAAACAAAAGAGAAGTTATCGTTTTGTGCTGCCTCAAATGCGAAAGAGAAGTTTCAACGGTCAAATTTTTATCGAGCTATATACAGAGCAAACATCATTGATCCAAAAGTGAAATTCTTTCAACCGGTCGGACTCAAAATTTAAATTTGGAACTTCGATGTGGAAGTATTCAACTTTTCAGTTCAGTATTATAATTCGTGTTCCATGACATTTATGTCTTTGCGGAAAATGTCGTTCCTCGAACGAATTAAACTTAACAAAATTGAACTAGTTTGATTCATCTAAATTGTTTTTCTTGCTGCAGCAGGCCCTCGCTTTTGTCGATGTAATAATAATAAACTAGAATTACTGTGTTCATGCGGCGTTTTGTTCTAAAATTGGCACCGAGTAAATTTGCAATATATTATTTTTGCTTGGTGGAAGGAGGTTTTTGCTTACGCTCTGCTTTCAGTGATTCACTTTTCGAATTATTTATTTTTAAACTGTTATTGTCCCCTGTGGTTTTTTTCATTATATAAGCTAGGTTTTTAATGGAAATATTATTTGATCGAATCTCTAGTAATGTAACCTGCGGTTGATATTGGTGTATTTTGAAAGTAATACCTTTCAGTGACATTCATTTTTTCTCAAAATCAAGGAAAAAGATTTCATGGATTCTTCTGTGTGCGTTAACGGCCGTTCATTACTCAATATTCTTAATTCGAATTTTTTTGAGTTCGAATTTTTAACTCAATTTTCTTTAAAAATTTGTTAAATTACTGATCAGGTTTTTCAAAATGTCTTATATTTTTCTTTCATTCTTTGTTTGTTTATTAGAATAATGGTTTTTTCATTATTCATAGATTTATTGTGTGTTGCTCAGAAATTTTGGTGTTAATTTTAGGCGAAAGACGCTCAAGTTATCGTTTTGCGCTGCCTCAAATGCGAAAGAGAAGTTTCAACGGTCAAATTTTTATCGAGCTATATACAGAGCAAACATCATTGATCCAAAAGTGAAATTCTTTCATCCGGTTGGACTCAAAAAATTAAATTTGGAACTTCGATGTGGAAGTATTCAACTTTTCAGTTCAATATTATAATTCGTGTTCCATGACATTTATGTCTTTGCGGAAAATGTCGTTCCTCGAACGAATTAAACTTAACAAAATTGAACTAGTTTGATTCATCTAAATTGTTTTTCTTGCTGCAGGAGTCCCTCGCGTTTGTCGATGTAATAATAATAAACTAGAATTACTGTGTTCATGCGGCGTTTTGTTCTAAAAACGGCACCGAGTAAATTTGTAATATATTGTTTTTGCTTGTTGGAAGAAGGTTTTTGCTTACGCTCTGCTTTCAGTGATTCACTTTTCGAATTGTTTATTTTTAAACTGTTATTGTCCCCTGTGGTTTTTTAAAATTATATAAGCTAGGTTTTTAATGGAAATACTTTTTGATCGAATCTCTAGTAATGTAACCTGCGGCTGATATTGGTGTTTTTTGAAAGTAATACCTTTCAGTGACATTCATTTTTCTCAAAATCAAGGAAAAATATTTCATGGATTCTTTTGTGTGCGTTAGAGGCCGTTCATTACTCAATATTCTTAATCCGAATTTTTTTGAGTTCGAATTTTTAACTCAATTTTCTTTAAAAATTTGTTAAATTACTGATCAGGTTTTTCAAAATGTCTTATATTTTTCTTTCATTCTTTGTTTGTTTATTAGAATAATGGTTTTTTCATTATTCATAGATTTATTGTGTGTTGCTCAGAAATTTTGGTGTTAATTTTAGGCGAAAGACGCTCAAGTTATCGTTTTGCGCTGCCTCAAATGCGAAAGAGAAGTTTCAACGGTCAAATTTTTATCGAGCTATATACAGAGCAAACATCATTGATCCAAAAGTGAAATTCTTTCATCCGGTTGGACTCAAAAAATTAAATTTGGAACTTCGATGTGGAAGTATTCAACTTTTCAGTTCAATATTATAATTCGTGTTCCATGACATTTATGTCTTTGCGGAAAATGTCGTTCCTCGAACGAATTAAACTTAACAAAATTGAACTAGTTTGATTCATCTAAATTGTTTTTCTTGCTGCAGGAGTCCCTCGCGTTTGTCGATGTAATAATAATAAACTAGAATTACTGTGTTCATGCGGCGTTTTGTTCTAAAAACGGCACCGAGTAAATTTGTAATATATTGTTTTTGCTTGTTGGAAGAAGGTTTTTGCTTACGCTCTGCTTTCAGTGATTCACTTTTCGAATTGTTTATTTTTAAACTGTTATTGTCCCCTGTGGTTTTTTAAAATTATATAAGCTAGGTTTTTAATGGAAATACTTTTTGATCGAATCTCTAGTAATGTAACCTGCGGCTGATATTGGTGTTTTTTGAAAGTAATACCTTTCAGTGACATTCATTTTTCTCAAAATCAAGGAAAAATATTTCATGGATTCTTTTGTGTGCGTTAGAGGCCGTTCATTACTCAATATTCTTAATCCGAATTTTTTTGAGTTCGAATTTTTAACTCAATTTTCTTTAAAAATTTGTTAAATTACTGATAAGGTTTTTCAAAATGTCTCATATTTTTCTTTCATTCTTTGTTTGTTTATTAGAATAATGGTTTTTTCAACATTCATAGATTTATTGTGTGTTGCTCAGAATGTTTGGCGTTAATTTTAGGCGAAAGACGCTCAAGTTATCGGTTTGTGTTGCCTCAAATTTAAAAGAGAAATTTCAACGGTCATTTTTTTATCGAGCTTGATACAGAGCAAACATCATTGATTAAAAAATGAAATTCTTTCAACTGGTCTTCTAACCCTGTATGTTATAGTTATTAGGTTTTAGCGCTGTATTTTGACTGGAAGTGGCCTCATTGGGTTGAGCGATTTTTTGGGGACTGTGTTTTTGATATTTTTCTAATGAGTTTCAATAAGTTTCTCTGGTCTTTATCCTCATAAATTTCAATTCTGCAAGAGATTAAATTCTCTTGATCAAGTTTCTCCCACAAGAGGGAACTAGGAGCATTTGTTTTTTGAAATGTGATGTGGAAACCGAGATTTTTTGTTTTCTTTCACAGTTTTTGCCATTGAATTTTTTAAAAAGCTTTTTTGTTTTTAGTTCTTTTTTATGTCTTGCGCGTTCCTAACTTGTCGACTCCGTAAATTTCAATTCTGCAAGAGATTTAATTCTCTTGATCAAGTTTCTCCAACAAGAGGGAACTAGCATTTTTTTTGAAATGTGATTTGGAAACCGAGATTTGTTTTCTTTCACGGTTTTTGCTCAGTTTTTGCCATTGGATTTTTTATGAAGCTTTTTTGTTCTTTAGTTCATTGTTATCTGTCTGGTGCGTTCCTAACTTGTCGACTCCGTAATTAGTTTCAATTTTTCGCCGGATTTTTCAAGTAGTATTTTTTGCCGCAGCCTTCTGTCATAAATTCAAAGTGAGTAAAATTGAGGTAGTGAAAAATTTTCGCTGACCAATCGAGCATTTCACCTTTCTAAACGCACCTCGGAGCCCACGCTTTTACTGTTGCCCTCGGAGGCCAGCCTCTTAAGCTTAGTTATGCCAAAGCTAACTCCTTACATGCTGTTCGAGAGCAATTGAACCGGGAGGGAAACGTCTAAGAATTTAGTTATGTCAGAATTGGTATGTGACATGGGAGATTCAGGTTTTTGTTCACGTTCGAAGCAGTTTTTGGCTGCTTTTTTTTGCAGCTGAAATTGTTCCATGGCAGTAGTTAAAATTCAATGCGGTTTTTGAACAACTTTTTGATTTTTTGATTAAATTAAAATAGTCACTTTTATGCCGCATGCTGTCGAATTAGAAATCAAATATTGCATTTGAAATTTATTGAAAAATCATGGATTCTTCTGTGTGCGTTAGCGGCCGTTCATTACTCAATATTCATAATTCGAATTTTTTTAAGTTCGAATTTTTAACTCAATTTTCTTTAAAAATTTGTTTAATTACTGATAAGGTTTTTCAAAATGTCTCATATTTTTCTTTCATTCTTTGTTTGTTTATTAGAATAATGGTTTTTTCAACATTCATAGATTTATGGTGTGTTGCTCAGAATTTTTGGTGTTAATTTTAGGCGAAAGACGCTTAAGTTATCGTTTTGTGCTGCCTCAAATGCGAAAGAGAAGTTTCAACGGTCAAATTTTTATCGAGCTATATACAGAGCAAACATCATTGATCCAAAAGTGAAATTCTTTCATCCGGTCGGACTAAATAATAGAAGCGAAATATTTTGCTTAGTTTAGTTTTTATCTGATGCTATTTTGACTCATTTTTTTGAAAACAAAATACATAAACGTTGAATTTTGGGCGTAATTCATTCTTGTTTGATTTTGTCGTTTGTCCCGTCTCTTAGTCTCCTTAATTGCAGATATCATCGGCCTATAATGGGACATTCTTGTATTTGTAAAATGGTTTCAGCTTATACCGATTTCTTAAATGGATACACCAATTATTTTGAAAGGTTTTGTCTCTTCCTCATTTGGTAAACAATTCAGCCAAAAACTTGATTGAGCGAGTTCCGAACATAAAGTGGGAACGCACATTACCGAGTATCCTTGTTATTATTAGTGCTAACGATTTCGGGTTTTTCAAAATTTTTAATATTTTTTTCGTTCTTTGTTTATTAGAATAAAATTCTTTTTCAACATTCATAGATTTAGTGTTTGTGTTGCGTTAATTTTTTTGCCGTTTATTGTTAGAAATTCTAGGAAAATTTGATTTTGGTATTTTATTAATTAAGACCTTCAGGCGAAAGACGCTCAAGTTACTGGTTTGTGTTGGCTCAAATGCAAAAGAGAAGTTTCAACTGTCAATTTTTTTATCGAGCTATATACAGAGCAAACATCATTGATCCAAAAGTGAAATTCTTTCATCCGGTTGGACTCAAAAATTAAATTTGGAACTTCGATGTGGAAGTATTCAACTTTTCAGTTCAATATTATAATTCGTGTTCCATGACATTTATGTCTTTGCGGAAAATGTCGTTCCTTGAACGAATTAAACTTAGCAAAATTGAACTAGTTTGATTCATCTAAATTGTTTTTCTTGCTGCAGCAGTCCCTCGCGTTTGTCGATGTAATAATAATAAACTAGAATTACTGTGTTCATGTGTCGTTTTGTTCTAAATGTGGCACCGAGTAAATTTGCAATATATTATTTTTGCTTGGTGGAAGGAGGTTTTTGCTTACGCTCTGCTTTCAGTGATTCACTTGCCGAATTATTTATTTTTAAACTTATTGTCCCCTGTGGTTTTTTTCATTATAAAAGCTAGGTTTTTAATGGAAATATTTTTTGATCGAATCTCTAGTAATGTAACCTGCGGCTGATATTGGTGTATTTTGAAAGTAATACCTTTCAATGACATTCATTTTTCTCAAAATCAAGGAAAAAGATTTCATGGATTCTTCTGTGTGCGTTAACGGGCGTTCATTACTCAATATTCTTAATTCGAATTTTTTTGAGTTCGAATTTTTAACTCAATTTTCTTTAAAAATTTGTTAAATTACTGATCAGGTTTTTCAAAATGTCTCATATTTTTCTTTCATTCTTTGTTTGTTTATTAGAATAATGGTTTTTTCAACATTCATAAATTTATTGTGTGTTGCTCAGAATTTTCGGTGTTAATTTTAGGCGAAAGACGCTCAAGTTATCGTTTTGTGCTGCCTCAAGTGCGAAAGAGAAGTTTCAACGGTCAAATTTTTATCGAGCTATATACAGAGCAAACATCATTGATCCAAAAGTGAAATTCTTTCATCCGGTCGGACTCAAAAATTAAATTTGGAACTTCGATGTGGAAGTATTCAACTTTTCAGTTCAATATTATAATTCGTGTTCCATGACATTTATGTCTTTGCGGAAAATGTCGTTCCTTGAACGAATTAAACTTAGCAAAATTGAACTAGTTTGATTCATCTAAATTGTTTTTCTTGCTGCAGCAGTCCCTCGCGTTTGTCGATGTAATAATAATAAACTAGAATTACTGTGTTCATGTGGCGTTTTGTTCTAAATGTGGCACCGAGTAAATTTGCAATATATTATTTTTGCTTGGTGGAAGGAGGTTTTTGCTTACGCTCTGCTTTCAGTGATTCACTTTTCGAATTATTTATTTTTAAAACTGTTATTGTCCCCTGTGGTTTTTTCATTATAAAAGCTAGGTTTTTAATGGAAATATTTTTTGATCGAATCTCTAGTAATGTAACCTGCGGCTGATATTGGTGTATTTTGAAAGTAATACCTTTCAGTGACATTCATTTTTCTCAAAATCAAGGAAAAAGATTTCATGGATTCTTCTGTGTGCGTTAACGGCCGTTCATTACTCAATATTCTTAATTCGAATTTTTTTGAGTTCGAATTTTTAACTCAATTTTCTTTAAAAATTTGTTAAATTACTGATCAGGTTTTTCAAAATGTCTTATATTTTTCTTTCATTCTTTGTTTGTTTATTAGAATAATGGTTTTTTCATTATTCATAGATTTATTGTGTGTTGCTCAGAAATTTTGGTGTTAATTTTAGGCGAAAGACGCTCAAGTTATCGTTTTGCGCTGCCTCAAATGCGAAAGAGAAGTTTCAGTGGTCAAATTTTTATCGAGCTATATACAGAGCAAACATCATTGATCCAAAAGTGAAATTCTTTCATCCGGTTGGACTCAAAAAATTAAATTTGGAACTTCGATGTGGAAGTATTCAACTTTTCAGTTCAATATTATAATTCGTGTTCCATGACATTTATGTCTTTGCGGAAAATGTCGTTCCTTGAACGAATTAAACTTAGCAAAATTGAACTAGTTTGATTCATTTAAATTGTTTTTCTTGCTGCAGCAGTCCCTCGCGTTTGTCGATGTAATAATAATAAACTAGAATTACTGTGTTCATGTGGCGTTTTGTTCTAAATGTGGCACCGAGTAAATTTGCAATATATTATTTTTGCTTGGTGGAAGGAGGTTTTTGCTT
Organism: Convolutriloba macropyga; assembly: GCF_964194025.1. Classification (NCBI taxonomy): domain Eukaryota; kingdom Metazoa; phylum Xenacoelomorpha; order Acoela; family Convolutidae; genus Convolutriloba; species Convolutriloba macropyga. Next base: position 60,284,827 of record NC_134470.1, on the reverse strand, counting down.
ACGCTCTGCTTTCAGTGATTCACTTTTCGAATTATTTATTTTTAAAACTGTTATTGTCCCCTGTGGTTTTTTTCATTATAAAAGCTAGGTTTTTAATGGAAATATTTTTTGATCGAATCTCTAGTAATGTAACCTGCGGCTGATATTGGTGTATTTTGAAAGTAATACCTTTCAGTGACATTCATTTTTCTCAAAATCAAGGAAAAAGATTTCATGGATTCTTCTGTGTGCGTTAACGGCCGTTCATTACTCAATATTCTTAATTCGATTTTTTTTGAGTTCGAATTTTTAACTCAATTTTCTTTAAAAATTTGTTAAATTACTAATCAGGTTTTTCAAAATGTCTCATATTTTTCTTTCATTCTTTGTTTGTTTATTAGAATAATGGTTTTTTCAACATTCATAGATTTATTGTGTGTTGCTCAGATTTTTTGGTGTTAATTTTAGGCGAAAGACGCTCAAGTTATCGTTTTGTGCTGCCTCAAATGCGAAAGAGAAAATTCAACGGTCAAATTTTTATCGAGCTATATACAGAGCAAACATCATTGATCCAAAAGTGAAATTCTTTCATCCGGTCGGACTCAAAATTTAAATTTGGAACTTCGATGTGGAAGTATTCAACTTTTCAGTTCAATATTATAATTCGTGTTCCATGACATTTATGTCTTTGCGGAAAATGTCGTTCCTCGAACGAATTAAACTTAGCAAAATTGAACTAGTTTGATTCATCTAAATTGTTTTTCTTGCTGCAGCAGTCCCTCGCGTTTGTCGATGTAATAATAATAAACTAGAATTACTGTTTTCATGCGGCGTTTTGTTCTAGAAATGGCACCGTGTAAATTTGTAATATTTTGTTTTTGCTTGGTGGAAGAAGGTTTTTGCTTGCGCTCTGCTTTCAGTGATTCACTTTTCGAATTATTTATTTTTAAACTGTTATTGTCCCCTGTAGTTTTTTTTTTCATTATATAAGCTAGGTTTTTAACGGAAATATTTTTTGATCGAGTCTCTAGTAATGTAACCTGCGGCTGATATTGGTGTATTTTGAAAGTAATACCTTTCAGTGACATTCATTTTTCTCAAAATCAAGGAAAAAGATTTCATGGATTCTTCTGTGTGCGTTAGCGGCCGTTCATTACTCAATATTCTTAATTCGAATTTTTTTTGAGTTCGAATTTTTAACTCAATTTTCTTTAAAAATTGGTTAAATTTCTGATCAGGTTTTTCAAAATGTCTCATATTTTTCTTTCATTCTTTGTTTGTTTATTAGAATAATGGTTTTTTCAACATTCATAGATTTATTGTGTGTTGCTCAAAATGTTTGGCGTTAATTTTAGGCGAAAGACGCTCAAGTTATCGGTTTGTGTTGGCTCAAATGCAAAAGAAAAATTTCAACGGTCATTTCTTTATCGAGCTTGATACAGAGCAAACATCATTGATTAAAAAATGAAATTCTTTCAACTGGTCTTCTAACCCTGTACGTTATAGTTTTTAGGTTTTAGCGCTTTATTTTGACTGGAAGTTGCCTCATTGGGTTGAGCGATTTTTTGGGGACAGTGTTTCTGTGTTCTCTTGATCAAGTTTCTCCCACAAGAGGGAACTAGGAGCATTTGTTTTTTGAAATGTGATGTGGAAACCGAGATTTTTTGTTTTCTTTCACAGTTTTTGCCATTGAATTTTTTAAAAAGCTTTTTTGTTTTTAGTTCTTTTTTATGTCTTGCGCGTTCCTAACTTGTCGACTCCGTAAATTTCAATTCTGCAAGAGATTTAATTCTCTTGATCAAGTTTCTCCAACAAGAGGGAACTAGCATTTTTTTTTGAAATGTGATTTGGAAACCGAGATTTGTTTTCTTTCACGGTTTTTGCTCAGTTTTTGCCATTGGATTTTTTATGAAGCTTTTTTGTTCTTTAGTTCATTGTTATCTGTCTGGTGCGTTCCTAACTTGTCGACTCCGTAATTAGTTTCAATTTTTCGCCGGATTTTTCAAGTAGTATTTTTTGCCGCAGCCTTCTGTCATAAATTCAAAGTGAGTAAAATTGAGGTAGTGAAAAATTTTCGCTGACCAATCGAGCATTTCACCTTTCTAAACGCACCTCGGAGCCCACGCTTTTACTGTTGCCCTCGGAGGCCAGCCTCTTAAGCTTAGTTATGCCAAAGCTAACTCCTTACATGCTGTTCGAGAGCAATTGAACCGGGAGGGAAACGTCTAAGAATTTAGTTATGTCAGAATTGGTATGTGACATGGGAGATTCAGGTTTTTGTTCACGTTCGAAGCAGTTTTTGGCTGCTTTTTTTGCAGCTGAAATTGTTCCATGGCACTAGTTAAAATTCAATACGGTTTTTGAACAACTTTTTGATTTTTTGATTAAATTAAAATAATCACATTTATGCCACATGCTGTCGAATTATAAATCAAATATTGCATTTGAAATTTTTTGAAAAATCAATCAAGTTCGTTTTATTGCTTTCTGAAATAAAGCGCATAAAAAAAGTATTTTAACCCTATAACTCGTTTTTTATTCAAATTTCTTTATGCCCTTCAAGCCTTTCCTCTTTTCATCTCTTCAATCCTTTAAATTTTTGTATATGATTCTAAGAAAACAAACTTATGTCAAAATTGATTAGCTTGATTTTAGAATTTTTGACTACGGCGTTGTTTTTTGTCCGCTTGTTAATTATTCCCAATAAAGACAGGTGCCACATCTTTTCTAGCGAATTGCAAGAATGAATGCTAGAAGCGAAATAATTTGCTTAGTTTAGTTTTTATCTGATGCTATTTTGACTCATTTTTTTGAAAACAAAATACATAAACGTTGAATTTTGGGCGTAATTCATTCTTGTTTGATTTTGTCGTTTGTCCCGTCTCTTAGTCTCCTTAATTGCAGATATCATCGGCCTATAATGGGACATTCTTTTATTTGTAAAATGGTTTCAGCTTAAACCGATTTCTTAAATGGATACACCAATTATTTTGAAAGGTTTTGTCTCTTCCTCATTTGGTAAACAATTCAACCAAAAACGTGATTGAGCGAGTTCCGAACATAAAGTGCGAACGCACATTACCGAGTATCCTTGTTATTATTTCGGGTTTTTCAAAATTTTTTTTATTTTTTTTCTTTGTTTGTTTATTAGAATAAAATTCTTTTTCAACATTCATAGATTTAGTGTTTGTGTTGCGTTAATTTTCTTGCCGTTAATTGTTAGAAATTCTAGGAAAGTTTGATTTTGGTATTTTATTAATTAAGACCTGCAGGCGAAAGACGCTCAAGTTATTGGTTTGTGTTGGCTCAAATGCAAAAGAAGTTTCAACGGTCAATTTTTTTTATCGAGCTTCATACAGAGCAATCATTATTGATTAAAAAGTGAAATTCTTTCAACTGGTTTTTTAACCCTGTATTTTATAGTTATAATTAGGTTGTAGCGCTTTATTTTGACTGGAAGATGCCTCATTGGATTGAGGGATTGTTTGGGGGACAGTTTTTCGGTATATTTGATATTTTTCTGTTGAGTTTCAATAAGTTTCCCTGGTCTTTATCCTCATAAATTTCAATTCTGTAAGAGATTAAATTCTCTTGATCAAGTTTCTCCAACAAGAGGGAACTAGGAGCATTTTTGTTTTGAAATGTGATGTGGAAACCGAGATTTGTTTTCTTTCACGGTTTTTGCTCAGTTTTTGCCATTGGATTTTTTAAAAAGCTTTTTTGTTTTTAGTTCATTGTTATCTGTGTGGTGCGTTCCTAACTTGTCGACTCCGTAATTAGTTTCAATTTTTCACCGGATTTTTCTGGTAATATTTTTCACCGCAGCCTTTCGACCTAAATTCAAAGTTAGTAAAATTGATATAGTGAAAAATTTTCGCTGACCAATCTAGCATTTCACCTTCGTAAACGCAACTCGGCGCCCACGCTTTTACTGCTGCCCTCGGAGGCCAGCCTCTTAAGCTAACTGAAGCTTAGTTATGCAAAAACTAACCCCTTACCTGCTGTTCGAGAGCAATTGAACTGGGAGGGAAACGTCTAAGAAGGTAGTGATTTGCCAGAATTGGGATGTGACATGAGAGATTCAGGTTTTTGTTCACGTTCGAAGCAGTTTGTGGCTGTATTTTTTGCAGCTGAATTTGTTCCTTGGCACTGTAGTTAAAATTCAATACGGTCCTTGAATTTTTTCTCATTTTTGGTTAAATTAAAATCACTTATATGCCACATGCTGTCGAATTATAAATCAAATATTGCATTTGAATTTTATTGAAAAATCAATCAAGTTCGTTTTGTTTCTTTCTGAATAAAAAGCGCATAAAAAAGTATTTTAGCCCTGTAACTCGTTCTTTTATTTGAATTTCTTCGTGCCCTTTAAGTTTTTTTTTCCTGAAACTGGTTTTTAGAACTTTTTTTTCTGTTTACCATTGGAAGCTTATCTACCAACGGGTGCAGTTTCTAACAATTGAGCCATACTCCTTACGTCTTAGGTTATATTGAACTTTTTTCGGTTAGATTGTCTCGCTTGTCAGAACGAACCATTTTCAACAAAATATTGTTTGGAATACCATGGAACGTTTTTTTTGCAAGATCCTTTAAATTTTTGTATATTACTCTAAGAAAACAAACTTTTATGTCAGAATTGATTTGCTTGATTTTAGAATTTTCTACTGCTGCGTTTGTTTTTTGTCTGCTTGTTAATTATGCTCAATAAAGACAGGTCCCGCATCTTTTCAAGCGAAATGCTAGAATGAATGCTAGAAGCAAGTCAATTTTTTTATTTTAGTTTTTATCTGATGCTGTTTTGACGGTCATTTTTTTTAAAAAAAATTAGATAAATGTTTAATTTTGGCCGTAATTAATTCTTGTTTGATTTTGCTGTTTGTCCTGTCTCTTAGTCTCCTTGATGGCAGATATCATCGGCCCCTAATGAGATATTCTTTTATTTGTATAATGGTTTCAGCCTAAATCGATTGCCTAAATGGATACACCAATTGTTATTTTGAAAGGTTTTGTCTCTTCCTCATTTGGTAGACAATTAAGTCAAAACGTGATTGAGAAAGTTCCGAACATAAAGTGCAAACCCTCATTACCGAGCATCCTTGTTATTATTAGTGCTAACGTTCTGCAATTTTTAGTAGACATTTTTTTTCTTTAAGCGGCTTATTTTTAGCTATCCCATGAATCAAAACGTGATACACTCCGTGATATGGCAGCTTGATTAATCTTGCAAACTTGAATTATCTTGCCAAGTTTCCCATAAAATGATCATGCATGTTCGTGCATATTTTGGTGCTTTCTACCCAATTAACATGGATAAATTTACCATGTTTTAATGTGTTTCTTATCTAGGCAATCAAGCTTTATTTGTTTATCAATTTTTTTTGGATAATATATGCCGCCTATAAATCTTTGTGGGTCGTTTTACAATCATTTGATAAGGTACCAAAAAGCTCTTTCGGTTAAATCTACTTATTCCTCAATTTCCTCATTAGATAATTGAATTGCGCCATATTCATTTGGCACATCAGTTTTTGCCCTCGTTAAGTGAACTAGAACATTTTATCCTATTTGTGGAAAACTATGACTTTGGCTTCCTAGTCTATCGCATAGACGTAATGCATAGGTGACGTCATTTTCAAAATTTGCAGAAGTCGTGCCGTTTTATTTGGACTGCATCTAATGGAATTGTTGACCCGGCTTTGAAACGGAAATAAACACTCTGGGCATTTTTATTGTCGAAACAGATCGTCCGAATGAAGATAAGACTATAATGCGCAGTTTTTCTTTCAGGGGCGATGCGGTTGTTTGCAATTTAAGACAGACTCTGAATAATTCTGTGGAACACTTGTTGGGGATTATTTGACGAGCGTCTTTTGTGAGATCTATTTGGAAGCGCGTGAACGAACACTTATCAATTGTACTGGTTGCATCAATGAACGAAATGATAAGGATTTGAGGTGTTGTATCAAAAATGAACCAGGCATCAAGGTGACGGAAACGACGCATCAATTAGTCAGATTGTATCAATATGATGAAAGTGGCGGACTCTTGAATACGATCAGACTAAATATTCACGGATTAGCGCCTCATTTTTTGATAAAAGCTGCTGAGTTTTTCGAAGTGCATTTGTCTGCAGCACTATTATTTAGCCCTCAATTTGTTACTGGTAATTGGTTGTTGACAAGATTTGTAACAGGTACCAGGCACTGTGAAACTCATTTGATCTATTGTAGTTCTGCCAAACCATTTGATAAAACTACAGAAAATAACCAAGTCCAAAATTCAGAACATCCAAGTTGTACAAATCACAAATCATCTGAAACGACTTTGAAACCAGCTGAACACTGTGAAGAAAAAACGGAAGATAAACTATACACAGATTATAAGAAATCAATAGATCAGGATCAAAGTCATAGCCTCTTCGATCGCAGTTTCGAAAACAAATTTGTTGCGAAATCGGAGTCAGCTGTTTGTAAAAGTGTCGAAGTTGGTGGGAAAAGCGTTGAAATCAATTCGGGAAGCAGTAAGGTTGGAATTGGAAAGAGTAGACTGTGCCGGTGGAGTTGCGATAAAGTTGTCCCGATGCCAAAGAGATCAGGCGCTTCAACCTCCTCTTCATCTGCAGCATCGTTGTCTTCGAATCAACACAAGGTGAATTCCACCTCCAATCAGAGTATTATTCAACATCAGCAGCAGCCCCAGGGCCACTCGAAGGCTAACGCCACCTCTACCTGTAAAAGTCAGCCCAGCTCAGCTACGCATAGCAAGAAGATCAAGACAGAGCATAAAACAGGTTGGTCACGTTCAAGTTTGTTTCACTACAATTGTTTTGTAATTAGCTGGAGTATTCAATATATTTTGGAATGTGTGATGATTGTCTATACCAATTCAGCATTGTATAAAGATGGTCTGGCAACTAAATCAAGGCCAATTTAATAGTGGGCAAAAAAGATTGGTTGAAATCTAGGTTGTATAACCCTCGATGGTTTGGAGAAGGTCAAATTGCTTTTGGACTAAATTCTTTTTTAAATGCATAAATATACATACAGAATCAAAAAACTTTTTGCTAGTTAGAAATGCAGGACTATTCTGATTATGCTATTATTTCTTTAAAATTGTAATACTGAATTTTTGAGAACCATCGTTCTGTTTTGTCTACTTATTTCGCTGGAATTTTGATACGACCCATAAAGGTGGTTTTTGAACGAGTATGTCTATTCTCGCTACAATTTTGGTAGACAATACCAGTCAACATTTTTACTTATAAATATACTTAAAATTTCTGAAATTTTTTTATACGGTGGGGTAAGGAGGATATCCGAAACCAGGACGAAACGTGTGGACTTCAAGTGAGTGATTTGTTTGATACTGGCCAAATTTGCCCATGAAGAGTGGACTGAAAGTTAAAAGGACGGAAGGTCATAGTACTCCATTTGCTCAGTATATTGATTGATGTCGCTCTTCAAACTCCAAATAATTGGATTTGTTTATCATGTTTTCTTGTGTCATATGATTCAGTTCGGCTTGCTTCAATGGCCTTAAAAGAATATATGTTGAATGAAAAAGGGTTTATACGAGCAAAAATTTATTCACTTGTTAAAGATTAAATGTTTTATATGACCAGAACCATTTAGAGGTTATGATGTAATGATAGAAGACTCAAAATTCAGCATAGATGATTTGTTTTATAGATAGCTTAAAAGATTGTAATTGGAGAAATAAGAATGAACCAGGTATGAGCAAAAAAAAACTTAAGGCTTGTAAGCAATTAAGAGGTATTAGTTTGAATCCACTTCTGGTCCATTTTCACTCTAAGTTGTACCCGATTAAACCTGGCTCTCATAAATTAAGTTCTTAATGAATTGCAGAACTGATTTTGTATGCGTTTGCTTCAGACTGCAGTTCGTGTTCGATGCGGGACCCCTCGCTAGGACTGCACATTGCGGGTGGCGGTGGAGGGGGTCCAGTGGCGGTAGCCGCTCTTAACCTCAGCAACGTATCCCTCCACCCCGCAACTGCAGCGGCAGCCACCCACGCCCATCACCACCCCTCACAGCAGCACTCTTCAAACAGCCAGCAACAATCCATGATACACTCAGCCCTCGTTTCTCAACAACACAATGCTTCCTCTTTGGCAGCAGCAGGGTGCGGACCTTCCGCAATGGCAGCAGCTGTACAACATCACCAGCCAAGATCAAGTCACTACCATTTAAGGTGAGTGGTTTTTAACTGAGTCCAATATAACAGAACAGCATTCGACATTTTAGATAAAGCAACTTTACAAAGATAATGATCACTCTTGTTACAAGGAAAATGTTAAGGGAAATTTCCCTTATACGGAAGATCGATTAGGATTCTATATTCTATGTGAACGGTGATAGGTTCTAAACAAAATTTAATGAATTAGATATATATTCCGGCGATCGCATAACCTTTAAAAGAACCTATTATCCTTTCGTTGATTGCTCCAGGGGCCAGAAACGGAATGCATCTGATTTCGAGGCTGCGGCGGCTGCTGCCGGGGCATCAACGGCAGTAGTTGCGCCTACAGTGAGAATCGTGAACAAAGTTCCTCCTTCAGTTGTTCAGCAGCAACAACAACAATCACACAATATGGCAGCAGCCGGACAGCAACTCAATTCGTCATCTGCATCGTGCTCAAATGCACTCGCTCTAAATCAGGTTAATAATTATAAATGATTAGGTGATTTCGTATTATCAATTACGAATCTATATCAACGATTAAACATATAACTGTTGCTTCAACTGAAAGCTAAAGTGATTTAAAAAATGGTCTTTAGTTACGGCTCTACTTGATATGGCATTTTCATGTCATGCAATTGGTGCTTGTAGCGGAAGTTAAAGGAGCCATTGCCTATGAATTATGTTCAAAGAAAACGTACTCGAAAAGTTTGAAATTCCTAATACGAAACTGAAAGGAGTTGCTTATAAATTGCTTATAATAATGACAAATCATCCACAAATCCTTGGTCTTGTGGGCACCTTTTTGTATGAATCTAATGATTTATGGATTGTTTTAGGTATCTCAAGCGGCAGCTCAAAACAGTTCCTCGTCAGTGGATGGGGACTATACTTTGACACAGCACGAAGTGCTGGTGTCTCAGAACAAGGCCAACTACGAAGTGCTCGAATTCCTGGGAAGAGGCACATTCGGACAGGCTAGTCTTTTCTATTACTAGAGCACCACTAAAGAAAAAGATGGTGAAGATGTATGAAGAAAATAAATAAGGAAATACGATGAGCATCACTTAAATTAATGATTATCGAGAATATATAATTCTCATAATTTTACACTGCATCAATTTTTCTGTAATCGAGTAATCGAAACTGCTGCAGTTAAAATCATCAACTTCTTCAACTTTGTAGTTGTCTCATATAAGCTTGTTTGCATATTTTAGGTGGTCAAATGTTGGAAGCGTGGAACCAAAGACATCGTCGCCATCAAAATTTTAAAGAACCACCCCTCATACCAGAGACAGGGACAGATTGAAGTCCAAATTCTGTCCAGATTAATGCAAGAAAACGCTGAGAAGTACAACTTCGTTAAAGCGTACGAGTTCTTCAACCACAAGAATCACACGTGCATTGTCTTCGAAATGTTGGAACAAAATTTGTACGACTTTTTGAAAGCTCAAAACTTCAGACCTATGCCTTTAAGGTACATTCGACCAATAACCCAGCAAGTGCTTTGCGCTCTGTTGAAACTAAAGCAACTCGGACTGATTCACGCCGATTTAAAACCAGAGAACATAATGTTGGTCGAACCTGAGAATCAACCGTTCAAAGTCAAAGTTATCGACTTTGGCAGTGCCTCACATGTGTCAAAAACCGTCCCGGCAACCTACCTTCAGTCCAGATATTACAGGGCGCCAGAAATTATTCTGGGTCTGAATTACAATGAAAGTATCGATATGTGGAGTTTGGGCTGTGTGATTGCGGAACTGTTTCTTGGGTGGCCTCTGTACCCAGGTGCCTCCGAGTATGACCAGATCAGATACATTTTGCAAACCCAAGGAACCCCGGACAACCATCTGCTTAATATTGCCCACAAAACTTGCAAGTTCTTCGTCAGAGACAGTATGCAGGTGAGAATGAGTGAAAAATTGGAAAATTTTAGTGGGTAACTTATTGGAAAACAACACATCGGATTATCAGAGAAATGTTACCAGAAATTAAAAAAACGAACCATGATCTCTTTGAGCACCTGTGATCATTAGGTTATCAAAAAATTTGAACGATGCTTGCAATGCGCAATCGATACTCTGATTTGAATGTTTGAAAAGAAATCATTATATAAATGCATGAAATTTGTGGTAATTTGTTATTATTTGAAGGTATGGCGTCTCAAATATCCCGAGGAGATGTTGAGTGAGTGCGGAGTTAAGTCCAAGGAGGCGAGGAAATTCATCTTCAGTTCTCTAGACGAGATTCAGAATGTCAGAATTGCATCTTCTGTTGACCTAAAGTCATCCGCAGCAAACGACCCCGATGGCAGTGAAAAGGTAATTGATGTGCCCAATCTGAGAAATTCTTTAGCCTGTTTTTGTTATTTATATTTGAATCAATTGAAGACCTGAGTTTGAAGACAATCAGTGTCGGATGAATTCGAAGTCGAATTTTACTCCGCTCTAGAAAATTTGAAAACTATAGACTAGTAAGTTCTTGATTTACAGGAGTAAAGCAGAAATGTTTTCGTTAACTTTTAAAATTTTAAACTTCAAAATTTCAAAATAGATTAGCTTTAAAAATTGGATGATTCATTTGACTGTGATTGAAGGACGAGGTTGCTTTAGGTGGTTGACAAGCTGGATAGGCGTGAGTTTGTGAAGTTGCTGAAGATGATGTTGTCGCTCAGTCCAGAGATGCGGATCAGTCCAGACGTGGCCCTGGCGCACTCTTTTGTCACAATGGAACACCTATCTCACAACCAGTTCCCACATAGTAGAATGTTAGTTACTTTGTCCCAATTAGAATCTTCCCTCCTCCTCCGTACCGGAAACAATTTTGGTTTCGTAACCATATGTCATTTAAGATAATGCATGTGTTCGCCTTGAGGATGCTTTGTATAACCTTATTAAGTGGACTAAATAGCTATTTAGGTAGGACCAGCTATCTATGAAGGTCTTAAAGTAAAAAATTATGGATAGTCTTATTGTTCTTGGAATTGTTGTAGAAGTGAAGCTTTATCTTATTAGGCTATAGTAACTGTTAGTATTGCAGAATGGAAACTACGTATTCATCAGTGTGTCCCCAGAAGCGTCTAAAAACACAAGTATTATTTGCGATATGTTAATCTTCGGTCTCATTTCAGCATAAAATCGAGCAGAAAGTACATGGATATTTGCTGTCGCGGATCTTTTTCAACGTCCCTTATGAGTGGATCAGTATCTAATGCGGCAGCCTCTGTGCCCCCGACAGTACCTCCCAGTCTGGGTGCAGCAGCCCAGAACCCAAGCAATGCCGCCATGGCCGCCAGTCTGGCACATGTTGCTGCAGCATCTTCTCTGGCTAAAAATCTCCTCATACCCTCTGGACCAGCAGGACCAGCGACACACCCGGTCGGAGTCAGCGCTTCAGTGGCGGCAGCCGCCGGTGGTGTTACAAGGTTGCAAACTGGCAACTCGGCTGCCGCAGCTGCGTTAGGACAACACGTAACAGCCGCAGCATCGGCGAGCGCAGCTGCTGCGGGTGGAATTTTGCACTACAACCCAGTTGCAACGTTGCTTCAGAATAGGGCAGCTGCAACATACAGGCATGAGCTAACAGCACCTGCAGCTGCCCATAATCCGTTCTCAGCAGCAGTACATGCAGGAGCGTACCAGGCAGCACCCGCGGGATTGTCTCTGATTTACCCTCAAGTGGCGGCCGCTGCAGCAGCTGCATACCAGGTGAGAGATGACACTTATATTTATTGTAATGCTTACTAAGTGTTGCCTCTTTTCGAATTGAATTGTAGACTTATTGGTTCCAATGCTGCTCTTTTTGCAATACAAATTAAATTCAAAATTTGAAGTTGAAATTGAGTTTATTTTAATTGGCGAACTAGATTGTGTTCAAATTAAAAATTTGCCAAGATTGCCAGCTAAGACTTGAACATGTTTTCTCAACTAAATAGTGAGATTTTTTATGTAGTAACTTTGTTTGTATTTTAGCCGTTGAGTGCAGCCGCAGCCATAAATCCCTACTTGATTGCAGCCACTACCGACCAGCACAGAGCCCAACAGCTAGCACTCAATCCAGCAGCGGCTGCTGTCCTCATACCCCAGGCGGCAGCTGCCTCTGCTGGGGCACCTCCCGGTGCCACGGCCACTGCTTGTCTACCCCACACAACTGCTCTCGAACAGGTATAATATAGCTCACTAACATGATTCCGTTGATTAGACTACATTATTTGTAGCAACAGTTTTTGAAATTTGTTTTCTAATTGATTAATCGGAAAAGTCCTTAGAGCTTATTGGGCGGTAAAAATCAATCTAATAAACTTGCTTTGGGATTAAAACATTTGCATAGATGTATATATAATAGGAGAATTAATGTGCACACGGCCGCTAAATGTGAAAACATGAACTTGTGATCTACTTTGTCGAGAAGTAATGCAACTGTTGGTATCGCTACAGGCGCTGATTGATAGTTATGCAGCAATGTTCACGTAGATTTGTGTTCAGGTTCCAGTAGGATGTACTGACACGTTACTGGCAGCAGCCGCGGCAGCAGCAGCTGTAACAGCTCAACACCAACAGCACAGACAGCTTCTGATGGACTACAGTACGAGACTACAACAGCAACAACAACACCATCAGCAGACGCAGCAACAACAGCAGCACTCAGGCACAGCTGCTGGGGCATTGTTCGCTGCGGGTGCACAGACAGGAGCTGCTGCTCCGCATCCGCCTTTGAGTCCTGTACGCGGACATCACATGGTAGGAAGCCGTTCCTTAACTGAGTAAAACTAAATGAGAGCTCTGAATTGATTAAGTTCAATATGTGTTGTTAATCGAGGTGCAATTGCTTAGGCCGAGGGAAGGCTTCTTTGTTGACTTTATCCTGATTCTGCTCTAGAATAAACTCTAGTATAATGGAAACTTACGTTCAAATTTCGATCATTACTTTGATATGCGTTAACGAAGAGATTATTAATGCAATCTTGTGTATCCAACTTTGTAGATTGAATTTTTTTATATCATCAAAATTTTTTGGACAAAAGACTAAATGGTTTTGAGCAAGAGAAATGAATGGTAATGATAGGTTTGCGAATGTTCAGGACGCTTATCCACCTCTACATGGGTCACATTCATCCATTTACGAGCAGACTCTAGAAGCAGTCTCCTTGGCCAACTCCCTCAATACAGCAGCAGCAGCATTCACACCTCTATTCGCCGCTAACTCCTCCATGATGCAGTCAGCGGCCTCTGCCAACACCGCCAGCCTCCTCGCTCTCGGTGGAGGAACTGCAACATCTGGCTTGTCCTCGTCCCTAAGCGCACACGATAGTGTGGCAGCGGCTGCTGCCGCAGCAGCTGCTGCCGGACTTCATCTCGTAGGGCACTCGGCTACAGGAACCGCGTATGGAGGCCACAACTCATCAGCTACAGGAGGCGCTGGCTCTCATGGAAACTCACATGGACCTGTTAACTTGAGGATATCGTTGCCAGTTTCTCCTTTGAGGTCCTCGCTTCAATCCACACATCCAATGGGAGCCTTGGATCGTATCAGTTCGGCAGCTGTTTCATCGTTATTACCTCCCGCAAGCCTAGCATCAGCTGTGTCTGGGGGAGCGGTGGCGTCATTAGTGCATGTACATGGTAATGAGAATTCATCAGGTGCAGCCGACTGTTTCCTGTCTCCCATCTCGGTGCGCAACTCTAACTCGGGAATTCTTGACATGACGTCCGCTGAGAGACGCAATTCAGATTTGCCTCACTTGACAAACGTGTTTTGCTCCTCGTCACGACTATCGCCTGCAACAAACGTAGCCAATGAAGCCTCGAACTTATCGTCAATTTCGGGCCGGCAGAACTCATTAGCTGGCGATTCCCGTATTTCCAGTCCCGTGTCCAGCGCAGTTGGAGGTTTTCTCGCGGCAGCAGCTGCATCAGGATCGGCAGGCGCTGCGGGTGGTTCCATGATTCCATCAGGTAGTGTCCTTTCTCATCTGTCGTCAACTTCTCTCAATTTACTCCACGCAAGTGCGGCGGGATCCTCGAGAAAGCTATCAATTCCTTCTATAAAAGTGGAAAGAGAATCACCTCCGTGTGAGCACACGCAAGAAGGAATGCCAGCTTTACCTGGGCGAGCTGGCGACGGGTCGCTTGGTGGATCTCATAACAGTATCATAACGCTCTCAAGTGATGATGAAGATTCCAAATTCTAGAAGTGAGCCGATTTTCCTTGACGTTAGGATTTCAAAATTTTTCAATGTCAAAGAGATACAAATTGTCCTATATATAACCCCAACAAAACTGAAGCATCGTTTGCTGCAAAGCCGTATGTTAGTATTTTATGATGACACAAGATATTTTCACGGATTTAATGCAATGCAGTTTATGAAACTTCACCCCAATTGTGTATTTAGTTGAAAATTCGATTCTATATTCATTTCCAATGGTAGATTTGTGATTTGAAATTTAGTAATATTTGGATATCCACATATTTGTGATAAATGACATGTGATATAGGAGTAATTGCGTGCTAATAGCGTGTATCTAATATTGCATACCTTACATTCGCCTTCTAACTGATATCTGCGCTACAGTAGTTAACCGAACAACATTGCAGAAGTGTTATTATGATCCAAATTGTTAGCGTGAGTTATAATAAATCATAATTAGTATCGGTTTAATATCTAGACGCATATTCCAACATTAACTGTGTGAAATTGGACTGATTGCCCTATGTTATATATTTAGTGTGGAAGAGTTTAACGTTGATTAAAATCTCACAAACTTAATGTATAAATGTGGTGATTTATTTGTGCATGTTTTTTGATTACATAGCTTTACCTCACTCAAAATTGGAAGTTATTGGGGATTTCCCCCCAATGTAGTTGACCTTTGAATGGGTCAGTTTAGTGTTCCTTCACGCGTAAAAGCTTCTTCGCCGGTGCTGGATAAAAGAGTGAATTTATGAAGAGTAATATCCCAATTGTACAAATTCAGCAGTTTGTTTCGCCGTTTTTGAAGCAGTTTCCATTGATAAGATGTGCTTATTAATATTTGACTGTAATTATACTTGGCTATAGATTGAGTGTTTTTAAATTTCCCTTAGCTTAAAACCACTAACAGCCGTAACTTAGTTAATTGGTACACAGAATGCTTAGCTACCCAGAGATTGTCGCCCCCGTTCCTCATCTCCTTCGATGGTAATATTGGTTGACCTTTGACCTTTGGTCCCCGTAATATTGGTTTGAGCCTTTTTCTACTCTTAGACACTACAAGTCGTTGACTCACCTTAAAAGCAGTTTAGTTACAATTACTACAAATAAATACTTTGTTTGTTCCTTTGTTAGTGATGCTTTTCTTCAGACTAAAAATTAATGCGTTTAGATATAAATTGTTCATTATTACCTTGATTCAATACATTAGTTGTACTCTTTACTATTACTTAGCGCGTTGTTGCTATTGCGATATCAACAGCAGATTTTAATTTCCTAATTGTTAGTTGCTCTGCAAATTAAAGTTTCCGTTCTTTGTTGTTGTAGTTGTTCATACAAATAAACAATACACCGCTTATTTGGCACACAATTTATTCTGAATAATTCATTCTCATTCGACAGTATTTTTTGCCTGCTTCTCAGGTGTTTTTCTTTCTTTCAGTGGTAACCATAAAAATATGGTTTTACATAGTTGGAATCGGTCTTCACTAGCTGTTCCCTCCTACCCTCCTTCCACCCGGCAGAGCCCAACACCACCCAGCTATCCCTCTAATAGAATCAAAGAAATTAACATTCAGTAAATTAAACACTAGGGTTCAGAAACGTTTATGATTAAGAAAAGTGCATAAAAAGTATCGCAAAATTTAATCAATTGAGTGGACCATGGTAATTCGGATCCTAAAAAGGTCTTAGATGACCAAAAAATTGATTCAAGTTTGAAATCCAGGCAGCGCAACCATACAAAGCAAACTTGTCCAGGCAGTGTTTGAACTCGAAATTATAAAAAAAAACTTTTGGATCTAGAAGACAACGTACAGATAGAAACTGGCTACGCAACGCGCAAATTTTACATGAGTGAAGATAGAATGCAGTTGACATTTTCTCTTTATAAAAGGTACTAAATCAGTTAGCAGTCATAGGATAGGCTCTTTATGAGGAATGCCAAAAGCTTATAAATTTGTGAGTAAGCAGAATGGTTTTCAGCAAGGCTATAAATTAAGAGTTTATATCAGCAAATGGAAAAAATTCAAAAGTGAAATTTTATTAAATTGACGGTTTCTTTTCTAAGTATTTGTTCGTTTTAAATATTCTTTTTTAAAAAATTTTACAGCTAGGCTTTTTCAACTCAGAACACAAACACTTACAAAAGTTTATCAGCGTTTGTATAAATATCAAAATTTAAATATCAATTTTCAAAAGCAACGAGCCCGTGCAAAGGGAATATCTAAATGTTGCATAGGGTTAACGCCTGAGATAAAAACTCGCAATAATGGGTCGCAATAAATATTACGTACGGAGGGCGTCATCTCACAATTTGCAATCGAGCTAAAACGAAGTTAAGCACAATGGAAAATGAGAATGTTAAGCAGAACTGCATAAACTGCATTTTTGTGAATTTAGTTGCGGGCATTTGAATATTCGGTATTTGTAAAGATTGCGCTTTATGGTTTTAAATCACGCCTTCCCGGCAACATAAAATTGGTGACTCTAATATTTTGTTAGTGAAGCAATCGTGAACTCAAAGCTAACTGATATGAGACTATTTTCGGTGGACAATTTAGCTGGCAATGTCTCATTTTTAACCATCCGACTTAGAGTAGAGTTTGAACCTCACTTTAAACAAAAAATGGAAAGTTGTCCTAACCGGAAATAATAAATACCTACTCAGTTATTTTGCTAGCTTGCTTTAATCAAGCAATGAAAATGTTCCTTCTTTTTGAAACCTTCACTTTATTAAGAATGGACCCTGCATTCATTGACAGCGGTGCATTGTATTCAAAAATAAAGTACCAAATCGGTGTCAAATAGTGTAGAGGGTTAAATTTGCATCTTGTAATCTAGGGCTTATGAAGTTGGGATTCAATTCTGGGTGGTTAGAAAGTACGATTCGAAAACTAGGAGGGTATAGAATAGTTAGCGAAACGATTCCAATTGTTAATAGCAAGAATTGTTGCTAGAAATTATGGTATGCTATGATCTCAATTCAATTCTCATATGATGTATTGATACTGATAATCCGATTGTGAGAATTACTGTTGCTGATAACAGTGGTTACTATTAATATTATCTAGCTTTGTAGTTTTAGGTAAAAAGATGAGTTATATAATTGTCATTGATTTCTGCTCACTTGTTCACTTTCGTTCCTTCATTTGTTCCTTCATTCATTCATTGCTCCTCGCTCTTTAAATTAACACCTGAGCCGTCGTCCATTCATCCATTGCTAGCTAGCTAACCAACAGTTGATTGAGGGTGTTGTTGCTATTGTGTGCACGTGCACTATTAGGGTATGGAAGCTCGTTTCGTATCGCCAACGAAAAGTAAACACTTAAACATTGTCACACATTGCATCAATTCGAATATCCGACCAATGACGTGGTAAAAATTTAATTTCTTGTGGTATGAAAAATACAATTAATGAGCATTTTTTGGTTTCACACATTTCTTTTGCGATATGATGCGGTTTTTTAAAGCAGCTGGAAAATCAGCGGTAAAAGCTCAACAGAAAGAAGTTGATGATTTCCGCTACTTCGGTCAGTTGAAATTAGCTCTGGGCGAAATCGTTTATGTGAAGATTCTAAAAAAATGTAACATTGTGTCAGTGGATGAATGCTTTGGCATTTGAGTTGGACCAAAGTGTCAATGATATGTAATCATGACACGTATGTAACTATCAGGACGTCAAAATATTGACAAAAAAGAAGCTTGCAAAATTTGCCATTTTTAGTAAGTAAACGAAGTATATTGGCGATACGAACGATGTTGATATTTAGTTATGCTTTGATTTTTAATCGATTTAGAATAGATATAGAAGTGTTGATTGATACACAAATATTAATTGGTTAATTTCTGATGATCCCACAAATACTGGTATGGCTATTATGCGCTAGTTTAACCTTATTTAGGCTTAATCATAATCATACTCGAGGCTTGAACGCCTGGAAACATGGAAAAACTACACATCGGATGTATGGAGAAATGGGTCAAATAGGAATATCATATTTCGTTTTGTCGAAATTCCCGTGACCGTCTTTGTGAATATGGCCATAAAATGTATGGGAGAATTAAGGCTTTGGGTATTTTTTCTTTGGTTAACGGTTAGGTATAGTGAACATTGCAGGGACATGTTGCGATTTGATGAGCAATTATTACGCAACTTTGGACTTTTTTGCTATCTCAATCAATCAAGTTTTTGATTATTTTCAAAGTGCTGTAATTCAAAATGGACAGGACAACTCCTGGCAGATTTTGGATATATGTCATACAAATCATTTATTGTCAAAGTTGATACTGGTTTTAGTAATACCTGAATAGGTAATTAGGGTTAGTTAGCGATATCATTATAGTGGGGTCATTGCCAGACAGACAGGCAAGTACTGTCTGATGGTGTTAGGTTTGAATACACTACAGTATACTGCTCCTGTTCTACCTTTCATTATCCTGAATTACCTTAGCTATAATAAACCATGCTGATATGCTATTATGTCCCTCTGGTTAGTATATACATTACTATTTACTCTTACTCGGTGCTTTCTTTTCCTTTTCTCTTCTCTCTTCGTGTAGCCTAATACTACTACTACTATCGATAGTATTATATTAATGGTACCAACTCATCTGATGATAGTGATAACGCTATCATTCTTATTGAGGTGTTTGATTTTGATTGTATGCTCAGAAGGTGTTAATATTAAATTGGATATGATATTTCACCCGATCAAATTTTGTTAACTACTCTAATCATAACAGAGCATCAAGCTTGAACCATTTAGTAAGATTGCTATATGTCGAATCGTCCGCTCTTGCCATGCTAAATTGGACAATTTAGCTGTTTGACACGCGTCCTCGAGCAGCATATTAGTTAAAAAGAATATCAAAACATGCTGACTACCTTTAGATGCAACAAATTTCCCAAAGGCGGCGAAATTTTTGACTGCTCCTGTTAAACTGTGGTGATTAAAAGAGATTGATTTTTTATTGAAATGTTATAATAGGCATTCAAATTTTCTGGGAGTTTAAAAAAATTATTTTTCTGGGAACACTTAAGGCTAACACTTCAGTGAAATTATTTTTCTGGGAACACTTCTCTACATTTGCTGGCATGAATTGTAAATTTTTCATCTGATTGAAATGTTGCTTAAAATTTTTGTTGTCATTAAAGAGCGAAGAAAATTGAGGCGAAGTTTGTTTTTATAATTTTGCAATATGTTCAGAAACAAACGTATTGTCATTCAATGTGATCAAGACTTTGTAGGGAGTCTTTCTCATAAATGATGCTTTTTCAGAAATAAAAAACCAAAAGAAAAAAGAAAATAACTGGCCTTGAAATTGTAAGGTCCAGTCGACGAACATATTCTAAATAATACATTAGGTTTGTGATAATGGTCCCAACCGTTGTAAATGTTATGATCAGAGTAGTTAATTAATATTAACAGCCTTGTTGCTCGCTCTGTTTCAACCGCCCTTCCACGTGATTAGGCCCGTGACTTTCAGTTCTGCTCAATTATTATCTTCATATATTTTGTAGTTGTTGCTTTTCGTCATAAAAATTTCACATTTTCCCACTGGTGAGAACATTTCACGCTGCTACCAAATGTTATCACGTCGCATTTGAAAGTTAATAAGTACATGAAATAACGCCAAAAAACATCAAGTCAAATGGGCATAGCAGAATTGAAAGTGTGGCTTCAGTATCAAAAGAAGTGTGTTGTTATTGTTGTCAATCAATCATGCAGCTGAGTTGATGTTGGTTGAACTGATTTGGAATTGCTTGTAATAATAATCAATCTCATTTAGTGTTTTAAATAGTTCGAATTAACAGCGTAGAAACGCGATGGTCGCTAGCTCTGCTATAAATCCCGCCCGCCCGCGAGCATTTAGTTTGTTCATAAATCAGAACTCTTGAATAGATTATTGTATTCACTTCTTTTTGCCTAGAATTCAACAGGTTCAGGTTTAGTTCAGGTTTCCAAAATTTAGTTCAATTAATGAGTGGGACCTGGATAATAGTTGCTTTATGTGTTTTGAGTGCTGGATTAAGGTTGTTTTTGAGTTAAGAATTTTTAATATAAATAAAATTATTTGTTCCCACGTTTTTCGAAAAAAAATATGCTAGCGTCACCCTTTTTGATGAGAAAATTTTACGGTTGCTTTGAGGACTGTTTTACAGTCTGTTTTGAGCTCATACCAGACCAATTTGAGGGGTTTAATTTCAAAGCTCTCCGAGCCTAAAATTTAAAAAATGAAATCTTAAGAATTCCAGTTTTATACTTGGGAACGAGATTTTGGTTCTGTTCAACATAATTTCAAATATTCTTCGAATCGGTTTTTCACCAACATCTAGAATTCAAATCCTAGAAAAAAAATTGTTGAAATTTAATTTCTGCCATTTTCGGCCGCAATTTTTTTCTGTTTGCAAACTTTGAGTTTTTCTTTGCTTTTTAAAATTAACTTGATGGTCTTTGGAGAACGAGTACTGAGTTGAGTTCAACTGTGTCCAGAATTGTTTGCATTTTTGGCAATGATTTAGGGGGAAATTGGAAAAAAAAAATTTATGAAATTTATAAATATCTCAGCTCAAACTTTTTTTCAGCTAAAATTTTTTTGGTGATTTTTCAAATGAATTTCATTCCAGTTAACTTATTTAATATCTATTTATGCCATTTAATTTTGATGAAGACACTTCATAATTTAAAGGAAAATATTCGTCTCATATTGTAGCTACATAAAAAAATGACTGATTATGCTGCCAAATTAAACCGGTCTGTCAAATTACTTTGAACGCTTAAAATTGTTTCCAAAAATTTCGGGTTATCTCAAATTTGTGATCTTCTTTGCATAACACCTTAGTTTTATTCTTTGTATCTTAATAATATTCAATCAAATATTTCTAAAATTTTGTTCGTTATGAAGTATTTTCTTGTCACGCAAGTGTTATAATATGGTTTTTCAAATTGTGCATTCATTATTCTGAGTAGTCAATAGGTTTTAGGGGGCGCCTATTAAAGCGAATCGAGTTGTCTCAGTTCTTAATTTCTTCTCTTCGAACGCGATACGTGTAGCTCAGAAAGATGAAGAGCTGAGATGGAAGATGAGAAACTAAATAGACTCGTAACGAACAGATAGAAACTATGCAGACGAATATTTACGCCGAAAAGTCCAGAAATGCTGCTTTCGATTAATATGCGCTATAACAATCTGCGAAGGGAATGTATTTATTCTGCTAACGGAATGTATTTATTCTGCTACCTGTATTTATTCTGCTACCGACTTTGTGTCATATTTTTTGTCTTGAAATTTTACTTCCGCCCACAAAAATGGTATAAACAGGTAAAGCCAGGAGGGCACTAAGTCCCTGAGCAGTTTTCTTAGAGCCTTACTATTCTCTTGGTGTGCAAGTCATCGAAGCTGTTGATGATGATGTGAGGGGCGATTTTTAGAGTTTGACCCCACACACACACACAGCTATCATTTCTGTTTCTTAATGCATGATCGAAAGTTTCTTAGTACAGATCAAGTTCTCCTGAAAAGTTTTTAATAGTAGCAAGGCAATAGCTGAGGCTAATATTGGCCTGCTCTTGGTTTTTTTATGACGCGATGAGAAGTATTGGTTTTCTTGAGGTTTTTTTTTACCGGAAGTACTATTCGTTGACGGTGTTTTGACCTAGAAGTAAATTTCTGATGTGAACTATTTTTTTCTGAGCGAAAGAAGTTTTTGATCATGCGCTGCCTTCATTGAATGACTTTTCGAGTTTGAAAAGTGTTTTTGACAAAATGGCGCATATTGATAACCGTTTTTAGCCGTTTTTTTGTCCAATTGGCCGTTTTTTGCTGCAATTTGGTTGTTCCTTGGTAACGATTTTTGTTCGATTCTTTATTAATATGTACGCTTCTAAAATTGATAGCACGGTGTTTTTGAGATAAAATAATGCGTTTTGAGTTCCAAATGAGCACATATTTCTTCTATTTTTAGTTAGTTTTGTCATTTTTTAACTAATTTTTTCACTTTATGATCTTTAGAGGACTTTTCTGAAAACTCAGTGCAACATGTGATTCTGTCTTATGAAATTGTATCCATGCTACGCCGATTTTGTCAGTTTTTCAATTTTGTGTAGTTTTTTTGCTTGTCATTGTTTTATTTACTAAAAAATCTCTTGTTGCTCTGTCTGGGATTTTATTTCCGTTTTTATCAATAATTGAGTTTATTTTTTGGTTTTTAAAAAGTGTTTAAAATTCGGTAAAAAATCTAAATTGGTTTTGATCTTAGGTTTCGAATTTTGAATTTTTTTCTATCTATACATGAGGATTGTATAATAAAATGTATTTGTTTTTCTACTTCAATGTCTTTTTTGATAGTCTTTTTTACAATGTGTCCGTTTTCTCCACATTCTAGCAGGTATCCTTCTAGCACTCTTCTGAAACCTATAGTTTTTTTTAGCTCTGATTAATTGCTCTCAAACGAAATTTGTAGCAATTATATTAGTCCTGTCGGTCTTTTTATGCGATTTTTCGCTTGACCAATTTTTCGTCTGACGCTTTTGACTTTTCGTCCTCAAAAACGGGATAAACAGGTAGCGCCCAGCGGGCATTATGTGCTCTTAGAGCCTTTCAGGTCTGTTTCAGCTCAAACTGTCTTGGAGACTTATACTTATACTTATGGTGTGAGGGGCGGTTCTTAGAGGTTGACACCCCCCTTTGTTGACCCCCCACCCCCACTATTGGCTCCAACCCCCACCGCGCTTTTGCCCCCCCCCCACCCAGTGCTGCCCCCATCAGCCCCCGGTGCACCCCCCCCCCCCCCGTGGCTAGCTACTGACCAACCGCTCGCCGGTCGTTTGAAAGCAATTCGCCCGACGTTAGTCGGTTCTTATTTTGTTGTTGCTTTTATGAGATGTCATAAAGATTAAGTGATTTTGCTTTTTCTTGATTTTTTTTAAATTTTGCAAATGATTTTAATATAATGCAGCACAGGGAAACTTACTGTAATTCTATTTAGAAGTACTGAATGACTATTTTTGTCTGTGGATTTTCCTGGGCATCGGTTTTGGTTTAAATGATTGTTTGCCTTGAACTTTCATTCTGTTTTTGTCTTTTCAGTGATTAATTTAATTTTTACAATAATTGGAGCTTACTTTGTCTGCGATAATTGCAACGAGAGCGAATTAAATCTTATTTTCATCTGAATTGCAGTAACTCCAAAATGAAAAATTTTTACTTTCACTAGTCCTGAATTTTAGTATTCTTTTTTTTATTCTCAAATTACCTTTTTGTTCTAAGAATATTGTCTGCCATATGATTTCACGATGTCTTTTGTATGGCACTGGCGATTCCACAGTTATGTCTTTTTGAGACTAGTATTTTGAGTTATTTGATGTCATTTTTCGGGCCTCTCAGTTTCTTGAGCCACTTTTTTATCAGCTGCTAATGATGTCAATGCTCAACCTTCACTCATCATGACAGCGGTGCAAAATTGCCTATTTTTAAATGAAATTTGGTGAGGCAAAACGTAAAGGTTTGAAGACAAAGAGTCAATGGTTTTGGCCTCCTGAGATAATTGCTTTGGTTTTGCTTGTGAAATTTGAACCTTTCGAGTCGCTTTCTGATTTCTTCCGGCTATAATTTTTTTTCGTCATCGATTTTTTACGACCATATGGCGTCACAATCACTTCTATTCTGCTTTTTGTTTATTGAATCTCGTGCGTGTCGTCTTTTTTCACTTTTATTGACACGATTTTTTTTGTTCATTCGCGTGATAAAGTTTCTGGTCACACGTGACTTCCCTCACTCTCAAAATTGACTTACTCACACTCAAATTGACTTTTCTTTATTTCAGAGAGCGAAGGTAAAGTGAATGTGTGTGACTCTAAATGAAGGTTATTTGAGAGCAGCTATGAGAGGCTGTAATAAGTTAAACAGTTTGTTTATCAAAATATAACATCTCAGCATTTAATATTTGTTTTACTGTTTTTGAGACTGCAGATCTACAAAGCTATTCAGGCTGTTTTATGGCAATCTGCCAGCTGTGTTTAAGCAATTTTTATTTTCGTGTTGTCGAAATGGCTATTTTTTTGCGTTAATTTTGTGTTATCAATTTTCACTCAAATTGCCATATACGTGCATAAGTTGCGGCATGCTATGAAAGTATGTGCTTTTGACTGCAGTAAATGCTCATGATGAGCTTGGGAAGTTCACATTTCAAAAAAGTTCAGATTTCAAGAAATTTAACATTTCTCAGAATATAAATATTGTTTTTC
Source organism: Convolutriloba macropyga (assembly GCF_964194025.1). Lineage (NCBI taxonomy): Eukaryota > Metazoa > Xenacoelomorpha > Acoela > Convolutidae > Convolutriloba > Convolutriloba macropyga. The sequence continues at coordinate 60,260,212 of NC_134470.1, read as the reverse complement.
AAAAGGTGAAAAATATTTGCTCATTGGCGTTATTGTTTTATCGTGTTCGGCTACAATAACTAAATAGAAGAACGATTTATTCCACAGGCATCGCATTAACTGCAGAAATGCTGCAGTTTTTAGATGCTCCTCTTTTCACTATGGTTTTACGCTTGTAACTTTTACTGTTCATGTAATATATCTGACTAACTCTCTAAAAACATATTTGATGAAGTATGTCGAAAATGCCAAACTTAGAAAAAACAAAAATTTTTCCAGACTTGCCCTGTCGTGTTTGGAGAATTGAGAAAACAGCAGCAAAAATTTTGAATTAATATTTGTTTTCCACTGTAACTAAGGCTCGTATAGGGGACTAGGTTTCTACTTTTTTGCGTTCATCACGGAGCTTTTTCAGTCACAATCATCAAAAATTTGTTCAATTTGCACCTCTTGAAAAGACAGGATGAAATTTTTCAACATTTCTTTAGGAGTATGGAATCTACAAGTTTAAAAAATCCTTAACCGCGGTCGTAGAGCACAAGAATAAAATTGGGCATAAACATCATTTTCAATCAAATCTTCATTTCGTGTCACTTTGTTAAAAAATGATATTTCACTGCAGCTGGTTGAAAGAAATGCAATTCCCATTGCAATGATTTGATGTAATGTTTTGGGGAAATTTTGCGGAATAAGTTTACAGAAATTTGGAGGGTTTTAAATTGTTAAAAAATTTTAATTTCTAGAATAAATCAAATTTTGGTATTTTTCCAAAATTTCTTTCGAACCGTAAATTGGTGGGCATTTATAACAAACTACATTGCTTGAGTCGTGGTGATGACACTTCTATTAGATAAAACTGATTCGGAAATAGGCACTTCTTCTTGGAAATGCGAATCCAGAATGTTTTTGCTGAATTTTTATCACATTTTCAAATTGCCAGGAAATTGCTTTGTTATCTTAAAACCTGCTGGACTGGTTTTCTCATGATGGAGATATTCTTCTGCTCATTGGCGTTTTGATCAATTTCTCAATGTTTTTGCACCTCTATATATGTAACATGTAAAATTTTTTATAAAGTCTTCAACAAAAGAAAAGTTTGCTGAGTAGGATTTTCGCTACGATGCCCTACTCCAGCAATCAGAGCGGTAAAACGGTTCATTTGCTATTTTCAGGTTGAAGCTAATGGTGCTATGAGATGATGTCAAACAACCCAAATTTGAGCAGTGGTGCTCCCAAACGGAGATACTATTTCGGTCGGTGGAATGGAAAAGTTGCGAAAGTGGAGCGACCACACGCAGTGTCTTCAGAGAATGAGGAGACTGTTTTCTCCTCCGTCTCTTCTTCCTCCTCATCGAGTACTGTGAGTAAGTGCAGTGAACTGTTCGACAGTGCCATGGAGGATTCCTCACCAGAGAAAGATCACATCAGGCCTACACGTGAGTCTTGTTTTCTCAACAGTGAACAAAAAAACGGGAACTAGGCAGGAGCAATTGCTGTCACAATAGATTTATAATCAATTCGAGTGTGCTACACCACCTTAATAACTGATCTTAAGCTCTCAAAGTTACCTGACTATTTGTTATAATGATTTATATTGTTTAATAGCCGCCCTCATCTTCTCAGCCGGCTATTATAGCGCTCCTATTACAATTCAAAGAATTTGAATTGTATTGGAGCGCTGTCTTTTTTTTAAGATCTGTTCACAAATTTTCATCATTTTTGAAGTCAAATTGACTAAGTAGTGATTTTGGTCACGCCGAAACAGGAAGTGGAGCGAAAAAACGAATGGTTTGCGGCGTGAAATTTTTTTTGCTTTTATTTTAATTTAGAGTAACAAAATGGTGTTTCAAGAAAAATTCGCTTTCTCGCTGGTGGTTTTTTTGTTCACATGCGGCAATTTCTCTTGATTTTTACTCTTTTGTTCAATTTTTTGGATCGGATTTTTTTTCTAAATGGTTTTTCCAATCCGTTCAAAGTTCTTTCTAGGCCTAGTTTTTTGTTTGAACCAAATTTCCATTTCTCACTGGTGAATTTTTCTTCACATGCGGCATTTTGAAACTGGTTTTGTTTTTTTTTTAAATTTTCATCTGATTTTTGAAGAAATGGTTTTCCCATTTCAATCATAGTCCGTGTTTGATCTAGTTTTCTGTTTAGTCAATGAAAATTCTTTGAATTGTACGTCAGGACTTGTCCTGCTATTTTTTTTTACTTCGTCGAACTTTTTTTCGCTTTACCATTTTGCCGCTTTTTCGACATTTTGCGTGAAATCTTTTTGACTTCTCTAGAATAGTTTCTCTTCTCTCATTCTGCTAGAAGTGAATTTGAACATCAGTTGCCCAGCAAAGCAATTCAAAATGAACAGTGTCAGTATAAAAAATTGAAGTCAGAAATAGAAACGGGTTAAACCCATAAAGCCCAATTTTAGATGCCCGCTATTTGGATGTCGTTCCTATAAGTCTTAGTTACCATCTCTTATGCTTATCGGTATTGATAGTAGCCCCTGTGGCCTCTCTCTAAGAAACAGAAGTATGTTCAACTACGAAATGCCATCAAAATAAATCGGACTTAAAAAAATGTTTTTGTACAAAAATCTTTTCAATATCTTCTATTCTTTCAATCCCAATCATGCTTATTGGAATCAACGGCGGCTAGTTTCCGGCAATCTGCCGGGTATGTTTCTTCTTGCTCCTCAAGACCAGCGAAGTTTGCTTTGAACAAGCAGAATTTCTATGAAATTTGCGGGTGATAATCGAAACTATCATTGGACAACTTATTTTTCGTTTGCGTTCCTTTGACGTATAAAGATCTTGGGCAATCAATTGAGAGAAAAGAAGTCAAATGAAGATGTTTGTTTTCCTGAGAAAATGAGTAAGCAGCCATTTAGAATAAGAGTAAACAATAAAAAAAGCAGGACAAGTCCTAAATCTCTAGTTCAAAGAATTGAGCAAACCGAAGACTATCGACCTCTTTAAAAGAACAGCCTCCGATAATAAACGAATCATATATCCAGACGTCGGCGAAAGTAAACAGCGCTACAAAAATCTGAAAAAAAATCATTTCCTCCCTAGAAAAATATGGTTTTCGAATTTATTGTCCATTATGGAGATAGCTGGGGCTATTATTGGCCTTCTCTTGTTTTTTTTTATTTCGTCGTCAAGATTTTTGTTATGACCATATTATGTCACAACCACTTCAAATCTGCTGTTTGTTCATTTTCAACTGAAGTGCGTGCGTGACATCATTTTTCGCTCTTAGTGGAGCGAGTTTTTTGTTCATTTGCGTGATTAAATTTTTGGTCACATTTGTCTTTAACTCACTCACAAAAATGACTTCCTCACTTTGAAATTGATTTTTTTACTTTAATTCAAGAGATAAGGTCAAATGGGTGTGTGTCACTCTAAATGAGGGTTATTTGAGAGTAACTAATAGAGGCAGAAAAAACTAATACATATTTTTAATCAAAATGTAACATATGAGTTTTCAATGAAAAGGCGAATTTTTTTGGTCTGTTTTTTATTACTTTTTTAGACTGCAGTTCTACGAAGCTACTGCGGCTATTTTTGGCAATCTGCAAGCAAGCTTAATTTGATTCATTTAGGACTAAGTAGAGAGCAATTGAATACTTTTTAATGGCTAAGTAACAGAAAACAACTACGAAAACGGGTGAAATCCGACGCAAAAAGACAATAATTTTTAAAAAAACAAATTGTGTCGATGTTAAAGCTGTTAGCCTTGAATTAAAACGTTATAGAGCCTAGATAGGTGTCATAAGAACAAAAACAACTATAAAAACTTAAAATAAAAAAAATCGTAATAGTTTTTAAAAAGAATGCGTGTCAAGTCAAAACCTTCAGTTTTGAATTGAAAACTTTAGATTATCTCACAAATGCCTAATAAAAGAGTTAATGAGATCTCTCATTAATGAGACGAAGTGACAGAACAAAACGGCAAAAAAGCGGCAATGCCACAAAATACTAATAATTTTGAAAGTAAGTGGTGTCAGTTGTGAAAACTGTTGGTTAATAACGAAAACTTGATCAAATTTGATCAAATGTAAATCTTGAGAGAGCCTATTGTTGCTTTCCACAATGAGACTAAATGAGAGAACAATAAAAAGGCGATATGTATTTTTAAATCTGGTAGTGTCAAATTCGGTAAAACAAGATATCAATTCAAGTCAGTAAATAATTTAACAGTAAATAAATAAACAATTACTTTAATAGTGACTCGTTGATACCTATCATTACTGAGACTAAACAACGAAGAAACTACAAAAACCGTTAAAATCGAAAAAATCTTTTATAGTCCATGAAAACAAATAGCTTCTCAGTCTTGAAAAATTGGTTGCCTTTTGGGGTTTTTAAACAACTGAAACTATGCATTATTAGAATACACGCATCACCTTTTAAAAAGTGTTTGTCAGAAAATTAAGAGAAAAGCAGCAAAACAGAAGTGAAATTGCCGCACGTGAAAATAATCTGCTCTCAAAAACCAAACACCAATGTCGCGCTTCAATTTAGAGCAGGTGTAAAAAAATGTCACAACTTATATTAACTCCTTTACTGGAAATTGTCAAAAAAGTGTGGACAGATTTCAAAAAATATAACAGCACAGGTCCTGAAGCGCAATCCAAAAAATGACTTAACTATTTTCCTGCCAATTAACATGTTTACAATAATATCAAACTAAAACAGTCTACAAAGCCCATAACTCACCCTGTATGTGCAGAATGAGCAACAAAATCTAAGATAATCAAAAAATTTTTTTCCCAAAATTTAGCGTTTTGAAAATCACTAAAAATAACAACAGTTATTGAAAATGTTGACTCCAAGCAGACTTAGAGGGATTTCAAAATATAACAACATTCTAGGAACGAATGACAAAAGGAAGCGAAATTGAAAAAAAAATTGGAAAAAATCAATATTATTGAATATCAGTGACGTTAAAGTAGAAGAATCTCATGACTACATGCCATAATTCTTAAATTTAAAGTAAAAGTTTTAGCCAAGAAACTCGTCGAAATCACTAGAAGGCGAATACGAACTGTTATTTTTCAATAAGTGATGAGAACACAGAAATAAAAAATCCCCTTTTATTTCTTCAAAAGAAAAAGTCAAAAAAATGACTGATATGAGTCCAGCGACTAATTATATGCATTTATTTCCTACTAGCAACCTGTCAGTAAGGATGCTAAATTTTAAGACAACAGAAAATGTATCGAAACAGCCGATTTTATCGAAAGCTCGTTTTTACATTCGAGTCACAGAAAGTATTAGCTATGGACTGAAACAATTGATTTCCTTAACTAAAACTTTCTTAGCTACTAATAAGACTTCTCATAATTTTGATCAAGTGATGAGACTATAATAATTGCAACAAATACAAGGAAAACTTGAACACCCACTAACGTTTTTTTGAAAACGAACATCGTAAGTCATAGAAAGCAATAGCTATGAACTGAATGGATTATTTCGATTGATTTAAGCATCCTTTGTGGCAGTTGGGACCTGTCATTCATGAGACTAAGAGGTAGTACAATAAAGTGACCAATAAAAACTCGCAAAACTTCAAAATTTCGATGCATTTTCTTGAAAACAAGTACCGTCAGCCATAGAAAGTGTTAGTTTTGAACTAAAAGAATTAAATCGATTAAAATAATCTCTGTTGACAACCTGTGAGACCTGTCACTAACAAAATTAACGGATAAAAAAACAGCAAGTACATGCCTCGTTTTATGCCTCATTAGCAACCAGTTAGACCGGGCATTAACGATACCAAGTGATAAGACAACGAAATAATAATACAAAAGACGCAAGAATAAAATTTTAATTATTCTTTTATGACAACAAATATCTTCGAAGTTATGAAAAGTATCAGCTGCCGGTTGGTGAATTAAAGAAATGCCAACCAGGCTCAATTAGGACACTTATGTATTATTTTAATAGCACTCAAGAAACACTGAAAACAAATTAACGCATGTAAACTTTCTCTCGAGAACAGGAAATTTGTTTAAACACCAATTTGTCACTGCACATCAAAGGTAATTTGAAAAAAAAACAAGCTTCAAAGCTGCTCGCCTTTTCCCCAGCGTGATTAAGATCGCCAATATAATTTGACTTCTCATTGAATTGGAAAAGCCGGCAAAATTATGCACAGATCTTTGAGCGCTCCACTTTGGATTGTAAGAGAGCCCGGCAATACAATTCAAATTCGGATCTTCTCCGTTTGTTCCTCCAGTACGTTATGCACCCCCGTTTACAGAAGACTTGCCATTACTTAGTAAATCATTATTTAAAAGTATGACACGTCCGTCAAAGTATGAAATAATATGCACCCACTATGATGGTGAAGGGGGCAGAGCACAACCGGAAAAGATCTTCAAATTCTTTGAATTTTAATATTTTGGAAGCCTTGAAACAGTTGTTGAAAGTTTGTTCTAACTTTTATGAATGTATCTTCATTTTTCGATCATATCGTTTAGGTATCTTGCAATGATCTATTTTTTCAGAAATTTTCAGCAACCAAAATACTCAAAAACTTCAATATCGTAGGGTTATATCTAGCTTTGCAAATGACATTTTTTTTGTCATTGAATAACTAGTTCCTTTGTAGAAAAGAAAGCCTTTATTAGTGGCTCTTATGCGGAGTTTGTAGCAATTATGTTAATTCGGTGGTCTGTTTAGCTATTTTGCGTCGGATCTTTTTGACTTTTCGTCCTCAAAACCGGATTAACAGGTGAAGCACGGACGGCCTAAAGTTTTCTATTCACGTAAATATCTTGAGAGATGAATTTGTTATGTGAAGGTTGGTTTTTTAGTGTTTGATGTGTGAAGGGCGGTATTTTATGAAATAGTGGTTTTTGAATATCTTAACACCAAAAACTTCTTCAATTTGAATGGTTTTATTGATTTTCAGTAAAAGGTGCGAAAAATAGCAATAAAGCGTTAAATGTTTTCTAACTGCTTTAAGATGGGAGTGAGAAAACGGTTTGAAATTTTTCAGAGAATTTTTTTAGTACGTGAGGCAATTTGAGTTCTATTTTTGGTGTTTTTCTCTTGTTTTGCCTCAAGATTGATTTCTGAAAGTGATACTTGTGTTCTAGTAATGCATAGTTTTCATTTTTGAATTCATCAAACGGTTTAAATGACGAAGATTTTTTTCTCATGAATAATGGTGAGAAGAATTTTTTCTCATGGACTCTGACATGGTTTGTCAGTGAATTTTTCGTGTTTTGGACTTGTTATATGGTCTCATTATTGACAGGTTTTATGGACTATCTTGACATGTAGAACTGAATTTCATCCCTTGAGATAAAGCTCATCGTTTTAGTGCTTCTAACTTTTCTTATAGACCATTGATCTTCAGTTAAAGTTTAGTATTTAATAGCCGCGAAGCGATAGCGGCTATTATCGGGGACACCGTTTTTTAACTCTTCGTCCCCATCGATGAGTCCTGCGAACTAAATTTTTTCAATTGACTTTTTCAATTTCAGTGATTTTTACTGCTGTGCAGTTGAAATTTGTGTGCGTGACGTCATTTGTTCTGCTTTTAGGTCAATTGCATGACTTAACTCTACTCAAAAAAATGACCGCTGAAATCACTTAATAAACTTTAAATTTTTTGAACATATACTAGTTAAAGGTCAACATTGTGCATCTAAGCAGTGCCAAACATATATGCCCTAATTCTTGAGAATTAAAGTTTTTGATTTTAAATATTAATTTTGAAAAAGCTCCATTAGGGGTTTTTCCTTATAGAGCGTATGTGTCTCATGAAAATGACAGTCCGAATCTAATCAAAAAGTTTAGTGGTCTATTCAAGGACTGGTGGTCAATCTGTCTATCTATTTGTTAAGTTGTTTCAGTTCATGGAACGACACAAGCGGCTGTTTTCTGGCAATGTGCGGGCTATATTTTTTTTTGTTTCTGAATTTGTTCCCTTTGAAGCGCGACCCATTTGTTGTAATGAAGAAATTTGTTTCATGCTCTGCAATAAGAGATAATTTTGTGGTAGAAAGGTTTAAGTTGTAAGCGATGTGCTTAAATAATTATGATGGCACTTTTTGAAATAACTATGGTGGCACTTTTTTGAAATCTTTGTGATAGCACTTTTTTGAGCTGATACTGAGGTCTTGAGTTTTCATTTCCTTGGTTTGTATTTCAGGACTTATCCTGCTAGGTTTTTTCGTCGTCAAGATTTTTGTTACGGTTATACGTCATCGCGCTGATTTAATTTCATGAAATTCTGACTGGATTGTGTGCGTCATTCAATTATTGGTCACACGTCGCGTACTTCATTCTCAAAAATGTTTTTCTCACCCTCAAAAATAATTTTGGGTTTTTAAGTGATGAAGATAAGGTCAACTGAGTTCATCTGACTCTAGTCAACTTCGGCACCAAAATTTGTAGAGAATATGGCAGTTTTGACAATTTGAACTACTTTTTGTTTTGTTGTATTTTTGAAGTAATAGTTTTGGTAATTTCGTTCAAGAGTTTGCTCTTATCTCTTTTTAGCTCTGTTTATCTTTCATGTGTCAACAAATGAATCTCCAAAGGTGTTATAATGTAGCTTTTGGCTGGAAGCAGTTAAATTTTATGGCATGAAAAACTTGTTGTTTTCAGTTGTTTTTGAATTTGGAGATTTTTGTTTATAAAAATTGATTGTTCTTTTTTGGGTTTGAGCTCATATCTTTGTCTCAATTTGCGTTCAAGGTACTAGAGGACTTCATTTTTTGGCTATCAATACTTCTCTTCTGTACTTTTGTAGTTTTTTATTTATTGTGTGAAATTTTTAACAGGTTAGTTGTTATCTTTTAAATCGACATTTCAAAATCAAGTTTTTTTATTTTTGTGTATATTTTAGTTCCGAATTTACGTTTAGGAACTCCTTTTTTGACACCGATATTTTTTGGTCACACGTCGCTTACCTCAGTCTCAGAATTGGCTTCCTCACTCTCAAATAGACTGTTGGTTAGTTTAAATGAAGAAGATAATGTCAACTTAGTTCATCTGACTTTAATGGAAGGTTATTTGAAAGCAGCTGATAGAAGCAGTAATCGATAAGTTACGCAGATTCTGAATCAAAATATAACAGCGAAATAATTGATTAAAGAAAGAAAAATATCTTAATAGCGCTCTTTTTTATTGTTTTTAGGCTACAGATCTACGATTCTATCGTAGCTATTTTCTGGCTAACGTCAGCTATGTATTATATTGGAGTCCACAGTGTTGTGGTTTTTCTACTTGTTGTAAGTTCTTTTGTACAAATTGGTGTTCGCCTGATGTTGGTCACAAATCATATAGGTGTTTGGCAATTCAAAGCATTTGAAAAGATTAAGCTACAAGTTGGCACCAAAGTTTGTAGAAAATTTCATAATTTTGATTAGGTTGAACTATTTTTCGTTTTGTCGTAATTTTGTATTTTTTGGTTATTTAATTCACGAGTTTGCTCTCATCTCTTTTAACTTTTTTTTGTCTTTCATATATCAACAAATGAGTCTTTGAAGGTGTTACCATGTAGCTTTTGGCTGGAAGGAGTTAAATGTTCAGGCATAAAAAACCTCATTCGTTTGGGAATTTGGTAAGTTTTATTTCTAAAAATTTCATTTTTTTGGGTTTGAGCACATATATTTGTCTAATTTTGTTTTAATGTTCTAGAGGACTTTATTTTTTAGCTGTCAACACTTCTCCTCTGTACGTATGTAGTTTTAGACGGCCAATATTTCTCTTGATTATTTGTTTGAAATCATGTACAATTTAGTTTTTATCTTCAAGTTTTTGAAGCGAGTTTCGTGATTTTTGTCTTTTTATTTTTTGGTTCCGAATTTAGGCCGAGGAACTGCTTTTTTGATGCCAATTTTTTTTTCTATTCTAGTATTGTTTCTTTGGATCGTTTCTTTGTCCATTAAGGTTTCTGCTAGCCTCCTGGTTGGTTTTCTCGTGGCATTTGGCAAGTTGTTGGTTGTGATGACGTTTTCAGAAATTTTGAACATATTAGTGGATATGCATTTTTCGGAAATTGTGTTGCTGCTTTTCGGTTCCTCGTGCAATGTTAATCACAGTTCACATAGGTCTTGTGCAATTTAAACATTGAAATTCTCCTGCTTGTCAAGTAAAGGTTTGCTTCCATGCTCCTTTTCCTGGAGCTTTCGGAAAGCAGTTGGTTTTAATGACCTTTCTGAAATAGATTTTTAACAAATTAGTCGAGAACAGTTGAAGTATTATGGTTTTTAGCTTTTTTGGGTCTGAAGACGCAAGGATTTATGAGCTTTTTCCGAACCTTACCAAGAAAAAAATCTGATTTTTAGTTTGCTCATTATTTTCTTTGTCTTTTTTTCGGTGATCTGTTCTCAATTTTTCTCGGCTTTTTCTTAATCTTCTGCCCTCGGTGACACAAGAAATTAATTTGTTTTTCGGGTCAATTTTTCTCAGTTCATTGAAATGTGTCCCATGATTCCTGCTGTTTTTCAATTGGCTTTGCGCTTGGTTCACATTTTTTTGTTTTTAGTTTTACTCTCTCTCCCTGCTTTTATTGAATGGATTTCTAATTCATTCTCTCGATGAACTACGCAACAATTATCAGGAAGCCCAGGCATTGACACTTAGTGGATTAAGTTATAAAAGTTTATTAGAGAGCTGGTTTTAGTTTAAAGATTTTGTCATCCATTATGGAAGCCTAATTTGGTATATTTACTCAACTGCGGATCAAATTAGAAAATTAGACCATTACAAACTGCCAGTTTCGTTTATCATACTGAAAATCTGATCTGATAATTTCATTTGGATCTTTCTCTTACTATAATCAGTTCTGTATAATGTGATGAATATTTTGAAAGCTATTGCTAGTAATCCCATTACACTTTTCAATTCCAATAAATATTATTCCATGATGAAATACAAAAATTATACACGTTGATGTATTTGTTTTAGTGTTTTCTCGCTCAAACTTGCCAATTTGTCACATTGGAGAAAGTGGACTCAAATACAGCAACTACAATGGCGGCAGCTCAGGACAGACGAACCAACAGAAAATAACCCAAAAGTGGGGGGAGACCTCGCGTACACGGAATCAAATTAGGCTGGATGAATCTAAAAGTAATGTAGATGCTCACTGTTCGTCAATGTCCAGACAGCCAGCAGTTGAAATAGCTCATGATAAACCTCAGGAATTAAAACTTTCAGGTGAGTTTATTGAATTATTTTGTTCAATCATGGGTTATACCTACAAAATGCGTTTTTGTTTGGTTATCATAGCCTAAATGTGGATGATCTCAAACAAGAAGCAAGTCTCTTTTATAGCTGCGACGCTGTAAGCTGAGTTGAACTATATCGCAATGCTTTTGGTTTTTAATAGCCGCGAAGCGATCGTGTTTTTTAATCCTTCATCTCCATCGATTATTCTTGCGACCATTGACTTTTTAAATTTCGGTGACTTCTACTGCTTTGCAGTTGAAATTTGTGTGCGTGATGTCATTTGTTCTGCTTGTAGGTCAATTGCGTGACTTACACCACTCAAAAAAATGACTTCTGAACTCTCTTAATGAACTTTAAATTTTGAACATTTACTACATTTCCTTAAAGATCAATAGTGTGCATCTAAGTAGTGCCAAAAAAGTAGTGCATCTAAGTAGTGCCATAACGTATATACCCTATTTTTTTTTATCTGTTTCAATTCCATCGAAATTCACAAGCGTCTATCGCGGCTATTTTCCGGCAATCTGCCGGCTATGTTTGCTCTTGTAGTGGTGCTCTTGTCTTTTTGTATGATGTTTATACACCTTTTTAAATGACTTTGAGCTTTTGAAGCGCGAAAAACAGCGCGCGTTTGGCGGTGGTGCTCTTGTCTTTTTTGTATGATGTTTATACACCTTTTTAAATGACTTTGAGCTTTTGAAGCGCGAAAAACAGCGCGCGTTTGGCGGACATTGAGTTGCGTTAGAGGCCTTTAGCTGGCTTTAGTGGTCTTTAAGATGCTTAATGTACTGAAGTTGCTGGGAAAATTTAAAATGAAAAGGTAAGTTTTGCTGTTTTTGATCCCTGAAAGAGGCAATTTTTGTCGTTTTTGTCAATTTTCAAGTGTTTTTGTTAATTTGGTTATTTTAACGGTCGATGATAGTTGATATGACTATTTTGTTTATGAAATGTCTTTTTATTCTCATGTATTTGGTTTCTTTTTGTTGTGCATGTCAACTTTAGCACTAGAATTTAAACGGTGTTTCCAATTTTATAAGCTTAAGAAACATTTTTAAGGCTTGAAATGGGTTAATTGATTGATTTTATCAACACAGAAATGATTTTCTGTGTTTTTAAAGTGATATCATTAATTTTTGCAAATTTTAAATCGTTTTCCTAATTTCTCGATTTTTGGTATTTTTTAAAATTTTTTCAGGTTTATTTACTTTTTGTGACCAAGGAAATAGTTTTCACCCAGTTAAATTTTTTAGACTTTTAACATTACAAATTTCGACAAATTTTTTATATTTTTTCACGTTTTTTTTTTGAAAATTTGTGTTCTTTTTCAAGTTCTTCGTTGCAGCTATGATCTGTGGTAATGAATAGATGTCAGCTTTACAGAAGCTAATGTAAAATTGTTTTCTAAGACTTTCAACTTTTGAATAATCTTTACTCTTGTTTGGATGAATTTCTGTCTTCTGTGTGGCTCATGCTCATATTTCCCTTATGCTTGTCGTTTGTGTCCGGAAAGATCTCTATGAATTGCCCTTGTTTCGTTTTTTGTTGGAAAATGTGTATTGTAATTATCGGTTTTTCGTTACCTGAACAACCAGAGTTCACAATTCAAATTATCTGTTGATAATTCTCAAATTATGTAATTTTTTGGCTTTTATCCATATCTTCGGTTAGTCGATTGAGGTGTCTTCAAGTTTGTCATTCAATTCTTTATATTGTAATTCAGTTCTCGTCCTGCTGTTTTTTTGTTTCGTCGTCTTTTTCGTTTTACATTTGTTGTAGAACATCCTGTCTCTTCACGTTCTCAGTCACTTTTTCACGCTTAATTCCTAATGTTTGCTTGATCTAAATTGCTTGCATTCATATATTTTGTCTGTTGCTGAAACAAAATCAATTGTAATATGAACTGTATCTTGGGGACTGGTAGCCGAGTTAATGCTTCCTATTCTTAAGCGGGGGGTTGTGGGTCGAACCTCTGCGTTTTCAATATGGTTACTGGGTAGTTTTTTGTCACAACTAAATAGTTTTCAGATATTAATCTGAAGGATTTCAGCAAACTTTCAAAATTTGCCACTTCATGTTTGTTTCTCGAAAATTTGAAGGGGGTTTTAGGATGATTATTGTTTGCTTTTTTGTGACAATTAAATAGTTTTGAAGATATTAATGTGGGGAATTAAAGCAAATTTTTATTTAAGTTTGCCATTTTTTTCATGTTTTTTTTTAAATAAATGTTTGCCATTTGTTAAGTTTTTCTATTTTTACGAGACAGTGTTTCTTTTTGAGGACTTGAAGATGGTTTACTGAATAGTTTTTTGTGACAACTAAAAAGTTCAGAAGACATTAATGAAGAATTTTGGCAATTTTTAAAATTTGCCATTTCGTGTTTGAAATTTCTTGTCCTTTTCAACTTTGTCAATCTTTAGGCGCCAATGAAACATTTCCATGCTTGTTTCAGTGTTAGAACATAGATTTTGGTGGCGGAAATTTGGTTTTTTGAGGACATTGGCTGAAAAGTTTTGGCTTTAATTATTCAACTTTTAAATCATTTTGTCGTTTTTTTCTCTGTATCTTTTATATGCAAACTGATTTCTGCTGGCCTGTAATTTATTTATTCTTTATATCTTTGCAGGGATGAATTAGTCTTGATTACAAACATGTAAATATTTCGTTAGCTAAAAAAGATATTTGCAATCATATTATAGTTTTTTTATGTTTTTTGAAGTTTTGTCAATTTCGATTTTCGTCAATAAAGAATTTTGACGTTGTCGCTAGCTTCATGCGCAGAATAAAATGAATTACCACTTTGGTTTTGAAGAAGTTGACATCAGAAAGTTGAAGCGAATCTGCTGCACATTTGCTAAAGAATGGTATTTAACATGATTATCCTAGACGTGTTTACATTTCGAAAGACGTTATTGTTTCTCTAATTTTGCAAAACTGTTTTTCCTTGTGATTCGTAATCGTTTTTCGTTTTCATTTTCTGGCGAGACTCATTGGCTGCGGCCTTGTACAGGGCATTCGGGCACTAAGTCCCTTCTGCTGCCAACATTTATTCTCTGGTATAGTCTAAGGAGCTCAGATTTATAGTGGGCTGTTTACTCCCTAACATTCTTACCAAACGTCGCTAAAAGTCCGTAGAACCTATTTTTTTTGCTAATGTAATGCAACAATAAAGCTGAACTGAATCACCAGTTTCAAAGTTTTTTCATTCAAAAGGTCACACTGCACGTTCTGTACAAATTTTTCAATCTTGTTTTTGAATTATTCGCAGTTTCTGAAACAGCTACTGTTGGAATTTTTTTGGAAAAAGTTTTAGAAGCGTTCAGTTAGGCGGTTTGGAAAATTTCTTTGAAGCCAAGTGGGAGTTAAGGTAACAAAATTTTTTTTGACAAATTTTGTGGCAATTTGATTTGATTGAACCTACAAAAACGTTTTCGAAAAAAAAACAGTTGAAAATAACAGTCTTCCGAAATTGATTTTGGTATAGAAACTTATACAGAAAGTCGAACACTTTCATTTTGGCTCAACTTTGGATCAGGAGTGTGAAAACATGATCACCAAGACAACAGATGTAGCAAACTACTTGAGGAAATTTTTAGGCATGGGGTTTTTTCTGAAAAGAAATAAAAGTGAAAGAAAAAAATTTTGTTTTTATCAAAAGAATCCCAATATCTCATCATTATCCTCATATGTGCCAAGAAGCAACAAATTGGGGTTGATGTAATTTTGGGCATAATTCTAGCGATTGCTTTGCAATATGAGCTCACCCTCGCCAACTCTAACAAATAATTAGTGTATAATACGCTCTAATGGCTTCGTTTCAAGCCCCATCGAGAATTTAAAGCCCCACGCTGAGCCAGGCTATATTCAAATCTCGCCGGTCGTTAAAGCAAGTCGTCTGACGTTCGTCGGCTGTTTTTATTTTGAATAAAAAATATACTGGCCAAGAATTATGGATGTAATTTTGAAGCTTAGCTAAGACAGAAAGTTCGGAAATCTCTTGTTATGATGGACAATAGCTGAACTTTTGGGACTAAAGAGGGACAAGGTTGCATCATCTGTGCCAATTGCAAAAAAAGTAAAAGAAAGATTAATGTCATCAGCTTTCTGCATTCCTTTGGTTTTATATTAACATGAATTTCAGGAATTCGAGATGATCGCTTTGCGCTCTCGTCAGATGAAGAGACGTTTGAACCTTCTAAGACGGCGGCCTCTTCAACGGACAGAAGACAAGCAGCGAGATATGCGAAGCAAATTACCAAAGACGACAATGTGGAAATGAATTTCCTGGGTGAACCTGTTGACAAGTTGTCAAACCACGAGACAAAGAACGATTCCGAACAGCTCAATTTGCTTGGAAATGATAGGAGCGGTAAATTACGTAGCAACAAAGTTCTTAGTCTGTCAAGTTATATAACCGGCAACCAGCAAGGGAATTCGAACATTTTAAAAGCAACTAATGAGATGTACAGAACCGATGTCGCGAGATCCCAAGAGTGTGAGAGACAGTTAACTAAAACTGTGGGTTTTATCCGAGATAAAATCTCGCACCCCGAAGGTAGTGCTAGCTCGTCTAAAACGGCAACAACCTTTTCAAATTCTCACTTCGATTCAGACTATTTTTCCCAGTCTCAGTCACCCCCGGATACTACCTCCCCTTCTACCCAAAATTTAACAATGGAAAATAGCAATATCAAGAGTACTTCGATCAAAACTCGACTAGAACCAGTTGCACTTAAGCCTTCATTGTCGGAGCCGACAATACTTCTCACAGCTCCAGCTCCTCTGAGTCAAAGGGACAAGAAAACAAACTTCCTCTCCAAGCAGGCATCCGCTAGCAGAAAAGTAAGTGACGGTGTCTTCTTACCAATTTTTAGTTAACCAATTGAGTGAGGTGCTTAAGCATAAAACAGTGTTTTTGTTGAGAAAGATGGCAGAAAAGCGAAATACCTGTAACTATTTTTGCATTTTTTTTTTAATTTCTCAAAATTCAAGAAGTGTTCGAACCTATTGTAATTAAATGCTCTCAAATGAAGTTGGAAGCAATTATTGTAAACATGTATCTTTGTTATGCACAGTTTTTGATTGATATTTTGCGCTTTTACTTTTAGCACATTCTTCAAGTGACTTTCACGCTTGACTTCTTAATTTTTGCGTGATCTCAAATGCACTCATTCTTAAATAACGTTTGTTGCTAAAATCAAACCGATGCTAAACTATGGAATAGCAAGACCGGAATAGCTTAGAGGTTACAGTGTCAGACCGCCATCCTGAAGGTTGCGGTATCGGATCCCTTTGGGGTCGATTTTTAAGCCTAAAAATGTACCTGGGCTACACTCCCTCTCTAAATTGAATTGCCCTTCCTGCCTTTCATCCGACGTTAGTCGGTTTAAGCTTCCTAATGTTGCTTGAGCATTTTAATGTTCTCAATTTGTTAGATGAGAGGCTTCTGTTTTTGTATGCAATTGTGTTATATACTAATTAATTTTTTCTATTTTTGATTTTTGCAGCTATTTTTTTTTACTTCAAATTGTTCTTTTTAATTTTTATGAATGATTCTATTGAGTACTAGTTCTTTAAAAGGTAATTTTTGTCGAGATGACTTGTCGTGCCTGTTTTGGAATTGTTGCTACATTGTTTTGCGTTCTCAGCGAAAATTTGTTTTGCTCTACCTTTTATTACCCCTTAATTCGATTTTTTTTTCGCGAAATATGACTTTTCTAGAATAGTTTCATTCTTCGCTCATTCTGCTCAAGGTGTTTCTAAAGAGCAGTTGCTGGTTGTTGATCCAGATCGTTTCCATAGCTTTTCAAATTTTTTTGATATCTCAAAGTTTTTAAGTCTGCTTGCTTTTATTTCATATTAAGTACCAAAAGGTACCCTAAGTTAAGTACAAGAAGACAAACGATTAACCTGGAATTATATATTAGAACTATTGTTCGTCTCAAATTCTTAAATGGATCACTGTCTTGATCGATTTAAACCGATCAATTCAAAATCCAGATCAATCTAATATCCAGTTCTAGATTAGTCTTTTGCGTGCTGGTAATTAATTAAGGGTTTTTTGGTACTTGATATGAAATACAAGCAGCAGATTTTAAAATTTTGTGCTTTACAATGTGATAACCATTAAAGACGCTTCAACTGTTCGTCGGAAGAGATTGTATTTTTTGGTGCTATGTTAAAGCCCCGTATTTAACTTCCTTCATTAGACCTGGTTTCTATTTTACAGTTATGCTTTTGATGAAAACCGCCCTACTGGCTGTGGCAAATTTTTAGGAAACTGCGTGATAGATAGGGATATAGTAGATGTCATTGATTTTGGAGTTTTGATAGTTAGTCTTGTTTACCATGTTTTGGGGCCATTTTTTGTGATTCCATTCAATGGTTACAGGATCAATCAAAGGAGTTTGCTTCTCTTACTGTTTTTGATCTATTCAGATTGTGATAAAATTTTTCTGATTGCGCAATATTTTTAATATAAACTTCCAAAAAGCGTTTTTTTATCCAAAGATCTTTTAATCTAGGACCAATTCTTCGAGCTCATTTTTTCAGTACTACTTAATGGGTTTTTTGTATTAGACATTATATAAATAAGGTTAATGGTATTCTAGTGAATTTTTGGAGATCTAATTGTACTCTAATGACTGCTGGGCTTTGCGAAGAGCTCAGCGAACAGAAGATATTGGAATTTCACCCCATACCTTGGTGAATATAATGGAAATTCAATTCGTAACCTGGTTTTACCGCAGTCAAATTCTTCGAGATTATTTTCGCAGTACTATTTAATGGGTTTTTAATTGCTCTTGAACGAAGTTCATAGCAAATATTGTAAACGTGTTGGTCTTTTTATGCAAATTTTTTGCTTGACCATTTTGCGCTTTTCTTCTGGAACATTCTTTGACTTCTCAAGTGACTTTTTCACGCTTTCGTTCTTCATTTTTGAGTGATCTCTATTGCTATCACTCCGAAGTAAAGCCTGTTGCTAATATATAATTGGTTGCAGTATAGCAAAAATAAGTGACTCAAAGCGCAGTGGTTGGTGCGGGTGGCGGAGGATCGGGAGGTCAATGGTTCGAATCCCGCTGGTGGCAAGAATTTATGCACTCTTAAAGAAAAATTGATTTAGGCTACAGACCCTGAATTAAATTGCCTCGCCTGTCCTTCAAGAGCAATTCTTCCGACATTTGTCGTTTTATGTTCTTTGTATTTGGCATCATATAAATAAAGTTAATGGGTGTTCTAATGAAACCTTGCAGATCTAATTGTACTCTAATGACTGCCGCGCCCAGCGAAGAGCTCAGAGAATAGAAAATATTTGTTACTCACGCCTTATCTTGGAGAATATATTGGAAATTCGATTTATAACTTGTACTGCAATCATTTTTATTTCTGTTGTGATGTCATTGGATTTTTCAGACTGATGCCAACGCGAACGGTAAACCTTTAGTTTTGTGGGTTTTGTGCTGCCTTGCCTTTCGTCCTGGGGGAAATCAGCAGATTTTTGTCTTTTTACTGTGATGATTACTGACCCGGAGCGTTTCCATTAAATTTCAAGTTCTTTGGGAATATCAAAATTAACAAACGACGGAGCGATCAAGAGAACGAGGCACTAAAAACATGCTTTATTAATAGCCGCCCTCATCTTCTCAGCCGGCTATTATAGCGCTCCTAATTTTTTTTACAATTCAACGAATTTGAATTGTATTGGGGCGCTGTATTTTTACGACTCGAAGAAGAGTATTGGAGAAGTCCTTTTTAACAATTCAAAGAATTTGAATTGTATTGGGGCGTTTTTTTTAAGATCTTCACACATTTTCATGATTTTTGAAGTCAAATTGGAGTAGTGATTTTGGTCACGCCGAAACAGGAAGTTGAGCGAAAAAGCGAGTGGTTTTGCGGCGTGAAATTTTTCGCTCCAAATTTAAATTAGAGTGAGAAAACGGTGTTTGAACAAAAATTCGCTTTCTCGCTAGTGGTTTTTTGTTCACATGCGGCAATTTCACTTTGATTTTTTCTATTTTTTCGATTTTTTGGATTGCATTTTTTTGATTTTTTTCTAAATGGTTTTCCCAATCCATTCATAGTCCGTTCTAGGTCTAGTTTTCTGTTTAGTCGATGAAAATTCTTTGAATTGTACGTCAGGACTTGTCCTGCTATTTTTTTAAATCAATTTTATTGGAGTAATTTTTGAAGCGAGAAATGAAACGCGTGAAAAATTTTGAGTGATTTTGGCGGTTAACAAAGTGAAGAGTGGAGCTAAAAGAGAGCAGTTTTTGTTCCTACTGCTGTTTTTGAGAGGGCGAAAAATTGATGTGTGAAAAAATTTTGTCAAAGCGAGCAAATTTTTTGTTCACGTGCTGCTTTTAAAAGCAGTTTTTTGCCACTTTTGATGGTTATGATGTTTGATTATGATGTTGTATTAATTTTTGGTATGTTCTGGTAGGAATTGAAAGTTTCAAGTAGTTAATTCAGAGTTTAATGCTATTTTGGAGGGTTTTGATCAGTTTTGCTGATTTTTAGACGAAATTTAATGATTTTTTGCCTGTTTTTTTGTATTAATGCTTTTAATGGGATTTGAATGGAAGCTTGTTACTTCAGGAATATTCAGCTACCAATTGATTAAGGTGTTTTTGGTGAAAATCATTCTTTTCTCCGGAAAATTGACGGAAAAATTGAGAAATTTTAAACCATTTTTCTTACTTTTTTGCAGTTTTTTATTAGTCTTAGACAAGTTTGTAAGCCTATTATGACTTCACCATTGTTTTGCGCGCTTTCCATTGCCCTAATTTGAAAGGAATTTTTCCCGGCTGTATGTTTCCTTGTACTATTAAAAAAACTCATTAAGTTTTTCTAGTTTTTTATACAATTTGTTTTTGAATGCCGTTTCTATTCTTCCTTAAATTTTTTATGGCGTTTGTGGAGGTTCAGGCCTCAAAATAGTCGTGTAATCAAAAGTATGGGAAATTTTCTCCTTCGAGTCGTTTCTGGAATTCTTCCGGCTATGTTTTTTTCTTGTTTCACTGATTTTTGTATGAGCTACTGGCTAAGCTGCAGGATGTTTTTGCAGCGGATTTCGATTTTGTGCTCTTTGCCAGCCGAAGTTGGTGCGCGGGATGCTCAATTCCATTTTTAATAGCCGCCCTCATCTTCTCAGCCGGCTATTATAGCGCTCTTAATTTTTTTTTACAGTTAAAAGAATTGTACTGGTCTTTTTACGACTCGAAGAGGAGTATTGGAGAAGTCATTTTTGCGACTCGAAGAGGAGTATTGGAGAAGTCCTTTTTACAATTCAAAGAATTTGTATTGGGACGCTGTCTTTTTTTAAGATCTGTTCACACATGTTCATAATTTTTGAAGCCAAATTGGAGTAGTGATTTTGGTCACGCCGAAACAGGAAGTGGAGCGAAAAAGCGAGTGGTTTTGCGGCGTGAAATATTTTCGCTCTAAATTTAAATTAGAGTGAGAAAGCGGTGTTTGAACAAAAATTCGCTTTCTCGCTAGTGGTTTTTTGTGCACATGCGGCAATTTCACTTTGATTTTTTCTATTTTTTCGATTTTTGGAGTGGATTCTTTTGATTTTTTTCTAAATGGGTTTCCCAATTCATTCATAGTCCGTTCTAGGTCTAGCTTTCTGTTAGTTCAATGAAAATTTGAATTGTACGTCAGTACTTGTGCGTCCATGTTTTTTACTTCGTCGAACAAAAAAATGTTTCGCTTTACCTCATTTTGCCGCTTTTTCAAAGTTTTGCGTGAAATCTTTTTGTTTTCTCTAGGCTAGTTTCTCTCTTCTCTCATTCTGCTAAAAGTGATTTTGGACAACAGTTGCTTAGCAAAGAAGTTCAAAATGAACAGAGTCAGTATAAAAAATTGAAGTCAGAAATAGAAACGGGATAAACCCATAAAGCCCAGTTTTAGATGCCCGCTATTTGAACGTCGTTCCTATAAGTCTTAGTTACCATCTCTAATGCTTATTGGTATTGATAGTAGCCCCTGTAGCCTCTCTCTAAGAGACAGAAGTATGTTCAACTACGAAATGCCATCAAAATAAATTGGACTTAAAAAATGTTATTGTACAAAAATCATTTTTTTTTCAATATCTTCTATTCTTTCAATCCCAATCATGCTTTTTGGAATCAACGGCGGTTGTTTTCCGGCAATCTGCCGGGTATGTTATCTAGATATAGGTTAATCTTTGTCTCCTTGTACTTTGAGTGTTACTCTGGGTACTTGATTTTAAATACAAGCAAAAGGACCTCAAAATTTTTCTGATTCACGGTGTAATAACCAAAACGTTTGAACTTTTCTGGCGAATGTTCTGGCTTCCGTTTCGATAAATGTCTTAGTTTTTCATGGAAATCGCGAGTTAAGTTTAAATGTTTAATTAGCCTGAAGTGGTATTTGTTGTGGTATATGTTAACCCGACTGAAGTTGTATATGTTAACCCCCGAATGAAGTGGTTTATGTTAACCCCCGACTGAAGTGGTATATGTTAACCTCTAATGTGGTTATTTGAAGCACAATTATGAACTTCTTAGTCCCATTTAAGCTCCCCCTCCCCCCGACTGTATAATAGTGATATATGTTAACCTCTAATGTGGTTATTTGAAGCAGAATATTGAACTTCTTAGTCCCATATAAGCTACCCCTCTCCCCGACTGTGGTATATGTTAACCTCTAATGTGGTTGTGTGAAGCCCAATATTGAACTTCTTAGTCCCATTTAAGCTCACCCTCCCTCCGACTTCATAATAGTGGTATATGTTAACCTCTAATGTGGTTATTTGAAGCCCACTATTGAACTTCTTAGTCCCATTTAACCTCCCCCCGAAGTGGTATATGTTAACCTCAAATGTGATTTTTTGAAGCCCACTATTGAACGTCTTGGTCCCATTTAAGCTTCCCCTCCCCCCGACTCCGGTATAATAGTGGTATATGTTAACCTGTAATGTGGTTACTTCAGTTTTACGGCATAAATAAACCTTTCAGTTTAAAGGCTTATTTAAGTATAGTTTTAGAATCCGACTGAAACTGCACGCCAAATTAGAACACTTTTAGACCTCGAAAAAGAACAGCAAAAAATCGGTCAATCTGTCTCTTCCTTTTCGTTTTCTGTTTCAATCCGGGTGTGCATCAAGCGCGTCAACGGCGGCTACTTTGCGGCAATCTGCCGGCTATGCTAGAAAGTTTTCTGTTTGTTAAAGCCGACTCTGCTGCCAAAAAATTGTACTGTATTGTGCACGTGTCCTCGATAATAGCCGCCTCGTCTCTGTCAAATAATATTTTGGGCGTAGTAGAATTCACATTTTCTTTACACATTTTCGCGATTTTTGAAGTCAAATTGAAGTGATGATTTTGAAAACGCCGTAACAGGAAGCGGAGGGAAAAATCAAGTAGTTTTGCGGTATGAAAATTTTTACTCCATTGTTGTAATTTGCTGTTCACGTGCGATAATTTGACTTAAATTGTCGCTGTTTTTTTTTCATTTTCTGATTGTATTTTTAAATTGTTTCAGCCGACTATTATAGCGCTCCTAATTTTTTTTACTTCGTCGGATAAAATTTTTTCGCTTAACCTCATTTTGCCGCCTTTTCGATGTTTTGCGTGAAATCTTTTTGACTTCTCTAGGCTAGTTTCACTCTTCTCGCATTCTGCTAAAGGTGTTTTAGACAGCAGCTGCTCAGCAAAACAACACAAAATGAACAGAGTCAGTATCAAAAAATGAACTCAGAAATAGAAACGAGGTAAACCCATAGACCAAATTTAGATGACCTTTACTCTATAACTTGGTTCTTAGTTACCAATGCTTTTTGGTATTGATACTGGACCTTGTGTCGTCTCACGCCGAAACAGGAGTATGTTCAGCTCCAAAAGTTCGCACTTTAAAATTGTTTGTTTGTAAAAACCATTTTTTTTCCTTATTTTCTTTTTTCAATCCCAATCTGGATGATGGGAATCAACGGCGGCTATTTTCCTACAATCTGCCGGGTATGTTTGTTAATCTGCTGATGAAATTGGTGCGATGAGAAAAAGTAATTTTGTTCTTGAAGGTTTTTGAAAGCAAGAAAAATAGGAGTGAAGAAGCGTCGGTTGTAAGTTCGCTACTTCAAGTCTTTTCATGCTTCGTCGTCTGAAGCTCATTTTGTGTTAAGTTTTTTTTCTACAGAAAAACTGAAAACTGTTTTGCTAATCTTTTCTTGCGGTTCTTTAACTTCCATCATGTGCGTCACGATGTTTAATTGCTCTTGAACCTGTTATTGTTCTAAACGTGAGTTATTTTCAAAGTGTTGGTCTTTTTATGCAAATTTTTTGCTTGACGGTTTTTGCCTCTTTTCTTCTAGAACATTCTTTGACTTCTCAAGTGACTTTTTCACGCTTTCGTTCTTCATTCTTGAGTGATCTCTTTTGCTCTCACGCCGAAGTAAAGATTGTTGCTAATACAAAATCGGTTGCAGCAAAGCAAAAAGAAGGGAATGATTGGGCCGAGTGGGCAGTGCTTCTGGATAGCTATCGGTAGGTCAATGGTTCGAATCCCGGCGTTGTCAAATCTTTTTCCACCCACCTGTCGTTCGAGAGCAGTTCTTCCGACATTAGTCGGGTCTATGTTTTATTTTTGAGGGTGTACAGTCCACAGAAGCAAAAATTATCTTCCAAGAAGTTAAACTCGCCTAATAAGCTAAACCTTGTTTTGTTCTCTAATTTTGGCACCAACGTTATGTATTAAAGTGATCTCGCTTCTTTTCATCTCGTGAAGCCAAAGCGTTAAACCTTTACTTAGAAATGAGCTGCTTATTTAAACTTTAAAACTGTTTACTTGGTTGTTCTACTTTGCAATTAAATGTGTACTACTGTTCATGAGATAACTATAACGTTTGGAACTATAACTTGCTAAATGTTTGTCAGATGCGAAGCAAAGAGCTAGAGATTGTGAGATGTCCAAACAATTAAATAAACAAAGGACTGACTTCATAGGATTGTGACAAGTTGGTGCATATTACGATGACCGACTTCCTGTTTACAGCCAAGCTTTAATAACAGAATTTTTTCTACTGTCTAAAACTCAATTCTAACATGAGAAACGGTTTGTATAGTAAATACAAAAATACAAAGAATACATGTTTGGCATTGATAGATATGAACAAAACTATGTCAAACATAATGGCCATCTTTGACGTGCGAGCAACATGTAGTCAAAATATGTCAGCTGAAATCATGATTGTACATCGAACATTAAATTTGGTTACATGACATTTTACTCAATGCTATTTATGTCTAATGTACCAAAATAACCGAAGTTAGTGTTATCCAGTAATAACAGTAATGGTTTCTTTTGATCTCGGCTTTAGATAATCCGAATGTGCAATTAGCTGTTTATTTAGGAAGCATAACTTTGTGAAGCTGATCAGAAGCATATCTTTAATGTGTGTATCTTTAATATGGGCAAATTTTGGGTGTCTTAGGATATTTTGGCATTGGACAATTTCATCTGTACGCTGTCTAAATTTCTCGCTTGTACGCGATTGATCTGTAATGTATGGTAAGTTGAAACCCGGCAAGAAGCGCGATCACACCGTAAATCAGAGCGCCCACAAACATGTTTCCACTCGCTGCGCTGTACCATTTCTCAAGGTTCTCTTTTGTGACTGAGGTGGCAGCGATAGATTCGTCGGTTGATGAGTCGAACTCGGGTGCTATATCCTCGAACAGAGCGATCGAGTGACCCTGCATCCAAAACCCGAGTAGACAAAGCATGATGGCACCCCAGACCCCGAGGAATGTGAGAAATAGACTGAGTTTTGGCCCCAAAATTTTGACCATTTTTGTGGTGTTAAAATTCGATTATTAAGGTGGTCTGATAAAATGGATTGATAAAATGTAATTTTCTGATTTGAGGTAAGAGATTCTTTTGTTGTTAAATTCAATGATTCTGAAGCAAAACTTTTTCGTGCTGATTCATTCAATAGTATATGTGATGTGATGCAACAGAATCATAAATGCAAAAATTGATTCGTATGTTATGTATATATATCTCGAAAGTTATTTCCGCGTCAGTTAACAAACTTTCTATTATTAAGTGCGCTCGCGTGCAAAATTTTGTTGTTGTTGCGAGAATAGTAAATATATTAGTTCGTTTGTGTTCTTCCGCCTTGAAGCTTTAAATCTCTTGATGTTCGTGTTGAATTCTGACCTGTAACGATAGAAACGAACAAAAGGAAAGAAATTGTGTTGATGGACTGTATGTAGTTCACGTATCCATGTTTCTGCTCCAAATTGAGGTAAAGTGACTTAACGTGTGCTGAACTGAACGGAGAAAAGGGAAAGAAAAGAACGTGTAAGCAGCTAACCCACTCAGACCTAGTCAAACGCATTTTCCAACGTATGTATCCCGCGTGTTTATGTATCCGTACGTAAGAAATAACGCTATATATTTGGTAAGACCTAGGGGCCTAATGTATTAGACGAAAAATTGATTGGGCGAAAGCTATTGTGTGTGTGTGTGGGCAGGGGAGGGGTTGTTGTGGAGGATTATAATTAGAATGTTCGGGTCTCAGTTGGCGCAACTACTATAAAAATGGGCCACTACTGAATTCGAACCGGTGGCGTCTCTTAGTTACAACCGTAGTGTTACACCAGCTAGTTATAAGCTCTCGAACTTTTGGCATTTCTGATATTCCATTCATCGCTTCTTGTCAAGTATACATCAAACAAGTAGAGGTTCTTTTCAAAATTATCAGCGACATGCGCAATTAACGTTAGCTTATTGTCTCCCAACCTTCTAGCATTGAACTTACATCATCATTAACGAAACTATTACTGGAAAAATTATTGTGTAAAGACGAATAGTATGATGCTATTTTACAGCGCTATGTGCATTGTTAAGCTGACTTTCAAAGTTCTTCTCTATCTGATGTTCGCTTAATGTAATTTAAATTTTTCACCTAATGGATACAAGAATTGGTTTCGCCTAAGTGAGATTTCATTTTATATTAATCCCACAAAGAAAAGCTAATTTAAATAATACGCTTCTTTCGGTGTACGCTGAATAGGTAAATTCTAAACGTGTATGGAAAAATATGCAAGCAGGAATGCTCAATATACCGTGGAAGTCATATACTGTCGGAAAAACCTGATTTAGTTTCTTTCTATCACTGTTGCATGTATTGTAGTAGATATAATTTAGGGCTCAATTTCTTTGCTGAAGCGGTAATTATTAACTGGTCCACCCATCTGATTTAATTCCAACCCCAATTTTGGGGATTGAATCTTATGCCAGGGAACTTTTCCATTTTTAAGACGTCTGTTGCCCAGCGATATCTTCTGCACAGAGAAGTCAAAGTTTTTGCTTTGACAGAAAACAGTATTTATTTTTCACTATTTTAAGCAGAATGAACGTCAGTTAACGACGAATACATGACTGTGTGTGTATGAACAAGTGTGTGTGTGTGTGTGTGTGTGTGTGTGTGTGTGTGTGTGTGTGTGCGCGCGTGTGTGTGTGTGTGTGTGTGTGCGTGTGTGTACATGTGTGTTTGCTTGTGTGTATGTGTGTTCACCACTCTTGGTATTTTACTAGTTGAATACTATTGAATTGCATTGGAGAATTGCTAGAAAGAACTGTTTTTCGATTTTTAATGTCATTGAGTTGTCAAATTGGAGTGGTGATTTTAGTGACGCCGAAGTATTAAAGGGAGCCAAGAGCTAGTAATTTTAAGGCGTTAACTTGTTTTTCAAAATGCTTCAAGATGGTGTGGGGAAATGGTGTTAAGTTGGTGTTTGCGGTTTTTTGTACCTTTTTTGTTTACGTGCTGCAGTTTGACGTCTGTTTTCAATTTCTTTAGTGCTTTTTGATTGCGTTTTATGCTAGTAGTTTCGCTAAGAACACCTACGCAATTCAATGTGTTTTGGTTTTTCCTTGTAACAGCATTGCTTTCTGCTCTTGAGCGAAGTTGGAAGCATTTGTTGTAAACGTTAGCCTTTTTTATGAAAATTTGTTCCTTGACCGTTTTCTAGAATTCTCTTTGATAGCTTAATTGCTTTGACTTTTTGGTCGAAAGCAATGGGATAATCTGGTGAAGCTCACTGGCATAATTTTTCTGAGTAGCTCTATTTTAGTCCTAATAGTCGTTTAGTGTATGGTAAAGCAAAGCTGCTGAGTTATGTCTGAGGAGGCAGCTATTCATGGCTTCGTTTGATGGTAGTCGATTAATATTTGTCTATGTTGACAGGAAAATATCTACTCCTATGTTCAGATTGTGATATTCAAATTTCCTTGAATTGTCTTCCAGAACTTCCACGGTTTTTCTTGCGCAAAATATTTTGAATTGTGTTGGTGCATCTCTTTCCTAAAGATGTATTCACTGTTTTTAATGTTTTGAAACTGATGAATACTGTGGGCCTGGAATTGTGTATATGGTAGCGCCTGTTGTTTACAAAGTGCCGAGTGCGCGGCAATTCGTGTAAAGGCATGAATTCAATGAGGAAAAATTTGGTTTTCGAATTCTTTTTTTGTTTGTTTTTGGGTTTGAACACATTTTTTGGTATGTAAGGTCTGTTGTAGTTCCCATAAGATAGGCCGTGTTGAGTAATCAGCTCTGTGATTTTTGAATTGTAATTATTGGTGATGCTAACTTTAACAACAGAAGATGACGTAAAAAAGTGAAAGCTATTTTACTTTTTAATTTTGGCGGTATTTGTCATTTTTATTTTATTTGATAGGCTTTTTAGTAAAGCTTGCTGATAAGTTTTTTGGGAATGTTCTATGATAAGCTATCTTGTACATTTTAGCTCACAACTTACGAAGTTTTTGAAGATAGTATTCCATAACAACTTCTTATTTTTTAGGTGGTAGTTTTTCTTTCACTTTTTTCTATAGCCTGGATCTATTTTAGTCAAGCCTGAAAACTAGCGTGTTATCGTATAGCGTTCGCAATTGTGCTACTGCTTTGGATGCTATTGACATCAAAAAGTAGGTGTTTGCAATTTTTTAAACTTATTGGAATAATTATGTTTTGCTTCTGTTGGAATATTGATTGTTAAGGACGTTTCTAGCTGGAAAAAGCTGTCTTGCTGGTCATTAGAATTAGTATTTTGACTACTAATTTGTGATAACTATATCGGGTTTTGACTGTGTTGCCTCTCATTGGTCGGAAGAGTTTCTATTGTTTTGCAATTCCGTCATTTGTAGTTTTAGGTCAATTTCGTAAAAACATTACTACGACAATAAAGCTACTTTTTGTCCGACTTACGTTACGAATCCGTTTTTACTTTTCTCAAATTTTTGAAGTTTATGTCTGCTTGCGTCTTTCAGTAATCAAGGGAACTTTAGCGTATTCTGAGGTGTCGTATTCAAAGTAAGAAATGAAACATTTTCAGTACTCCGATCATATCCTGCAAAAGCAATAAACGCCTATTATATTTGTATTTGCTGCTTTCGTTTTTTTGTATTTGCTGTATATGCTCTCGTTTATTTAACTGAAAAAATACGATGCAACAAAAACGAGAAAAAAATTACTGCAGCGGCGTTTTTAGGTCTATCAAAAGCTTTTGACTCCATTAATCACAAGCTCATGATTCAAAAGCTTTCCATTCTTGGATTTTCGATACCAGCCAAAATCTAATTACGAGCTATCTTTCAAACAGAACACAAAGAGTCATAATCAATAATGTTAAATCAAGTTGGATTGAAGTGGCTCAAGGAGTTCCGCAGGGAACAGTCTTAGGTCCACTCTTGTTCAATCTATATGTTAACGATCTTAGCAACTTTTTGTCATGTGAAACAATACAATACGCAGATGACACAGTACTATTGAGCTCTCATGATGAAGTTCTCAAATGCAAAAACGAGCTTGAGAAGGCCATAGAAAAATGCATACAATTTTTTAAACTACATCACCTCAAGATCAATCCGGATAAAACAGAGTTTATTATTTTTGGTAGCTCTAATCCTCATGACGAAACGACATTAAAAGTGGGAGACAAATTAATAAGTTCGAAAGCGGAAATCAAATATCTCGGTGTTTATATTGACAAAGACCTCAAATATCAAAAACAAGTAAAAATTCTTTTGTCAAAAATGGCCCAGGGCATTAAATGCATATATGCCCTCAGGAACATAATACCCACTGGTTACAAAAACATTATTTTGAACGCTTTTGTTCTCAGTCATGTTCAATATTCTTCTGTTTTACTTGCAACCATCAATCAAAATCTTATAACGACATTAGAAAAGCAGTTAAATTGGGCCATCAAAGCTTGTTTTCACAGACAGAAATTTGACTCATCCTCAGATCTTAAAATGAACCTTGGTATACTACCTATTTCTTTGCTTTTTGATTACAGGGCTGCCACTTACTGCCATAGTATCATGAATAAAAAGAAGCCTGCCTTCTCAAGCTCAGCTTTGAAATTACCAACCGCAAGTTTTTATATACACGAGCGAACTCAAAAAATTTTTACCCAGACAATTTCAAAATGCAATTTGCATGAAAAAGTATTATTAAAAGAGGTATTCTACAGCACAATTCTTTCCCAAGAAATTATTTGTCAATGTCATACAGTCTTGCAAAGAAGAAATATAAGCTGTTTTTTCTTAATGAATACCAGAAGGACCCAAATAAAACCCAACATAGATCAATTACTTGGAAACATTTTAAATTCAATTAAATTTCTTTCTGTTTTACATTAAATTTATGTTACTGTCGTCCCTCCCCTCCAATACAAGTGACTTCTCTATTGGATCGATATTTTAGTTATTATAAATTATTAGTTTCTCTTTTGTAATTATCAATATTTTAAACTGCCTATCCCTGTAAATTTTACCACGACTGAAACATTTACAGATTTTAGGAGAAATACAGTGTTCCTTTTTTTAAATACGCATAAGTTCCCTTGATTAATGAAAGACGCAAGCAAACACAATCTTCAAAA
Organism: Convolutriloba macropyga; assembly: GCF_964194025.1. Lineage (NCBI taxonomy): Eukaryota > Metazoa > Xenacoelomorpha > Acoela > Convolutidae > Convolutriloba > Convolutriloba macropyga. The sequence continues at coordinate 60,230,124 of NC_134470.1, read as the reverse complement.
AGTCGAAAAGTAAAAATTAAACTAATTAATTAAACAACTGATAAACGGATGAACATTTTTCAAGATTTGATTGCAGTTCCTGCGGCATTTTGAAAAATGAAATTTTCATTTTGTGTTCTGACCAGGAAATATAGTTCTTAATATCATAATAAGTTGCTCGCAAACAAAGTTTGTAGTAATTCATTTAGTCCGGTTACACTTTATCGTGCAATAATTCGTCAGCGGTTACACTTCTCTTACCCACACCTCTCCTAACTGAGGTTAGCTTCCCTACCAACCCCTTGCCAATCATTTGAGAGCAATTCGTACGCCTTCACTCGATCATCTTTTGCGTAATTTTCAAATACTTATTGTGTATTTCAGAGCCCTCTAAAGGCGCGGTACAATGCAAGGGCATGGGTCTCATCTGAAGAAGAGAGTGATAATGCCAGCAAAGTAACTACCTCTTGCTCTGCCTCCTCCAATGAGAGCAGAACCAATGGCAGCGTCCAACAACAATCACTCAACAATTATGGAGGAAATGGACTGTTGTCAAGTCAACAAAACAAGGTAGAAACCTGGCCTCGTTTTAATTTTTTTAAATTGAAGCTCAAATTTTGCCTGCCTTGAGAAAAAATGCGAAAGGATGCAAAGCTGGCACATTAACATCTCAGAATAATGACACCACAGATGAGAAACTCAGCTATGGGAACTAAATATTAATAAGAATCATCAAGAAATTGAAAAAGTTAAGCTGCATCATAAATGCTACAATTTCATTGCACGATTAACACCGTACTTATCAAAACACATGTCGATGCATCTTAGATTGAAAGGTCCCAATGTTGTACATTTTCTCTGTTGTAAAATGGTTGAGAAAAATGGTTGAAATTTCAAAAAGCGATAGTGGGTACTTTCAGCAGTTCGATCTAACTTGGATGGGCCAAAACGGGTTTTCTTGTCGCAAAAGTGATACCGCTTGATGCCAAAATTTTTCATGACATTAGCTACCTTACAGTGGCGGAATACTGTAGAGAGAGTTTTGCTGGAAAGTGAAGTGTTGAAAAATTGATAGCAATGTTTGCAAGTATTCGATCTTATTGATGAGGTAGTGGATATCAGTCAAACGATTTTTAATTAAAGAATTTTGTAGCTATAATTTTGATCTTGTTGACTTTTACTAGATGAATTTTTCTTCCCTTATCGCCCAGTCTAAGGCCTGGGGACTCCGTTGCGATTTCCTCGTTCTCGCCCTCTGTTTTTGTAGCTGTCGCACAGAGTTGCGATTCGCAGGTAATTTTGGCGGTATACAGGTGCTTATTGCCGTTTTTAACTGGTACCCTAGTTGCGCTTGTATCAAAATGAAAATAGTCGTAGTGTAACTGTGCCGCAATTTGCTTGTGGTGAGGCGACCTTTCTGCATCTACATGGTGAATGACATGCGGTCCCCGAGTTAGGGGGGCCATGAGGGGCATCGTCAACATCGGGGGAAGGGGCAAGGAAGGCGGGTTATTCTGTGCAGTGTGGTCGTGTTGGACTGATCTCCAGCCAGTTGGCTACCTCTACTGTTCTTTCCCACAGGACAATCACTTTCAGGTCCGTGGTGTTCTTACTGCAGTTGAAAATGTGGTTTACGTCATGTGGTGCTACTTCACTTTGCGGACAGCGCTGAACAATGTTACAGATCCTACTCAAGTAACAAGTTAGCAGGAGGTAATATCCAGTTCTAATTTGTGCTATTCGGAAACTTGCAATTCGTTGCAGCGTTTGTTCTTCTGCTATCTTTGTTGTTAGTTGCGTGCTGTCTCTGTTCAAATGAGTATGGATCGTGTTCCGGTGGATACTTTTGAGAGCATTTTTGTTTTTTTTTGCGATTTATTTACTCTTTGTTTTGTGTTTTGTTTCACGCAGTCCCTATAAGTATGATTTAGTGTCGGTCTCATGGGACCAAAACTAGATGAAGAGGTTGTTTTATGGTCAGCTCGATGGCTTTGATAAATGCCGGCTAAAAATTGCTCTGCCAACATTTCTGTGAGCTTTAATAGGCAGCATTTCACCCTCATTATGTAAGTCATTGATGTCAGACATTTTTACACAGCCAGTAATTTTGCGAAGAGCAATATTTTGTCGTGTTTGCAGGTGGTTCGAGTTTGTTTTGCCAATCGTGGAAACCCAAATGGGAGCACTGTTGTTAGGCTCTTACTGATAGCTTTGTAAGTCACTTAGAGTGTCTCTTGTGTGCAGCACCAATCGCTACCAGCAATTTTCAATGTTATTGCACGTTTGTAATTTCTCTTTGGTGCTCTTACACGTTCTCCAAAGTTGAGCATACTGTCGAAGGCGACACGAAGTACTTTGACTTTGGACTTTACTGGTGTTGGGGAATTGTTGATAGTGAGGTGTGGGTCAAATTTGGCCTCCTGGCTCCAGGTTATGAACACACTTGCACTTGATTTCTGAGCTGTTTTCTTGATTCTGGCGAGTCGTGTAAAATATGTAGGAAGGGGGTTATCATGTCACGCAATTGTTGCGAGGTACTTCGTTTTATCATCAGCGTAAGACGTAATATTTATATCTTCCGGGTGTAGAGGCAGCTTGCTCATATAGATGTTGAAGAGCATTGGCGATAATATACTACCTTGAGGGACACCCTGTTTGACTTTTCTCCATTTTGGTTTATTATATTCTACGTAAGAAAATCTGCCCTGTAAGTATGACGCGACCCATCTTTAGTGCTATTCTGTAGTGGTGCCTCCAGTATGTCTCCTAGTAGCAGATTGTTGTCAAACGTGTCGAAAGCGGGGGTGAGGTCTAAGGTTACTATTAGAGTGCGGTTGCACGGTTTTTTTAATTAGAGCCTTTTTGTATATCGTTGGTGACATCATTGAGAGCTGTTGTTGTGGCGTGCTCTGTTTTTAGAGGATATTCTATAAAGTCTTCTTAGTTGCAATTGGGAGAGGAGCGCAATTGGTCTGAAGCTTTTAGATTCGTCCATGTGTTTTCCCGGCTTGTGTAGGGTTATGACCCGGCCAACTTTCCAGATGTTAGGGGTTTTTTCACTGTTTACAGAAAGGTATATGGTGCCGGTGAGTTATCTCAGTGCTATGTGACCTATATGGTGTACATGGATTGGCGCTATTCTCTCTGGGCCCAGCGCCTTACATTTCGTTGTGTCTCATAGCTTCCTTCACTGTGTTATACTTAAACATTCTGCCCTCTATTTCAAATTTCTTTATTGTTCTTAATATATTTGTTTTCTGTTTTTCTTTCTTCTTGGGATGTGGAGTGTTTTGTTAGTTGAAATTGTTGGGGGCATTTCATTTGATCATGGTGAGGAGTAGTCTTCTTAGCGTCAAGTGTATGACTCTGTTGGCAGGTGGTTTAGCGTTATTGACAAAAGTCCTTTTTACTGTGCTCCAGAGTTACCTCTCTATGTGTTTGTGCAAACTCGATCCATTTTTTGCGCTTTTGATTTTGAACAAGTTTGTTTTTTTTCACCGTTTAGTTGCGTTATTTTGGGGTCCCCTGGATATTTTCTTTGAATTTCATCTCTTTTCGCAAATCTTTACTGCTTCGCTGGGAAAACTGGCAACCATTTTATCTTCCCTGCCGTATATGCCTGCCATCCGCTGCATTTCCTTAAGGTGTTTTCCGCGTGGTAGACATTTGTTGGCCTTTGTTGTTTCTTCGGTTTTAATTCAGCGTCTTTAAAACTTGTCCTGTCAGCTCTGCGTCGTGGTGTTGTGTGTGCGATGAGTTCACAGGTGATGGATTGAACAAATGGTAAATGGTGTGAGCCTAATGCGTACTCCGTGCGCCTGTCGATGTTAATTGCTATGCTTGAGCTGGCGAGACTGATGTCCGGGGACCTTTTACAATAATCAGTCAATCTTGTGCAGGCCTTTTTGTTGAGTACATGATTAAAGAGTTTTGTTTCCTCTTGTGTCTTCCGGTAGTTTCGAGTGCCATAGTGAGCTATGATCATTGAAAGCACTGACAATAATGCAGTCATCTAACTCATTTAGTTTCACTTAATTGATTGATGTCCTGTATCCTGAATCACACCTAGACGAAATGGGTATGTAGGTGTTCGCTAGTTTGATTTTTTTAACCACCTGCGGTGAGTTCTATAGCATGGACTTCTAGTTAATTGTCAGAAGTCTTGAGTTTAATTTGTTGAAACAGAATTTTGTCCGTAATGATACACGGTACCCCTCCACCTTTGCCTCCTTCTTCGAGCCCGTTTTCTGGGATTATGCCTTAGTCAGAGGCGCTTTTGAGGATGGTTTTTCATTGAGATTGGACTCGTTTATAATTGGATGTTATTTTATAATTGGGCAGCTTATTGGATGTTATTTTTCTGCATCCAGTCTATGAAGTTGTCTAGTTTCTGTTTGAGAGCATTACAATTCAGTTGAAAAATGTTGAGGTGTGTTGCAATAGGTGAGCTTATTCATATAACTTGGCTATTATATTTGGATATATATTTGAATATACTAGTTATATAAATTTATGCTTATAAATATCAAATTGTCGTAGGGACTTAGATGTTGCAAACTGATTTTTGGGTTTTCAAGGGTACGAAATAAGGAAATTTCCGTGAGCAGCTGGGATCTTTGCTCAGTTTTGTGTCCGTTTTCCGTAGTGGTTTTCCTCATTGCTTTTTGATAGTCGCCGTCGGCCTCTCGGGCTGCTATTTAGGCTCTCTCCCTTTTTACAATTCAAGGAATTTGGATTGTATTGGTGCGCTGTAAGATCTGTTCACACAATTTGCGACGGTTTTTTATGTCATTTAGAAGTCAATTTGGAATAGTGATTTTAGTCATGCTTAGTAGCAGGAGTGAAAAGGCAACTAGATTAAAGCGTGATTAATTGCTTTCGAAAAATGCAGCAATTATTGTAAACGGGCGCAAATTTTTTGTTGGTTTTTGCGCTTTTGTTCTAGAGCATTCTTTGACTTTTTGAGTGACTTTTACGCTTTATTTTTGGGCGATCTCAGTTGCTCTCATTGTTCGTTGCTAACAGAAAAGCGATTGAGGATCAAAGTCGTTGTTGCTATGTGGTTAAAATTTCAAATTGCTATCCTGGAGGATGCCGGTTCGAACCTTTATGAGGTGGGAGTTTTTGCAACCATTAAAATTTCTAAGCTACGTCCCTTAATTAAATTGCCACTCGCCTGTCGTTCGAGAGCAAATCATCCCACTTTAGTCGGTTTATGTTTTTTTGCAAAATGGTTTCAAGCGTCCATGGGCAGCGAATGGTTTTTGACTTTTATGCTATCTGTTTTCATGAAATTTTAGTGAATGTCTTGTCTGTTTTGTTGACCTTTTTACTTTTTTACTGTCTCTTTGCTTAAAATCCTTTATGCCAAGTCTTATAGGATTCCTAATGCGGCATATATTAAAGTAGTTAATGGGTTCAGCTCGTAGCTGTCGGATTTTATGACTTAAACAATACAGACTTTAACAATCAGTTTCGCGCGTATTTAATGTTCTTTTTGTTGTCCTATCATATGATGTCATTAATGAGACAAAAGGAAAGTTTGTTTGTTTTGAATGTCTTTGGTTTGTATGACTAAGATTATTTATCAAAATATCAAATATTATTTATCAAAAATGATTTTTTCAGTTTGCTCTTATTTGTTCTTTTTGTCCTGTCACTTAATGTTGTTAATGCCAAGTCCTACCGAATTTTAAATAAAGCGTATGTGAATCTATTTAGTTGTTTCAGTTTTTAATTGCTGACCTTTATGACTTGGACGCTTTTTCTTTTCATAAGTTGTTTCTGATTTTTCAACTGTATTGGCTGTTCGTTTTTGAAAAATCTCATGGCTTTCCAGTGAGATTTATTTTTTTTTGAAATTTTGTATTTGACTTTAATGCTTTTTCTCAAGAATGCTGTTTGCTTTAATACAGTAGAGATTTTTTGTTTTGCCCTTGTTTGTTTCTTTAATAGACGCGTCCTCAATTCCAGGCGGCTATTATAGCGCTCCTAATATTTTACAATCCAAGAATTGGATTGTATTGGTGCTCTGTCTTTTTTTATTTTTGTAAGATGTTTTCACACCTTTTTTTTCATGACTTTGAGCTTTCAAAACGGGATAAACCGGTAAAGCTCAGCGGGCATCAAGTTTCATTAGAGGCCCCTAGCCGCGTTTATTAGTCCTTCAAGAGCTTAGGGTGAGGCAACTGGGAATGCCGTATTTCAAGGTTAAAAGTCATTTTTAGGAGTTTTTGACCCCAAAATGTTGCAATTCTTTGCGTTTTTTCGTATTTTTGAGAATATTTTGTTGGACCAGTCTAAAATAGAGGTTTGTAAAAATTGATGAAGGTCTTTTGCAAGAAATGATTACTTTTTATGACCATTTTAAGAGCTATATCTTTTGGTCCTCGAAACATTAACAGGCAAACTTATAGTCTTAAGAGTATGTCAGCCCTAGCTATCAAGCAACCTCCTCAAGGGTTTGATAATAGGTTACTAGTTTCTAGTGGTAATAGAATGGTTTTCACCATTTTAACATCACGAATTTTAGCTATTTTTTGATAAAAGTTGCGGTTTTTTAATTTTTAAAAATTTGTTTGCATTATCTGAGTTTTCCGAGCCCCAGGAGCCAACAAAACTCCTACAGCGTTTGATAATTGGGTATTAAAAAAATTTACATCATTTACATCAAAATGGATTTCATCATTTGAATATCAAAAATTTTAACAATAATTTTTCAAGTGTTTCTGAATTTTTTTGTCCTTTTTTAATTTTCTGCAACCGTACGGGCAAACGAACCTCCTCCAGGGTTTGATAATAAGTTACTGCATACTGCTTCTAGTGGCAATGGCACAAGTTTTCATTTTTTTAATATCACGAAAGTTAGCAGTTTTGTTTTAATAAAAACTTGAAATTTATCACCAGCGAGTTTTCTGGCACCACGGGCCCAGGAATCTCCTCGACGTTTTGATAATAAGTTACTGCATAGTTGCTAGAGGAAATAGATTGGTTATCAATATTTTAATAGCACGAGTTTTGGCAATTTTTTGATAAAAATTAAATTTTCAATATTTCTGAAAATTATTAGCATGTTCTTTATGAGCCAGTGAAACACTTTGAAGTTAGAAATAGAGATACTGGATAGTCTCTGGAGACAATGAAATGGTACTGAAGTTTTTTGTATCACGAAATTTAGCAAGATTTTGTTAAATCTGCCAATGTTTTTTTTTAGTTTTTTGAACTTTTTTTTGCTATTTGCTGGGTTTAACCATCTTTACAGGCCAACGAAACTTTTTTAGGTCTTGCAGATGGGTCATATATTAGCGCTGCACTGGTAAAACATAGTTTTAAACCTTTCATTTCTGCAAAATTTTCTTTGTCAGTTTTTTGGAGCATGTCTCATTGTTCTTGAGTTTGTCTGCCTTAATGAGTATAATGAGTTGTATCGTAATTGGCCTTCAAGCTAAAAGCTTCAAGAGTTTTATCAATGAATATTTTGTTTTGTTTGTTTGATTATTTTAGTTTCTCAACTTTTGAGATCGTCTTTTTGGCTGGGATTGTTCAATTGCTCTGCTGGTGATGTAAATAAGTTTTCAGATTTTCATTCAATTCTTTGGATTGTTTTTCAGGACTTGTCCTGCTATGTTTTTTACTTCGTCTAACAGATTTTTGTTTCGTCTTACCCTGACTTCTTGGAATTGACTGTTTCAATGACTTACCTCATCCAAAAAAATGACTTCTGAACTCACTTATGGAACTTTAAATTTTATGAACATTAAAGGCCAATAGTGTGCATCTAAGTAATGCCAAACATATATGCCCTAATTTTTGATTATTAAGAGTCTTGAGTTTTTGATTTCGAATATTAATTTTGGGATATTCTCCGTTTCTGCCCCCCCCCCCGTACGTTATGCGCTCCCCAGTTACAGAGCACGTGCCATTACATAGTAAGTCATTATGTAAAAAAATATTGCACGTGCATCTGAGGGGTGCAAATAATATGCGCCCACCAAGCTGAGGGGGCACAAGCGGAAAAGATCCTAATTTTGAAAAGCACTATTAGGGCTTTATCCTTAGAGCTTATGTGTCTCATAAAAATGACAGACCAAAGCTAACCCAAAAGTCTAGTGGTCGATCTATCTATCTAATCTCTTTAGTTCTTTAAATTCATGGAAGGCCCCAAGCGTCTCGCGGCTATTTTCCGGCAATCTGCCGGCTATGTTTTTACTTGGCACTCATTCATTTTAATGACAGATTGGACGAGGACTCATGATTAGGCTTAATGGAAAGGGTTTAACGGTATGAGTTTAAAGCTAACAGTTTTTATGAGTTGAACATTTTCACCAAATAATTTGAATTTTGTTTTTGCCCGCGCTTTTTGTTTATTTTGTCTTTTTGCTTGTTTTCAGTAGCGAGAGGCGTGACTAGCTCTATGCGCTTTCAAATGTCAGACAATGGGGCGTAGTTCAGGTTGTTAATCTTTTGGTACCTCTCTTAATGACTCGCGCTACTGTTTTAAAGACATAAGTAAGCTGGTGTAATAGTTTTGTGAAGGGTAATTTAGTTGTTGTTATCAGATGTAATGACACTAATGATTTTGTAAAGGAAGAGAAATGAAAGTTAGTTTAATTTTTGGATCCTACGTATTCTTTTTCCTTTACGGTTATTTACTTTGATAACCACCGAGATTTTTTCCTACGATGTGATTGATAGTCTATTTTTGGTTTTGGTTTCATTCAATTCTTTAAAGTTTTATGCAGGACTTGTCCTGTGGTGTTTTGGAATAAGTTTTACCTTTCTATCACCCTTTAAGACCAAAAAGGGAAATCAAAAGAAATATCATAAATCAGTAATAAAGCCCGGGTACTTAAACTTAATGTTTAATGTCTTAACTTAGTGCATTAAGTTATCAGAGTTCCTGATAGTATACTGCTAACTGTTATTAATTGCTCTTGAACGAAGTTCATAGCAATTATTGTAAACGTGTATGTCTTTTTTTCTTCAAATTTTGCGCATTTCTTCTAGAGCATTCTTTGACTTCTCAAGTGACTCTTTTACGCTTTCGTTAATCATTTTTGAGTGATCTCTATTGCTCTCTCCGAAGTAAAGCTGGTTGCTAATATATAATGGGTTGCAGTTTTGGGAAAATAAGTGACTCATAGCGCAGTGGTTAGTGCGGGTGGCTATGGATCGGGAGGTAAAAGGTTTGAATCCTGTTGGGGTTGTCGTTCGGTATTGTATTTCGGTAGGCTCTCGCATTGCGCGTGAGCTGTGTACTACGAGAATTGAGTTTCGCGGTGCGAAATCGGAACTTAGTCCTTTCCTTTAACTTGCGGCGCGAGTTCGCGGAGAAAGAAGTGCAAATGAATTTGAATTGAATGAACTGAAAATATGACTAGAGTACTTATCAACAAAGCGTGAATGTATGATCAGACATGTCTGATCACGGCGCGGGAAACAAAAGGTAAATGAAATAAAGGCAACTCGTGACAAGAAATTTGAAAAAGAATAAATAAAGAATTGAAGGGCAAATGAAATGAACTAAATAAATGCATCATGTGAAATTTACTGCACCAAATAAATAAAATGAATGTTAATATACTCAGGTCTCACATACCCCTTGTTGTGAAAAAGAAAAATTGTACCTATGGTACAATTTTTTCTTTGTAGATAACAATAATAATTTTTACAAACTAATACTTGGTCACCGGTTAAATAAATAATAACAATATATGTACTAGTTATCATATCTAATAATAAATTAATACTAAGTAACGAGTTCGACAGTTTTTCAAAGTTTTATTGAATAATAGTGCGTTTCAATCATAGGTCTTCTGATTTTTTGCTTCGTATACTGTCATTGACCTGACATCCTCATCCAAAGTCGGGGTCTGCTGGTCAATTCGGAGCCTAAATCGCGGGTGAGAAGGAGATACTTGACAGGGGAGATGTTTGCCTCCTCGGTTAGCTGAGTTGCGATTGTTTGAACTGTTTCAAGAACCGAAACAGGTGGGGTTTGAAAATTTTCGACGTCCTCCGCCCAGCGTGGTCGTGTTGATGGTGCTGCTATAGATTAGTCGGACGAGGAGTTATCAAAATCGTAATACGAGGGACTACGGCGGTTTATGTCTGAGGAGCGTTTGCTCTGCGTTGCAGGGGGTGCGGGTACGACTTGTTATAGGGCTCACGAGGAAGCTGACTGTTGAGGTAGTATCAATTCACTGTGCGAGTCTGCTGGCTCAGCGTTGCGTTGATTTCGTATCTCGGGAAAGTTTGGAATTTTGGGTATACATCCTCTCATCGGGCCTGATATATTGGATCGAGAAGATGAAACTCCACTACCGGGTTCTCGGCTGCGGTGTTTCATCTTCTTGTCGCCTTTTAGTTTACGTGTGAATTGTTTCACGTGGCTCTGGATTTGCGCGTCTACCAGCTTTTCACAAGTGCTCGGCTCACGCTAGTCTGTGTAGACCTTTATTGTTGTCTGCCTTTGCTGTAGTGTGCCAAATTTGCCAATGTCACTGCTCCGTACTGTTACTACAGCCTTGCCTGGTTCCTTGATTGTAGATGTTGTTGGGCTCACTTTGATGTTTGAGCCTTTTGCTAGTACTTCATACAGGCCCTCCAGGTTCATTTTAGATCGTCTTTTCCGTGAGTTTATTGGGCCAATTTGAGCTGTACTGCTATCTCTGTGAGGTGAATTCGTCTGCAAGTGCCAGAACGGAGAAATCTGGACTCCCCATTCGTTATCTTTGTTTCCCGTTCATTTGCATCCCGCGTTGCCCGAGTCATTCCCATTTCAACCTCAATATTGCTCCTATATCCGTTGAGCTATGTCCTCATCTAAATAGTGGTTTATAATGTTCTCGTATGAGAGGTTAGATAATTTAGGCTTAGTGGAGTTTACGCTCAGCGGGGTATTGGGTTTCCTGCCTAAATGCGCTTGGAAGGGCGAAGTCTTTGTTGTTTTCTGTTTACATTTTTGCAATTGCTGAATAATAATCTTATGAAATGCGTTATTAGCCGATTTTTCCTCTTTGATACATGCCAGTCTATTCTTAATCGTTTGATTGAGTCTTTCTACCAAACCAATAGCACGATGATCGTTAAAAGGAGCTTAATAATTTCAATGTTAATTTTATTGCAGAAAGTCTTTACTTGATTTCGAACCAAACATTTTGCTTGATCCAATCGAATAGAACGAGGTATTCCATGGTTTTCAACATACATGTCCAAAATTTTTTAAAACATTTGGTCCATTGGCTCAAAGGCAGCCGGAACGAACTTAGAGATCTCTCCAATAAGAGTGTATGTAAGGATTAAGCTCTTTAAGGCGGGTTTCGTTGTTGGCCAAAATACAATCACGGACCTCTCTAAGAACTGCGTCTTTGCTGGTGAGTGCTGCAATTAATGATTTACTAAAGATATTATTTACAATATTGTCAAATGTGGGGGCTGGGAGTTAGGGGAGTGCTTACACCTGATGCCAATGCTGGGGAAACTGCGTTTGATGGGATAGGAGGGGATTCGCAGTGCTAGAAGTTGTGAGAATTGCAGGCTGATTCACTGCGCGAGAGGAGCTCGGGGGAGTGGAAGGTACATTCGCGGGGCTGGAGAAGTCGTTGAATCGGACTCTTGTTATGCGCTTTCTAAAAGGCATTTTAGTTTGATTTGAATTGATGTAGTTAATGTTAGTTTTTTTGCGAAATATTAAGATTTCGAGTGAAATTCATACGACATAATTCTAGAGCGATTTGAGGCAAAAATCACTGCTTTTTTTTGGTTAATGACTTTCAGAATTATTTTTGGAATGTCTTAATTGGCGGGAAATTGGGCTTAGAGAATTGAGTATCACGCTTCGCGAAATGCTTTTCATTCCGATTTTGGAAGGATTGTTTGAATTGAGTTGAATTTGGCTTAACGTGTGGAGTGTTAATTGGTATTTGCGACCCGGGGTATGCATATTTTAAATTGTTTGAATAACAGTTATTATTTGTAAATTGATTTCGCGGCGCGGGGCATAAATAGTAATCATGCTTATTTGCACGAGTGGCAAGTGTGCTAATTAAATTTATTGCTTTTGTTATAGGTTCTCTTTTATGTGTGATTTGAGGTGCGAGATTATTTGTTGGTAATAAAGTATATAAATGGGGTGGGGATTGACTGGATTTTAATGTTGATGAATTTGTGATTTGTAATTACCGTAAAATGTTTGACGTACAGGTAATTTTTAAAATATTTGTTAGACCAAACTACTCCAAGAATTTCTAGTTCATTAACACTATATCGCTCCTCTCAAGAATTTAGAAATCGAGATGTAAACGCAATTGGTTTCCATCCGTCAACTGTTAATTGTTTAGGCGCCGCCCCAAGACTACAGCGAGATGCGTCACGTTTTGCGCGGGTTTCGAGCTGCGACTTGTAATGACTATTTTCAGTGGAATTTGCAATGCGATTCTTTATTTCAGAAAAACGATTTTCATGACATGTACATCAGTCCAGACTAACTTGTGCGAGGTTAGGAATAAGTTTACTAATATAGTACAGCGAATCCAGAAAAGATCGAAGTTTCTTTAATGTCTTTGGTGCTTCAAGTTGAGGTCTTGCTCTCGAGGGGCGAAATAACCGATTGTGAAATATATCCAAGCCAATCAATTTCTCATTTAGAAAAATGACATTTCGGAAGATTAATCCTAAGGTTTTCTTCGTCCAACCGCTTGCGACAATTAAGAACATACGGTTTGTGTTCTTCCTCCGATCCTTTACTAACAATTAAAGTATCGTCGAGAAAACAATCGGTATTCTTTAGACCAATGAGGGTGTAATCCATGGCTTTTTGAAATTCTGCCGGCATATCTGTTCAACCGTAAAAACCAGTTTGAAATCTATAAGTGCCTGTCATGTCGCCGGTGATTGCATTAATCTGTATTCCGTAAGCATATCAATGTTAGGCATTCGGTATTTATTTTTGTGAATGGGTTTGTTTTATTTTGTTGAATCCAGAGCAAGCTTAATTGTCTGGTCTTTTAGCAGTGACTACGGTAGGGGAAATAAAATAATTATCAGGACATTTAGTGAGCTTTATTATGTTTTTAAGCTAATTATTTTTTGAGTTCATTGTTATTTTTTATCCTGGAGATTAATAGGTATACGTCTACCCTTTTGCTGTCTAGCTTGAAAGTTCAAGTGAAAGTTTGATTTAGCCACGTGATTTTTTGATCTACCGATACGAGAAATTAGATTAGGGAATGTTAATTCAATGTTTTCTTTGAAATCCGAAGATGGCGAAATATTGTTGACTTGATTACCTGGGAACGAGGACGATTGCGTTACTGCTAGTTCTAATTGGTCGAACAAGTCACGACCGAATAATGATTTCAGACCATCGACGACGACCGTGATTTTTTTGCCGAATCTGAAGTCCTTCCGTTGCTCGATACCGGAGCTTGTACTTTACCTTCAATACAAATCGGTTCATTTGAAAAAGTCCCGAGTTGCGTGTTTGTGTTATCGTGAATCCAGAAAGCGTGTGGGCTGCTTCTTACTACTTGCGACGCGAAAGACTGATTGAGAATGCTGCACGCGCTCCCAGAGTTCACAAGATATTGCGTAGTCGAGATATTGCCGATTTTGATCGGCTTAATTAGGGATTCTATTTTCGCAATATCGTTTCGAATGAGAGCGACCATATTGTCCTCCCCGCTGCTGTAGTCGGATTCGTAGAGTTTCGAAGATTGAAGAATGTTGACAGAATCTTCAGGATGTGATTCTTCGTCCACCGTATTTATAGTTCTTTTCTGAGGATTTTGGGGCTTCGATTCCTTTTGTTTTCGGCAAACCTTAGCAGTGATTCAACAGACCACAATTATTACATGTTTTGCCCTTAGCGATGCACTTTTCACGCTAATTTGGAGCCAGTTTCCGCCACAATTCGAGCAATATAGAGATGGGGGATTACCTTGTTTGTGAAAGTTGTTAGAGGGTGACCAATTCGATGATCGCGAACTAGCGAGAAATAGGATTGCATTCACGCTGCCCGGGATGAGGGTCTTATTGTGTTGTTGTATTTGATGTTGGTTTCGCATCCTGAGTTTCATATTAATTGCCAGTTCCAACGCTTGTCTTGGCTCTACTGTTTGTTTAAGGAGTTCTTTTTGAATCTCGGGATCAATCAGATTAGTGATGAACACATCACGTATCAAGGTTTCCTCCTTATTCTCAAAATCACAATTTTCCGCTAATTCTTTAAGCTTACCATAGAAACGTTCGACAGTTTCACCTCGAAGTTGTTTCGTGATCAAGAAGACTTGACGATCGAAGATGATGCTCCGGGGCCGTATGAAAGCAGCCTCTACAATTTTCCGGAATTTTAAATAAATAATAACAATATATGTACTAGTTATCATATCTAATAATAAATTAATACTAAGTAACGAGTTCGACAGTTTTTCAAAGTTTTATTGAATAATAGTGCGTTTCAATCATAGGTCTTCTGATTTTTTGCTTCGTATACTGTCATTGACCTGACATCCTCATCCAAAGTCGGGGTCTGCTGGTCAATTCGGAGCCTAAATCGCGGGTGAGAAGGAGATACTTGACAGGGGAGATGTTTGCCTCCTCGGTTAGCTGAGTTGCGATTGTTTGAACTGTTTCAAGAACCGAAACAGGTGGGGTTTGAAAATTTTCGACGTCCTCCGCCCAGCGTGGTCGTGTTGATGGTGCTGCTATAGATTAGTCGGACGAGGAGTTATCAAAATCGTAATACGAGGGACTACGGCGGTTTATGTCTGAGGACGGTTTGCTCTGCGTTGCAGGGGGTGCGGGTACGACTTGTTATAGGGCTCACGAGGAAGCTGACTGTTGAGGTAGTATCAATTCACTGTGCGAGTCTGCTGGCTCAGCGTTGCGTTGATTTCGTATCTCGGGAAAGTTTGGAATTTTGGGTATACATCCTCTCATCGGGCCTGATATATTGGATCGAGAAGATGAAACTCCACTACCGGGTTCTCGGCTGCGGTGTTTCATCTTCTTGTCGCCTTTTAGTTTACGTGTGAATTGTTTCACGTGGCTCTGGATTTGCGCGTCTACCAGCTTTTCACAAGTGCTCGGCTCACGCTAGTCTGTGTAGACCTTTATTGTTGTCTGCCTTTGCTGTAGTGTGCCAAATTTGCCAATGTCACTGCTCCGTACTGTTACTACAGCCTTGCCTGGTTCCTTGATTGTAGATGTTGTTGGGCTCACTTTGATGTTTGAGCCTTTTGCTAGTACTTCATACAGGCCCTCCAGGTTCATTTTAGATCGTCTTTTCCGTGAGTTTATTGGGCCAATTTGAGCTGTACTGCTATCTCTGTGAGGTGAATTCGTCTGCAAGTGCCAGAACGGAGAAATCTGGACTCCCCATTCGTTATCTTTGTTTCCCGTTCATTTGCATCCCGCGTTGCCCGAGTCATTCCCATTTCAACCTCAATATTGCTCCTATATCCGTTGAGCTATGTCCTCATCTAAATAGTGGTTTATAATGTTCTCGTATGAGAGGTTAGATAATTTAGGCTTAGTGGAGTTTACGCTCAGCGGGGTATTGGGTTTCCTGCCTAAATGCGCTCGGAAGGGCGAAGTCTTTGTTGTTTTCTGTTTACATTTTTGCAATTGCTGAATAATAATCTTATGAAATGCGTTATTAGCCGATTTTTCCTCTTTGATACATGCCAGTCTATTCTTAATCGTTTGATTGAGTCTTTCTACCAAACCAATAGCACGATGATCGTTAAAAGGAGCTTAATAATTTCAATGTTAATTTTATTGCAGAAAGTCTTTACTTGATTTCGAACCAAACATTTTGCTTGATCCAATCGAATAGAACGAGGTATTCCATGGTTTTCAACATACATGTCCAAAATTTTTTAAAACATTTGGTCCATTGGCTCAAAGGCAGCCGGAACGAACTTAGAGATCTCTCCAATAAGAGTGTATGTAAGGATTAAGCTCTTTAAGGCGGGTTTCGTTGTTGGCCAAAATACAATCACGGACCTCTCTAAGAACTGCGTCTTTGCTGGTGAGTGCTGCAATTAATGATTTACTAAAGATATTATTTACAATATTGTCAAATGTGGGGGCTGGGAGTTAGGGGAGTGCTTACACCTGATGCCAATGCTGGGGAAACTGCGTTTGATGGGATAGGAGGGGATTCGCAGTGCTAGAAGTTGTGAGAATTGCAGGCTGATTCACTGCGCGAGAGGAGCTCGGGGGAGTGGAAGGTACATTCGCGGGGCTGGAGAAGTCGTTGAATCGGACTCTTGTTATGCGCTTTCTAAAAGGCATTTTAGTTTGATTTGAATTGATGTAGTTAATGTTAGTTTTTTTGCGAAATATTAAGATTTCGAGTGAAATTCATACGACATAATTCTAGAGCGATTTGAGGCAAAAATCACTGCTTTTTTTTGGTTAATGACTTTCAGAATTATTTTTGGAATGTCTTAATTGGCGGGAAATTGGGCTTAGAGAATTGAGTATCACGCTTCGCGAAATGCTTTTCATTCCGATTTTGGAAGGATTGTTTGAATTGAGTTGAATTTGGCTTAACGTGTGGAGTGTTAATTGGTATTTGCGACCCGGGGTATGCATATTTTAAATTGTTTGAATAACAGTTATTATTTGTAAATTGATTTCGCGGCGCGGGGCATAAATAGTAATCATGCTTATTTGCACGAGTGGCAAGTGTGCTAATTAAATTTATTGCTTTTGTTATAGGTTCTCTTTTATGTGTGATTTGAGGTGCGAGATTATTTGTTGGTAATAAAGTATATAAATGGGGTGGGGATTGACTGGATTTTAATGTTGATGAATTTGTGGTTTGTAATTACCGTAAAATGTTTGACGTACAGGTAATTTTTAAAATATTTGTTAGACCAAACTACTCCAAGAATTTCTAGTTCATTAACACTATATCGCTCCTCTCAAGAATTTAGAAATCGAGATGTAAACGCAATTGGTTTCCATCCGTCAACTGTTAATTGTTTAGGCGCCGCCCCAAGACTACAGCGAGATGCGTCACGTTTTGCGCGGGTTTCGAGCTGCGACTTGTAATGACTATTTTCAGTGGAATTTGCAATGCGATTCTTTATTTCAGAAAAACGATTTTCATGACATGTACATCAGTCCAGACTAACTTGTGCGAGGTTAGGAATAAGTTTACTAATATAGTACAGCGAATCCAGAAAAGATCGAAGTTTCTTTAATGTCTTTGGTGCTTCAAGTTGAGGTCTTGCTCTCGAGGGGCGAAATAACCGATTGTGAAATATATCCAAGCCAATCAATTTCTCATTTAGAAAAATGACATTTCGGAAGATTAATCCTAAGGTTTTCTTCGTCCAACCGCTTGCGACAATTAAGAACATACGGTTTGTGTTCTTCCTCCGATCCTTTACTAACAATTAAAGTATCGTCGAGAAAACAATCGGTATTCTTTAGACCAATGAGGGTGTAATCCATGGCTTTTTGAAATTCTGCCGGCATATCTGTTCAACCGTAAAAACCAGTTTGAAATCTATAAGTGCCTGTCATGTCGCCGGTGATTGCATTAATCTGTATTCCGTAAGCATATCAATGTTAGGCATTCGGTATTTATTTTTGTGAATGGGTTTGTTTTATTTTGTTGAATCCAGAGCAAGCTTAATTGTCTGGTCTTTTAGCAGTGACTACGGTAGGGGAAATAAAATAATTATCAGGACATTTAGTGAGCTTTATTATGTTTTTAAGCTAATTATTTTTTGAGTTCATTGTTATTTTTTATCCTGGAGATTAATAGGTATACGTCTACCCTTTTGCTGTCTAGCTTGAAAGTTCAAGTGAAAGTTTGATTTAGCCACGTGATTTTTTGATCTACCGATACGAGAAATTAGATTAGGGAATGTTAATTCAATGTTTTCTTTGAAATCCGAAGATGGCGAAATATTGTTGACTTGATTACCTGGGAACGAGGACGATTGCGTTACTGCTAGTTCTAATTGGTCGAACAAGTCACGACCGAATAATGATTTCAGACCATCGACGACGACCGTGATTTTTTTGCCGAATCTGAAGTCCTTCCGTTGCTCGATACCGGAGCTTGTACTTTACCTTCAATACAAATCGGTTCATTTGAAAAAGTCCCGAGTTGCGTGTTTGTGTTATCGTGAATCCAGAAAGCGTGTGGGCTGCTTCTTACTACTTGCGACGCGAAAGACTGATTGAGAATGCTGCACGCGCTCCCAGAGTTCTCAAGATATTGCGTAGTCGAGATATTGCCGATTTTGATCGGCTTAATTAGGGATTCTATTTTCGCAATATCGTTTCGAATGAGAGCGACCATATTGTCCTCCCCGCTGCTGTAGTCGGATTCGTAGAGTTTCGAAGATTGAAGAATGTTGACAGAATCTTCAGGATGTGATTCTTCGTCCACCGTATTTATAGTTCTTTTCTGAGGATTTTGGGGCTTCGATTCCTTTTGTTTTCGGCAAACCTTAGCAGTGATTCAACAGACCACAATTATTACATGTTTTGCCCTTAGCGATGCACTTTTCACGCTAATTTGGAGCCAGTTTCCGCCACAATTCGAGCAATATAGAGATGGGGGATTACCTTGTTTGTGAAAGTTGTTAGAGGGTGACCAATTCGATGATCGCGAACTAGCGAGAAATAGGATTGCATTCACGCTGCCCGGGATGAGGGTCTTATTGTGTTGTTGTATTTGATGTTGGTTTCGCATCCTGAGTTTCATATTAATTGCCAGTTCCAACGCTTGTCTTGGCTCTACTGTTTGTTTAAGGAGTTCTTTTTGAATCTCGGGATCAATCAGATTAGTGATGAACACATCACGTATCAAGGTTTCCTCCTTATTCTCAAAATCACAATTTTCCGCTAATTCTTTAAGCTTACCATAGAAACGTTCGACAGTTTCACCTCGAAGTTGTTTCGTGATCAAGAAGACTTGACGATCGAAGATGATGCTCCGGGGCCGTATGAAAGCAGCCTCTACAATTTTCCAGAATTCCGCCGTGGACAACGTATCGATCATTATATGCGGATTTTTGCAATTCAGGGTCCTTCTTCCTTCCACCTCGAGGCTCAAGTAGAGTAGAGAAACAGTTTTCCGGTCCGCGAGTGGCCAAGGTTTATCCCCGCACATAATGCCGATTTCAACAACCTTTGACATTTGTTCTGCCAGTTCATTTTCTGTTGTGCATTGCGGGCATTTTTTTCGCTCTCAGATTGTGCCAAAGAACCAACAGTTGTCTCCTCATAGATAGGTTCCAAAAGAAGATCCACCATCTCAGGTTTCGGCCCGAGAACAGTATCATGAATGATATTTTTTTTTGCGAGAAGTGCCATCTTATATTGCACTCTCCACTTCCCATCGTAGAGAAGGATCGGGTGCCGGTTTATCCCAAAATGCATCTATTCCAAGCGGTGTTTGCTTGTTTGCTGGCTGCGCCGTGTCGTATGCTATTGTATTTCGGTAGGCTCTCGCAGTGCGCGTGAGATGAATACTACGAGAATTGAGTTTCGCGGTGCGAAATCGGAACTTAGTCCTTGCACTTAACGCGAGTTCGCGAAGAAAGAAGAGCAACTGAATATGAATTGAATGAACTGAAAATATGACTCAAGTACTTATCAACAAAGCATGAATGTATGATCAGACATGTCTAATCACGGGGCGGGAAATAAAAGGTAAATGAAATAAAATCAACTCGTGACA
Source organism: Convolutriloba macropyga (assembly GCF_964194025.1). Taxonomy (NCBI): domain Eukaryota; kingdom Metazoa; phylum Xenacoelomorpha; order Acoela; family Convolutidae; genus Convolutriloba; species Convolutriloba macropyga. Next base: position 60,210,431 of record NC_134470.1, on the reverse strand, counting down.
ACTCGTCTCAGATTATGCCGAAGAACCAACAATTGTCTCGAAAAAGAAGATCCACCATCTCAGGTTTCGGCCCATTTCAGGTTTCGGAATAAAAATAAGAAATGAAGGGCAAATGAAATGAACTAAGTAAATACGTCATATGAACTTTACTGCACCATATAAATAAAATGAATGGTAGTATACTTAGGTATCACAGGGGGGCAAGGTTTGTTGCACCCTTAAAGAAAAATTGATTTAGGCTACAGACCCTGAATTACATCATGTCGTTCAAGAGCAATTCTTCCAAAATTTGTCGGTTTATGTTTGGTATTAAGCTCATTGTCCGCCTATTTAGAGGTTGAATTCACATTATTTATCGAATCTAATGGAACTGCGAATAAAATTTGAATACTTTGTTTTTAGAAACATTATTAGACTGTCGTCAATTTTTCATGTTTTTTTCTCTAACTGTTTCAATCCCAGCGTCGCTCAGTGGTCTCAACGGTGGTTATTTACCGACAATTTACCGGCTCTATTTAAGCGTTTGTGTTTCGATAGTTGAACACATCTGCAGCGGATCTAGAGTTGTAATATGTTTTCACATTTCTTTTTGGTGATTAGTTTAGCAGTGCTTTTTCTTGAATATTAATCTTTGTGGCTTTCGGTTTCAAAGTTCTTTGGATTGATTCGTAGGACCTCTGTCTTTTTTACTTTATTAGTTTGGGTTTCAGACTGTTTTCCATTAAAATCTCAGTCTGCTCGAGATGAATAAAGGTGCGATTCCTCAGCAAAGTAATATGAAGCAAAATCCAAAAGCAAAAAAGTTATGCAGTAAAGCCGTTTCATTTATATCCAAAACAACTTTATTGAGTTTGTTTCAATCATTTAGTTTTCGCATTAAGAAAGGGCCAATCTATCGAAATGAGTCAAAAATTAGTTTTAGCCACATTTTCGATACTTCTTACAAATAGCGGATTTGTAATTTTCATTCTCTATGCAAATTTGAATCCCAATTATGGTTGAGCGAATCAATCGGGGCTTTCTTCCGCATATGCCTATGTAATCAAATTTGACATAATCAACTTAAAATCAAATTTTGACAAAATAGTAAGAAACAAGCAGGAAGAAACAATCGACTAATGTCTTTCTTCTTAAAATCTTATCGGCCCTTAATATTCTTTACGAGCAATCAATTTTTAATCAGGATCCTTATGGAAGCTGCGAATTTGACGAGGATGAAGAAGAGGACGTCAAACACGAGACCACAGTCTGCCAGACCCTTCCCAAAAGTGTTCGTTTCAAAGGACTCACCAGACACTCCACTGTTCCTGCATCTTCGGACACTTCTAGCCAAAGTGGCCTAACGGGGGTGAAGGGTAGACAGAGTGTGTTTGTCACCCAGAATGCACTAGACCGATTCGATGAGAGCCAGTTTTTGGAAGATGATTTGATGCAATCGAAGGAATCTATTAAAGTGTCGCGAAAGGAAAAAGAGGTTGGATATAATATTTCCCTTGTCTGGAGTTTTGAAGCGTTTTGAGCAGTTGGTAATTTCTTCACACTGCGAAAACTGTGTCATGAATGCTATCTAATGGTAGCTCCAGCTTAAAACCCGATTGTAATTCACTGAACATTGTTGTTAAAATTTTATCTGAGGGATCTATCGTTTTTTTTAACTGAAATATGGGTTGTTCAAGATGTTATCTAATCGGCATATCGTTTTAGCTGTACACAGTAGTGCGATCTGTCAAACGTATGCAAGAAAGTCTAGAAGATGGCGAATCTCAGAAGTTCAAAGAGGACATGCAGTATCTCTTGGAAGGTGTCGCTCCTGCGGGATCTGCATCTCTGTCTACCAGATGTCTGTCTCTCACTTCCATGGCCCAGAAAGCGCTTCAGTCACATTTCAGGGTACAATTCAGAGCCCATGCAGTGCTCCCAAAACTGTGTTTCTTAGTCACCGATGCACCCAAGTATGAATCGTTAGCGCTGACCACGGCAACTGTGCTGTATGTGCTGAGTCGCGACAAAATTCCGCTAGACTTGAACATTTATTCGCTTGCACTAGTTGTTCGATTGATCAAGGAAAATTTTGCGATGGCTGGACGATCCGATGACGGAATTAAGTCTGCTGTTTCGTCAGGTGCTGCGATAAGAGAAAAGAAAGAAGTAACCAAATGGAGGTTAGCGTTGGTTATTTATGTAACAATTAATGTTTAATACCAAACATGATTTGAGCAGCTTTGAGTATAGGACTTCTGTTTTTTATCGAAAGATTTATAATTGTACACTATGGATCCAAAGTATACTATGGACGAAAAGGTTATTATGGAACCAAAAAAATTTAAAAAAATCAACATTTGAGATCCCATGAATTATCCAGCAACACATCGTTATGCCGTTAGCTTTTTTAACATCTTCGTCTTCCAGTATATGGCATGCATAAGAAACAAGAAAGAATTCATTTCTCCATTAACATGTGTTAATAGTACAGTAACAAAAATTTACACGAATAATGTACTAAGGATTTAAGGAGAGGCCAGACAACGGGGTCATATGGCTCTAAAACGTCTGCCCCGAGCCGTCACAAAGATTTCCAAAGATTTCTAATGGTCCAAAAAATTTCCAATGACCTTGAAGTCATTTTCTCCCGATTGTCTAGATTTTCCTTGAGAAAAATCTTTCGGCAACGGCCTTTAAAACCGCGGATATATGCAATCTTGAGGTGTTTTTTGGTTTCGACATTCTGGACAAACTCGTTTTGAAATTTTTAGAAACCGGGGGTTTTTGTTGAATTTAGTATTCATGTGGGTTTTCATGCCCCTTTTAATTTTGTTATTCTCACATGAAGTTTGTTTGTTTTTCATTTTTTCCCATTACTGTTCTTTCTGCATTTCAGAGAATTTGTTTCATATTCAATTGTTTGATTAGGGTTGGTTGTAGCGTTATTGTTACCAAGTGAAAACAATTGAATGTTTGATAGCAGATTTTTCAATTTAAAAAATAAATTAATTCTGCAGTTTTTTGTGATTTTTTATTTCTGTTGTTTTAAGTGTTTTCTGGTGCGTTTGGGTGTCCCGTGGTTGCGCAAGAATTAAACACAAAACTGGTTCTGAAATTGTTTATAATGTAGAGGCCCTGATTTTTGTACTTGTCGAATAAAAATTTGTTCCGCTTTAAAGTTTAACATTTGCTTACATTAGTTCACAGCTTGTTCAACATTTTAGTATCGAAAAGCCAAATCAAAAATAGAAACGGGATAAACCCATGAAACCCAATTTTGGATGCCCGTCACATGAACTTTGTTATTGCAAATCTTAGTTACCAGTTTTATTGCTTATTGGTTATGATACTAGACTGTGTATCCCGTCATTAGGAAACAAGTGTATGTCTAACTACGGAGTGACATCAAGATAGTTCAAATTTCGACATATTTTTGTACAAAAATCAGTTTCTTCATTTTCTCATTTTAATCCCAATCGGGTTTATGGGAATCAATGGCTGGTATTTTCGGGTGATTCGCGGGGCTATGGTTTTTAATAGCCGCGTCAGCAATTCAAGGCGGCTATTATTGCGCTCCTATTTTTTTTACTTTGTCTAACAGATTTTTGTTTCGTCTTACCGTGACGACTTTTCCGCTTTTAGGTCATTGTTTTGTCTTACTACCTGACTTCTTGGAGTTGACTTTTTCAATGACTTCAGTGACTTCTACTGCTTTGCAGTTAAAATTGGTGTACGTGACGTTATTTCTGCTTTTAGGTCAATTGCGTGACTTACCTCACTCAAAAAATGACTTCTGAACTCTTCTGAAACTTTAAATTTATGAACATTTACTAAGTTAAGTGGGCATCCAAGCAGTGCCAAACTTATATGCCCTAAATCGTGATTATTAGTCTTGAGTTTTTGAATTCGAATATCAATTTTGAGAAAGCTCTTTCAGGGCTTTTTCCTTATAGGCCTTATGTGTCATGAAATTGACAGTACGTATCTAATCCAAAAAATCTAGCGGTCTACTAAAGGACTTTTGATCAATTTGCCTATCTTGTTTCTATAGTTGTTTCAATGCATGGAAGGCCACAAGCGTCTATCGCGGCAATCTACCGGCTATGTTTTATATATGAACTTTTATTGAAGAGAAATTGAGTATATTTGACAAGTTATCAGAAGTTTTTTTGGAGTCGCAACTTTTGAAAAATTGCCAAGAATATGGTTTCACTTTCTTTCCCTTTGTAATTTATATCATCTTTTTTCAAATAGAATTCTATAATGAAGAAATTAGTGTGGTTGGTTTCGTTAGTGATTGGCTGGGGTGTTAATCTCTACTTCAAGTCGATTCCGGAGTCTTTTGGCTATGTTGGAGTCAACGTCTCACGTGTAAACCAAGTGTTTTGGACAAATAGCTGAACGAATTGAAGAGTGAAATTATTTTTGTATAAGCGAACAAATTAATCGATCGCGTATGGCTAATTCGAAGCATTTTTTCAATTTTACTTTACTTTTTGGGTAAAGGTAGTTTTCTGAAAACCCATTTGAACAAGTAACTGTGATTTCGCCGTTATAGATGCTTTTTAGTGGCTTTTGTACTTTTTCATGTTTTTAATGTGTGGGGTGTTTTGTTGTTTTGAATTGGTTTTTTGTTGGTTTTTGTGGCCTTCTGATTTTTTTAAAATTAATTTTGTATCAATTTTGCCCGAATATGTAAAAATTTTTCTGTACTTTTCTGTATTTGAACTTTTTCACTTTCAATTGTTTAACTAGGGTTGTTTTATTAGGGATATTGCTTCTAAGTAAAACTAATTAAATGTTTGGTGGTAGCTATTTTTATGAGCAAAAGTATCAGTTCAGTAGTTTTTTGTATTTTTTTTCTGTGCGTGTTGAATATACTTTTCGAGACTTAGCAATTATTGGAATGTTTAAAAAATAACAGTTATAGATTTTGTTTCAATATTTTGGAAAATTTCAATAATTTGCCTTTTCCCTCATATTTTGTATCATCCGTTTGTTGTTTCAAGTTGAATGGTTTAATGAAATTAGTAATTTTTATCAGTTTTGGGTTGGTGGGGGTGTAATTTAAATTTTACATCGAGTCGATTCCGATTTTTTGCTGGACATGTTTTTTATTTTGCTTTAACTTTCGATCACATTTCGTTTTACGTAAGTCACGGTGGACTCCTGACTTACCTCGCTCACTGTTTCAATTGAATGGATTTTTACAGGATCAACCGATGAAGGTCATTGAAAAATATGCTTTTTTTCGGTTTCGTCGTCTGAGGCTCTTTTTCGTTATACATGTGTTCACACAGCAAAATTGAAATTTTTCTGAACAACTTCTTCCTCACAGTAACGGCTTTTGCGCGCGTGACGTTATTTCTCACTCTCTCTAGCAAAGGTTTTAAAATCATTTGTGCGATTAGTTTTTAGGTTATTTGCGTGATTAGATTTTGATCATACGTGACTTTACCTCACTCAATAAAATGACTTTTGCACTTTTAAATTTAAGTTTAGTTTGAATTAAATTAAGGTTAAACGAACTCATATGTGTAATAAAGGTCCCTAATGAAAGGGCTTCTTCGCAATGAATTTTTACAAGCTTTATAAATTTATCGCTGAATGTTTTTTACAAAGCATTTTGAGCGGCGTCGATACCTTTTTCAACTTATATCTGTATCTGTTTGTATCTCTCTTGTATGGCACGCAAGTCTATTCTTTCGCAGCTCTACCGGCAAGCTGCCGGCTATGTTGAAAAAATTTCAGGCTTTTCCCACGATAAGCGAAATCAAGGTTACTGAGCACAAAGAATGATTTCTGTTACTAATTTCAATTAATTTCAATTAATTTACTAATTGATTCCACATCATTTTAACACGAGGAATATATGTCAAATTAAGCGATTAATAGGTTGTAGCAAAATTGGACTTGTCTTTAATTTCTACCATTCAATGAATTCAATCGACGGCATTGGCATTAATACTTAACTTAATTGAAATTTAAGCCTTGTAGATTATAAAACGCAAACTGTTCTGATTTGTCATCACGATTGAAAGAGTAGAACGGACAACCACATTTCTTCCTAAAAAGGGAGCTCTATTTTCAACAAAATGGTTAAAAGAAGACTGCTAGCTGTGCAATAAAGAGGATTTGATTTTAATTTGGTCGCGTCGCAGCAGGTAATCTCCGGTGAAGGGAAACTTGAAACAACTGGGTAAGACCTGAATATCATTCTTGGAACGAAAACGTCAAGATAAGTTCAGAATTGTAAATTCTTTTAGCGTCTTATTAGACAGTTATTGTTCGTCTTGGGTACATGTATCAAGTATCTTTTTACACGGTCATTATCATTATTTGCGAATCCGATTAGACAATGATTTTGGCTTCAAATTACACATTGATGGATACTCTTGTCCACGTTTTGTTACAGATCGAAAGTGAAAAAGCTGCTCGAGTCGCTGGCGGACTCGTCCTCTGTTTTGCTCCTATCTCAGAGTGGCGACTTCTCGGCTTCTGATCTGGCACTTGAGGTGCTTCTCTCTGTCTTCTCAACAAAGACCAAGTGGTCCATGGAGTTCCAAACACAGTTTCTCAAATGTGGAGCTGTGGACTATGTAGCCAAGGCTTGTAAGTACAATATATGGTTTGCAAGTGCTTTCAAGAAAAAATTTTAATTTGAATTCCAATTCATTTACCAGAACACATAAATAATACTCGTTTGGAAGGGTTTCTAAAAATCAGTATTTCTCGATAAGCGGACACCTATTTGGATGCTTTTTAACAGCCGCCTTCAGCATCTCAACGGCTATTATTTAGGCCCTCTCATTTTTTTACAACCCAAAGTATTTTCTATTGTATTGATAAGCTGTTTTTTTACGACTCAAAGAAGAGTATTGGAGAAGTCCTTTTTAAATCAATTTTAATGAAGTGAATTTTGAAGCAGGCAATGAAACGCGTGAAAAATTTGGAGTTGTTTAAATGTTAAACAAAATTGGAGAGTGGAGCGAAAAGAGTGGTTTTTGTTCTTATCGTTGTTTTCTCTAAGCGATCAATTTTTTTTGATCGCGTGCGGCTTTTTCAAGCAGTGTTATTTGTTTTTGGTAATAAGTACGAGTGTTTAAAAATCCATGAGAAATGGAAAGACGCCTATTGCTCCAGGCGTCTTAGTTAGCATTTGGTTACAGTTTTGCTGGCATAAAACAGTTTTTTGTTTGCGCAATTTGATTAGAAAAATAGGGTAATTTCTAGCTATTTTTTGTTTAGGGTTTTGAATTTTTCGATGTGCACTTTTCCAAGAGAATTTTATCCATTTGTACTTCTATTATAGAAGGATATAATTGAATGTTTTTAGTTCAGTTGGTTTCTGGGTCTAAATATACCATTAATTTACTTTAAATTGCTTTCTCCATTTTTCTTGTAGTTTCAAAAGGTAATCGTTCTGTACAAGTTTTTGGCACGTCTGTTTTTTGATAAATGAGCGAACAACAGAACTCGCTAAATTCAGGGACTGAATAAAATTTGAAAATGGTCTTTCTGTGATCAAATTTGAAGAGCGAAGAAAATAGAGTGGTTATTTTGTTCATTCCTTCTTTTGAAACCGATAAATGTAGGTGTAAAGAATGCAGATGCCTCTTTTTGAAGCTGTTTGTTTCTCAGTTTTGAAGTTTTGTGATGCTTAATAAGTTGTGGACTCTAGAAACATTATTCATGTTGATTCGTTAGCGTTTCGAAGCCTTTTGGTAAATAAAGAGTGTTTGTGCTAAACTATTTAGCGGTTCTTGAACTTTTATTCATTGCACTGCTTTATTGAATTTATAAAATATAATCAAAATATAAGCAATTGAAACCTAATGCTTATAGGCACTGTCTACTACGGATTGAATTCAATTTTCTGGTTCAAAGCTGCTTCTTCAATGGAATTTGACAAAAGAAAATAGAGCATTTTGATACAATTTTTGTAATTTTAAGAGTCATTTTATTTTTAAAAATAGAGATGTCTGTGAGCTTAATATGTCTTGCCCAAATCTGTGTGGGCAGATTAATAGCTTCACTTGCTTCAAACAACGTTTCTTTTGTATTTGTATTTATTCTATCTGAAAAAATATAGAAGTTTCCTAATTATTTTTAGGATGAGGACTAATTTTAGTTATCTGAATAAGATTGTTATTTTGTCTGACCTGAGGCAAAAGGAAGCCATTGATTCCGATTGTCGAAAAGCAGCAGTCTAATTTAAGTTTAAGATGTATTCACACCAATTGTTTTTTATGACCCCCAGTTGACAATTGTGTTGTGACGCGTTTCTATGTAAAAAAATAACAAGTGCGACTTAGGGGGTTGAAAGTTATATGTGCAATAAACTGTCGTGGTTTTTTGTTTTCCGATCTATTTATGGATGACAATGGACAGTCGACATTGTGGGCTGCAGCAATGTTAAATTTTTTGTCACTACTCTATTAATGGCTCCAAGACTCAATTTGTTCATTTATGATTTCAGACATTGTGAGTGCAGAGGTGTTGACTCGCAAACCAATGAGTGAACTGAAGGGGGAAGAAGAGAAAGATTTCCTGAAACTCCATCTCAAGAAACTTCTGCGTTGCTCAACACTCATTGAAAATGTAAGACAACCACATTTCGTCTTGAAACTTATCACAAAATTGCAATCCTTCCCTACTATTGCCATGTGCTCGAAGAGATTAAATAGTAATCAGCAAAATTTCTAAGTTTGCGAACAGCGTTAAGAAAATGCACAGAAGCTGATGGATCTATTAATTCCTCTCTCCCATGGAGTAATTGCTTCTATAATATTAATAGCTTGCATAGAATAATAAGAGGTTGGAATCGGCCTGACATCGATTTGCTAACATGATTCAAATATAAAAGGTGATAATTATGAATGAACTAATGACTTATTTAATTGACATAAAATAGATTCCTCCTGTAGAAGAGAAATGAACGATGATTCGCTGGCATAGTTTTTCGCTGGCTTAGTAGGAGTGGATTTCCTTAACATTGCACCAAATTCTGGTATGAACTGCTTTGTCTTTAGATTTTTCAGGTTGATCGTTCGTCACTCGATTGAGAGCATCCATCAGTCCTTTCTGTTTCCAATTGAGTTAACAAGTTGAATGAATATTACCAAGATGATCTCCCTGTTAATCAAGAGCTTATTACCCTCTACATCTCCCTCTGTTTTGTTTCATTCGTTTTCATCAATAGTTTTGTTGTTTGAAACGTGATTGCCACACCACCTACCTTGCTCACTAGAGATGCAACACCAATTGCGTTCAAAAACTGTTATGAAAAAAATTAGAGAACTAGATTCACTGAATGATAATAGTGGGAAAGCGGCCCGATTATCATTTTTAAAACCTATTATGGCCAGTCCTAAATAATCATGTGCTCCCGTAGTTTTTCCCGTAAATGCCTGATTTCACACAATTTCTAGCCTTTTTGACCGTTGAATCCGTCGGTAAAGGAATCATGCCAAGTTTAGTTATGTTTAGTTCACTCTTCTGTTGATGTTCGTTACGTTAACTGAGATATGCCAACTGTTTTAATCAAGTGAAAATTGAATAACTGCTTTGTTCTTGACTATGAATAACTGCTTGTTGCTCTCGAACGATGTTTGAAGCAATTATTGTAATCGCTTATCTTTTCTGTGCAAAAGTTTTACTCGAGCATTTTGGCTTTTCGAGTGCCTTTACGACCTTTTTATTGGCCTTTTGCGTAATCTAAATTTCTCTCTCTCATTCACAATTTCAAGCAACCGAACTCATTGTGAGGCAGTTTACTACTAAAATTCAAATGAAAAGTGCGCTGAAATTGGTGACATTTTTTTACTTTAGAAACTTCTTAGCCGCCCTTCTGCAGGCTACTTCCCCTCCCCCTCCCCGGCTGTAATATTTTAGAGCTCCCGCCTAGTCGTTCGAGAGCAATTCTTCCGACGTTAGTCGGTTATGTTCTATTGATTGCTCTCAAACCAGGTTTCTAGCAATTGTATTAGTATTTGATACCACTTTAACTTGAACCCCCCCCCCCCCCCCGTATATCGTCACAGCAGAACTTGTTGCGCTAACCAACGTTCCGACTATCAACCTCCGCGCCTCGTGTCGTTTGAGAGCAATCTTTCCGACCTAAGTAGGTTATATTTTACGCCATTGCGTTGACCCTTACTTCGTTTGTTTAATGAAGTACTGTAATGTAATTTGAAACAGTTGGCAATAAAATAGTTTCAGGCAACGTACAACCACCAGGAGAACCAGAAGTCCATTATCGTGAACGAGGACATCCCGATTTTGCCAGCAGCTGCCAAGTTAGTTGTCTTCTTGAATTTATTTACTGACTTACTTGTCCTTTTTTGTGTCCGTTAATGGAACAAAACTGTCCAATAATATTGTCCAATAACCCAACCATTAGATCAAAATTGACTGAAATTGAACGTTAAAATCTCGTATGCTTGTAATTGAAGCACATACTGCTGCTTTTCATTACTGTTTATAAATGGATATTTTCGGCCTGTTCAGCCTGTTTTTTTAATCAGTTGATAACTCCATATGTCCAAACGTTGTTGCCTAATATACACACGAACGATGAAACACGTTGGTGCACTAACTTCTGGGTAAAATGATAAAGGTAGAACAAAACGATGAGTTGAGAGTGCGTAAAACTTATGCAATATTGGGGAACTTTGATCACTCGCCAAACTTGAATTTTTTGCTGGGAAAAATTAGGGAATGCATATTTTCCGTGTCAATACTTCGCTATCACAGCTCTTTAGGATGGACGATTGATTGATTTGGGAGCTAAGATGTATGCATAATCTAGGCAAAGAAAATTAAATATTCGGGCCCTGTCTTATTAATTGCTCTCGAACAAAGTTTGAATCAATTATTAATAGCCGCCCTCATCTTCTCAGCCGGCTATTATAGCGCTCCTATTTTTTTTTACTTCGTCGAACTTTTTTTCGCTTTACCATTTTGCCGCTTTTTCGACATTTTGCGTGAAATCTTTTTGACTTCTCTAGGCTAGTTTCTCTCTTCTCTCATTCTGCTAAAAGTGAATTTGAACATCAGTTGCTCCGCATAGCAATTCAAAATGAACCGAGTCAGTGTAAAAAATTGAAGGCAGAAATAGAAACAGGATAAACCCATAAAGCCCAATTTTAGATGCCCGCTATTTGAACGTCGTTCCTATAAGTCTTAGTTACCATATCTTATGTTTATTGGTATTGATAGTAGCCCCTGTAGCCTCTCTCTAAGAAACAGAAATATGTGCAACTACGAAATGCCATCAAAATAAATTGGACTTAAAAAAATCTTTTGTACAAAAATCTTTTTTTTTCAATATCTTCTATTCGTTCAATCCCAATCATGCATATTGGAATCAACGGCGGCTATTTTCCGGCAATCTGCCGGGTATGTTCCTTCTTGCTCCTAAAGACCAGCGAAGTTTGCTTTGAACAAGCAGAATTTCTATGAAATTTGCGGGTGATAATCGAAACTATCATTGGACAACTTATTTTTCGTTTGCGTTCCTTTGACGTATAAAGATCTTGGGCAATCAATTGAGAGAAAAGAAGTCAAATGAAGATGTTTGGTTTCCTGAGAAAATGAGTAAGCAGCCATTTAGAATAAGAGTAAACAATAAAAAATGCAGGACAAGTCCTAAATCTCTAGTTCAAAGAATTGAGCAAACCGAAGACTATCGACCTCTTTAAAAGAACAGCCTCCGATAATAAACGAATCATATATCCAGACGTCGGCGAAAGTAATCAGCACTACAAAAATCTGAAAAAAATCATTTCCTCCCTAGAAAATTATGGTTTTCGAATTTATTGTCCATTATGGAGATAGCTGGGGCTATTATTGGCCTTCTCTTGTTTTTTTTTATTTATTTCGTCGTCAAGATTTTTGTTATGACCATATTATGTCACAAGCTGAAAAAGTCAATTATTCTGAATGACTTCTTCCTCTCACTAACAGCATTTGCGCGCGTGACGTCATTTCTCACTCGCTTTAGCGGAGGTTTTTAGGTTATTTGCGTGATTAGATTTTGATCATACGTGACTTACCTCACTCAATAAAATGACTTCTGCACTTTAAAACTTGAGTTTAATTTGAATTTGTTTCAGGTCAAAGGAACTCATATGTGCAGTAAAGTTCCCTAATAAGAGGCTTCTGTGGAATGAATGTAACAAGCTTTATTAATTAATCGCTGAAATTTTTTAGCCTAGTTTTTTGAGCGGAGTCGATTTTTTTTCAATTTAGATCTGTATCTGTTTCTTTCTCTATTATATGGCAAACAGGTTTATTCTTTCGCAGCTATTCCGGCAATCTGCCGGCTATGTTTTTGATTTTCGACTGACTTTTACGCCCTTTTCTTTTTCGTTTTGCGTAATCTACATTTCTTTTCTCAACTTTCTTTCAGTGGTTTCATTTTTAGCACAATTTTTAATAGCCTTCATTAGCCTCTCAACGGCTATGATTAAGGCGCTCTACTTTCTTTAATTCGCTTTACCTTTTGATCACGTTTTTCGTTTTACATAAGTCAGATTTTCACGCACAGTTTTATTATCGAATTTTAATTTTGAAAGAGCTCCATTAGGGCTTTTTCCTTGTTAATAGCCGCACAGCGTTAGCTGGGGCTAATATTAGCCTTCTCTTGTTTTTTTATTTTGTCGTCGCTTTGCAGTTAAAGTTTGTGTTCGTGACGTCATTTCTGCTTTTAGGTCAATTGCATGACTTACCTCACTAAAAAATGACTTCTGAACTCACTTATGGAACTTAGATTTTATAAACACTTACTAATTAAAGGTCAACAGTGTTCATCTAAGTAGTGCCAAATTTATATGCCCTAATTGCTGAGTAAGAGTCTTGAGTTTTTTCCTGGCCTTTTCCTTGTTAATAGCCGCACAGCAATAGCTGGGGCTATTATTGGCCTTCTCTTGGTTTTTTTTATTTCGTCGTCGCGATTTTTGTTACGACCATATGACGTAACAACCATTTCAAATCTGTTTTTTTGTTCATGCAGTTTCAATTGAAGTGTGTGCGAGACGCCTTTTTTCGCTCTTAGTGGAGCGAGTTTTTTTGTTCATTTGCGTGATTATATTTTTGGTTACACTTGACTTTACCTCACTCACAAATATGACTTCCTCACTTTGAAAGTGATTTTTATTTATTTTAATTCGAAGAGATAAGGTCAAATGGGTGTGTGTCACTCTAAATGAAGGTTATTTGAGATCAGCTAATAGAGGCAGCAATAACTTATACAGATTTTTAATCAAATTATAACAGATCAGCCTTCAATGAAAAGACGAATTTTTTTGGTCTGTCATTTTTACTGTTTTTTTTTAGACTGCCGATCTACGAAGCTATTGTGGCTATTTTCTGTCAATCTGCCAGCTATGTTAGAGCAAATGTATATCATAAAAATGAAGTCCGAATCTAAGCCAAAATGTCTAGTGGTTTATTAAAAAGCTTGTGGTCGATATGTCAATCTTAAATTCTTTCACGCATTCAGTTACGCAATTTGGTGAATACTGTAAACGTCAAAGGGTCAAAACCAAAAGAGACGGTATAAACCGATAAAGCCCGGTCAATAAGTCATTGAAAATTAAGTTATCAAAGTTCATTAGATTGTTTGCTAGCTGACATTGGTATTAAGCTTATTTCAATTTAGAAGCTGAATTAAGTATAGCTTAAGAATTTAATTGAAACTGCATGCAAAATTAGAACATTTTTTGACACTGAAAAGAAACAGAAAAAAATTCAGTCAATTTTGTCTCTTCTTTCCTTTTCTGTTTCAATTTAACTTCCTAAGTTGGCTTTGTTCATCTGCTGGTCATGTTGCAATATTTCTATGTTTTTCTTCCAATTCTTTGAATTGTATTTCAGGACATTTTCTGTTATGTTTTTTTTGTTTCCTTTTTTTGATCATGTTTTTTGTTCTACATAAGTCACGCTTGTCACGTTTGACTCGTAAAATTCCTGACTCACTGTTTCAACTGAATGGATTTTAAATTTTTTCAAACATTGAATTACGCAATGTTCTGAATACGGTCAATGTCAAGAGCAAAATCAAAAGAAACGGGATAAATCAATAAAACAGTAATTAAGTAATAGTGTATTTGGTTATCGCAGTTCATTAGGGCCGTCGCTAGCTGACATTAGCATTGAGCTTAATAGCTTTCAGTTCAAATTTTGAATTAAATATAGTTCTTGAACCTAACACTGGAACTGCACACCAATATAGAACACTTTTTCGCAATTAAAACTCTTCTTTTTTATGTTTCAATCTCGATGTGTGTCGAGCGCTTCAACAGTGGCTATTTTCCGGCAATTTACCGGCTATGTTTTTGTATCGTAAGAGTTGACAGACCTGTTTTTGGCTTTTGTAGTAATTGCTCATCAATTCTTTCACACAATTCTTATTTTGCTTTTCTTGTTAAGATAGGCTGATTTTGTCCTTTTGTATAAAATATAATTGATATAAAATCAGCGTTGAAAGCGCATAGTATTCAAAATTGATCTTTTGGTTTTTAATTGCTCTGAAACGAAGTTTATCAATTTTTATTAGTCATGTTGGTGTTGCGAAAAGAGGAGAGTGGAGCGAAAAAAGGAGTTCTTGTCGTTAGTTAGCATTTTGTATAAAATAGTGCTTTTTCTTAAAATATGAACGAAAATAAGTCTTAGTTACCATATCTTATGTTTATTGGTATTGATAGTAGCCCCTGTAGCCTCTCTCTAAGAAACAGAAGTATGTGCAACTACGAAATGCCATCAAAATAAATTGGACTTAAAAAATTCTTTTGTACAAAAATCTTTTTTTTTCAATATCTTCTATTCGTTCAATCCCAATCATGCATATTGGAATCAACGGCGGCTATTTTCCGGCAATCTGCTGGGTATGTTTGAATTTTTTATTGGCTTTCAAAATTTGTGCGCGATCGTTATAGCTGCGAAGCTGTAAGCTGAGCGTAGCTATATTGCGGTGCTCTTGGTATTTTTTTTTGTTTCGTCGTCTGACGCTCTTTTTTCGTTTTACATTTGTTCACACAGCAAAGCTGAAAAAGTCAAATATTCTGAATGACTTCTTCCTCTCACTAACAGCATTTGCGCGCGTGACGTCATTTCTCACTCGCTTTAGCGGAGGTTTTTAGGTTATTTGCGTTATTAGATTTTGATCATACGTGACTTACCTCACTCAATAAAATGACTTCTGCACTTTAAAACTTGAGTTTAATTTGAATTTGTTTCAGGTCAAAGGAACTCATATGTGCAGTAAAGTTCCCTAATAAGAGGCTTCTGTGGAATGAATGTAACAAGCTTTATTAATTAATCGCTGAAAGTTTTATAGCCTAGTTTTTTGAGCGGAGTCGATTTTTTTTCAATTTAGATCTGTATCTGTTTCTTTCTCTATTATATGGCACGCAGGTTTATTCTTTCGCAGCTATTCCAGCAATCTGCCGGCTATGTTTTTGATTTTCGACTGACTTTTACGCCCTTTTCTTTTTCGTTTTGCGTAATCTACTTTTCTTTTCTCAACTTTCTTTCAGTGTTTTCATTTTTAGCACAATTTTTAATAGCCTTCATTAGCCTCTCAACGGCTTTGATTAAGGCGCTCTACTTTCTTTAATTCGCTTTACCTTTTGATCACGTTTTTCGTTTTACCTAAGTCAGATTTTCACGCACAGTTTTATTATCGAATTTTAATTTTGAAAGAGCTCCATTAGGGCTTTTTCCTTGTTAATAGCCGCACAGCGTTAGCTGGGGCTAATATTAGCCTTCTCTTGTTTTTTTCATTTTGTCGTCGCTTTGCAGTTAAAGTTTGTGTTCGTGACGTCATTTCTGCTTTTAGGTCAATTGCATGACTTACCTCACTAAAAAATGACTTCTGAACTCACTTATGGAACTTAGATTTTATAAACACTTACTAATTAAAGGTCAAAAGTGTTCATCTAAGTAGTGCCAAGTTTATATGCCCTAATTGCTGAGTAAGAGTCTTGATTTTTTTCCTGGCCTTTTCCTTGTTAATAGCCGCACAGCAATAGCTGGGGCTATTATTGGCCTTCTCTTGGTTTTTTTTATTTCGTCGTCGCGATTTTTGTTACGACCATATGACGTAACAACCATTTCAAATCTGTTTTTTTGTTCATGCAGTTTCAATTGAAGTGTGTGCGAGACGCCTTTTTTCGCTCTTAGTGGAGCGAGTTTTTTTGTTCATTTGCGTGATTATATTTTTGGTTACACTTGACTTTACCTCACTCACAAATATGACTTCCTCACTTTGAAAGTGATTTTTATTTATTTTAATTGAAAGAGATAAGGTCAAATGGGTGTGTGTCACTTTTAATGAAGGGTATATGAGAGTAGCTAATAGAGGCAGCAAAAACTTATACTGATTTCTAATCAAAATATAACATATCAGCCATCAATGAAAAGACAAATTTTTTTGATCTGTCTTTTACTTTTTTTGAGACTGCAGATCTACGAAGCTATTGTGGCTATTTTCTGTCAATCTGCCAGCTATGTTAGAGCAAATGTATATCATAAAAATGAAGTCCGAATCTAAGCCAAAATGTCTAGTGGTTTATTAAAAAGCTTGTGGTCGATATGTCAATCTTAAATTCTTTCACGCATTCAGTTACGCAATTTGGTGAATACTGTAAACGTCAAAGGGTCAAAACCAAAAGAGACGGTATAAACCGATAAAGCCCGGTCAATAAGTCATTGAAAATTAAGTTATCAAAGTTCATTAGATTGTTTGCTAGCTGACATTGGTATTAAGCTTATTTCAATTTAGAAGCTGAATTAAGTATAGCTTAAGAATTTAATTGAAACTGCATACAAAATTAGAACATTTTTTGACACTGAAAAGAAACAGAAAAAAATTCAGTCAATTTTGTCTCTTCTTTCCTTTTCTGTTTCAATTTAACTTCCTAAGTTGGCTTTGTTCATCTGCTGGTGATGTTGCAATATTTCTATGTTTTTCTTCCAATTCTTTGAATTGTATTTCAGGACATTTTCTGTTATGTTTTTTTTGTTTCCTTTTTTTGATCATGTTTTTTGTTCTACATAAGTCACGCTTGTCACGTTTGACTCGTAAAATTCCTGACTCACTGTTTCAACTGAATGGATTTTAAATTTTTTCAAACATTGAATTACGCAATGTTCTGAATACGGTCAATGTCAAGAGCAAAATCAAAAGAAACGGGATAAATCAATAAAACAGTAATTAAGTAATAGTGTATTTGGTTATCGCAGTTCATTAGGGCCGTCGCTAGCTGACATTAGCATTGAGCTTAATAGCTTTCAGTTCAAATTTTGAATTAAATATAGTTCTTGAACCTAACACTGGAACTGCACACCAATATAGAACACTTTTTCGCAATTAAAACTCTTCTTTTTTATGTTTCAATCTCGATGTGTGTCGAGCGCTTCAACAGTGGCTATTTTCCGGCAATTTACCGGCTATGTTTTTGTATCGTAAGAGTTGACAGACCTGTTTTTGGCTTTTGTAGTAATTGCTCATCAATTCTTTCACACAATTCTTATTTTGCTTTTCTTGTTAAGATAGGCTGATTTTGTCCTTTTGTAGTATAAAATATAATTGACATAAAATCAGCGTTGAAAGCGCATAGTATTGAAAATTGATCTTTTGGTTTTTAATTGCTCTGAAACGAAGTTTATCACTTTTTATTAGTCGTGTTGGTGTTGCGAAAAGAGGAGAGTGGAGCGAAAAAAGGAGTTCTTGTCGTTAGTTAGCATTTTGTATAAAATAGTGCTTTTTCTTAAAATATGAACGAAAATCGAGAAATTTTTCAACTAATTTTATGTTGTTTTTTAATGTTGTTCCATAAAAAAAAAATTTGAGCCTCTCATGGCTTGCCTATTGTTGTGTCAGTGTTTTGGTGCTTTCAATTGCATAGAGGAAAGATTATTCTGTTTAGGTGCTCTTGCATTATATAAAGAGGTAATTGCTAAATGTAATTTTTCCGACATAGACGACTCTCGAGTCGTTTCCAGAATCCCGCTTTTACGATTTCTCGTACTACCGACTTTTCGTCTGACTTTTTGACTTTTTTTAAAAGTAAGGTCCGGTCCGTAGGTAATTAAATCGCTGAAGTTTTTAGTGCACTGACTGTTTCCTGATCCAATTTCATTATCAGGGTGTTCCGCTACCTGGTAAATGCAGTTCAATTTGAGTTCCAATCCGCCTCTTGCTCATTGTCTGCTACCTCGTCTGTTGGCTGCGTGGACAGTTCTCTGACATCATCAGAAGACGAAATCAGCAGTTCAGTAGTTGAAATTTTTCCCGATGGTACAGTCCAACCATCACAAGTAGCTACAAGACGAGGCAGGATTCGCAACCGAATTAACGATCAATCACAAATAGACAAAAATTTTGCAGATGAGGTACCCAAAACAGCAGACTCGAAGTATAAGCTGAAAACCGATTGTAGTAGTAACTGCGAGGCGGGTGGGCAAGATGTTCAAAGTCATGACGAAATGCACGAGTCGTTGCAAGAATGTTTGATTGATGGACTAGGGATTTGTCTTAACTTGACCAACGATTCAGGTAAAATATTACTTATGTGCATTTCATTACTAAACAATGAAATTTTTGTGCAAAGTTTTCTGTGATTTCTGTGTTCACGTAATTCAGGGTCAATGGTACAGTCATCAAAAAGTTGCTCCGTCGCCCAAGACTCCGGCCAAGATACATGCAGCTAAAATGGGAATACATACATTTCCTATTTCGTTCAAAACTAGATTACCTCACCTTTAGGTCTTCATGTTGAGGATTGATGTTCTGATTTGATGAGTTGTTTTTCAGAGCTCGGCTCGACCAAGCTAGGTAATCAGCCGGATATGTTGCCCTGTCTAATTGAATGCGTGCTTCACACACCCAAAATTGTCACAGACGACAAGAAATTCGACGTCACTATCATGGTACGCTAGCTAAAACTGCTATCAAAATGATTAAATGCTCAAAACATTCAAACTAGTGATTAATTGTGCACACAAAGTTTGTAGCAATTATGTTAGTCCTGTGGTCTTTTTATGCCATTTTCGTTCTAAAAAGGTATAAACAGGTAAAGAATGGAAGGCTTTCAGTCGCTGAGCAGCCCTAGAGGTTCAATAGGCTCACAATTCGCCGAATTTGCCAAGAAGACATAAATACTGGTGGGGTAGGGCAGTTTTTAGCACCTTAAGAGGAGTAACGAGGCATTCAAGAATTGTTTTTGCTCCCGGATAGATTTTTTTTCGTTCACGCATCGTTAAAATTATTCAAGTAATTGATTTAAGCAAGTATGGATATAATATTTAAAAAAAATCTTTTTTGGGAAAATCCTTTTGACGGCTTATTAATAGCCGCCACCAGCATCTCATCGACTTTTATTTAGGCGCTCTCCTTTTTACGACTCGAAGAAGAGTATTGGTAATGCACAGGTGTTTTTTAACTGAAGCAATTTTGATCATGACTTGAATTTTGACTTCTTTCGATCATTTACCTCTGGTTTTGAACGTTGACTGCTGTTTTTGAACATTAGACTTTAACAGTAGGTGAGTTTGTAATGTATATTATCTAGGAACTGAGTGTAATATTCAAATTGAAAAGGTCATCTTGAGAGTTTCTGATCCCCATGTAAGTCCCTCCTACCTATTATCGAACCTCCTGCCTACCCCTTAAACCTACCTAAACCCCCATACCTACACCCTTGGACACTTATTTACCTCTGACCTACAGACCTCAGCAACCTACCCCCTCCAACTAAACCTAACCCCCCAGCTCCCCCGGAAACAGTTAACCACATTCCTAACTGTCAATTGGTTGTTTCTAACTAAGTATCGCTTTGTTTATTAATAGCCGCGAAGCGATAGCTGAGGCTATTATTGGCATTCTCTTGTTTTTTTGTTTCGTTGTCAGGATTTTTGTTACGACCACATGACGTCACAATCATTTCAAATCTGTTTTTTTATTCGTGCATGCAATTTCAACTGAATTGCGTTCGTGACGTCATTTTTCACTCTTAGTGCAACAAGTTTTTTTGTTCATACGCATGATGAAATTTTTGTTCACACGTGACTTCCCACTCTGAAATTGTCATTTCTGTACTTTAATTCAAAGAGATGAGATCAAGTGAGTGTATATAACTCTAATTGACGGTTATTTAAGCAGCTATTAGAAACAGCAATATGATCTACAAATTTTTAATCAACATCTCAGACCTTAATGAAAAGAATTAATTTTTGATCTGTCTTTTTTGCTTTTTGGACTACAGGTCCACGAAGCTGTTGCGGCTATTTTCTGGAATTTTTTTGAAATATTTCTGAAATGGGTAAGGGTAGTTATTTTTTATTGAAGATTTGTTATTTGATTTTTTCCGGCCTCAGGGGAGAGGATTCTCCTGTTTCGACAATAGAATACGGCATAGTTGCTAAGTTCAATGGAATGGTTTTCGTCGTTTTAATAACACAATTTTTCTTAAAATTATTATGTTCTGAATTTCTCGATCTTTGTTGGCCAGTGACAATTTTTAAAGGCTAGTAATTGGGTTACTCGATAGTTATGGAGATAATGAAATGGTTCTGAAAATTTTCTATGGAAATTTTTCTCCTTTTCGGAGGTTATCGATCTTTAAGGTCAAATGAGTCCTTTTAGGTCTTGCAAATGAGTTACTGGACAGATTCGAGAGAAAAAAAATTGTTTTGAGCATATTAATATTGCGAAATTCGGAGACTTCAAATAAGTTTGGTGATTTTATTTTTAAAGTATTTTTTATATTTCTCTAGGTTTTCATCTTGAGTGATCAATAAGTTAATGGGTATATTTAAATGGATCAAATTTGATTCTCAGGGTGAAAACTTCTAGAGTTACAGCAATGATTAAATCTGTCGAGACTTTCTTTTGGCTGTCAGTGTTCAATTGATCTGGTGGTCAGATACAGTAGTTTTTCTTTCAATTCTTTCGATTGTTTTTCAGGACTTGTCTTGCTATATTTTTTAATTCGCTTTACTTTTCGGTCACTTACATAAGTCACGATTTTCCCGTTTGATTTCTGACTGAGCTCATGCACTGTTTCAACTGAGTGGAACTTAAGAATTTTTTTTGCAAATTTACTCGAATACGTTCAAGTTTAAAATGCGAAATCAAATAAAACTGGATGAAAAATTAAGCCAGGGTATAAGGCTTGATGTTAGACGTATTTCGTTAAGTTACCAAAGTTCCATAGAGATTACTGCTATCTGGTATTAGTATTAGGCTTAGTGATCTTCACTTTAGAGGCTGAAATAACCTAATGTTTTTTACTCTGATGAAACTGCAGACATTAGAGCATTTTTTGACACTTAGATGAAATAGTGGACTGTCATCAATTTTTCTCTATTTTTTAATAGCCGCCGTCAGCTTCTCTGTGGCTATTATTTAGGCGGTCTCCTTTTTTAATTCGCTTTACTTTTTGATCACGTTCTTCGTTTTACATAAGTCACGATTTTCACGCTTGATTTCTGGCTTACTTCACTTACTGTTTCAACTGAATGGATTTTAAATTGTTTCACTTATTGGATTACTTATGTAATGAGTACGATCAAAGTCAAAAGAAACAAATCAAAGGAAACGGGATTAACATATAAAACCCGTCATTAAGTCCTAATGCATAGAGGTTATAAAAGTTCATTAACGCGGTTGCTAGCTGGCATTAGTTTTATGCTCAAAAGCCTTCAGTTTAGAAGCTGAATGTAGTGTAATTTTAGAATCTAACCGAATATGCAGAATTTACGCACCAAACAAGAACACTTTGACACTTAGAAAAAATTCTGTCAATTTCTATCTCTTGTTTTTCTGTTTCAATCCCAATGTGCGTCAAGCGGGTCAACAGCGGCTGTTTTCCTGCATTTTGCCGGCTATGTTCTAACTGTTTCATCCCTAAATGCGGTCGCTGGAGTCAACAGCGGCTATTTTTCGGCAATCTGCTGGCTATGCTTGATGAAATCCTAGAAGTTTATTCTGCTCCCTTATCATTTAAAATATTCTTGGTAACATCCAGTAACCAGAGAAATCAAAAGACTGGGGTGGGGTGTTGAGAGAAATACTATGTTAGAGAGCTCACGGCCAGTTGTTTAAATAGTTAAAAAACGCTTTGAAGTAAAGATACTGGTTTGAATGAGTACAGTACTGGTCCTTTTTCACAGCAGTTGCGCCCTCTTAGACCATCCTAGTGCTCTTAAGAGAGAGAGAGAGAGAGAGAGAGAGAGAGAGAGAGAGAAAATCTATAAGCTAAAGAGTGGTTAGCCCATTGGCTGTCGGTTTGAGCGTATAAAATAAACTCCAAAAATTTTTTCAGAGTCTTGGGCTTCTCATCAACTTGTTGGAGTCCAGTCCGCTCAACAGACGCCAGTTCCTGCTGGAAAAAACTCACATGCCTCAATTCAACATCACCTCTCTCAACTCTCCATCACACAATGCGAACAATGTAAGAGGAGGATTGAAGAAAACAGTCTCGGTAGTCGAAGCATTCGTTCACTTGTTCGTGACGCATGAGAAACAGGCACAGAAAATTGAGCAGGACGAGAAATTGGACGACTCGGCGACTGATGACGAAGAAGCGAGCCCAGGTGGAAAAATTCAATCTGGAAGAAATGAAGAGAAGGTCAATGAGGTTGGGAGTAGTGCGCAGGGTGTTCAGGAAGGTGCTCTGTCACCTAGACGAAGCAGACGACGAAAACAAATGCCAAATGGAGGTAAGAAGCTAAAATATATTTCAGTGGCTGGTGTGACTCAAAGCCGATTTCGGTAAATTGTGATAACTCGGTAGATGCATGTATGTAACTTTTCACTTGGTTTCAATCTGAATCAGATGTATCGATTTGTCTATCAGTCTTGGATTTGGTTAAGATGAATTTAATTTTCATCGTTTAAATTGTCATGGATCTATGAAATACTTTTTATTCAATTTGTTTGTTGAAAAATTCTTTCATTATCATGTACATGTTTAACAAAACCCCACGTAAACTTAATTTTTAATTGCTCTCAAACGAAGTTTGTATTAATTATGCAATTATATTAGTCTTGCTGCTCTTTATACGGGTTTTGTACTACGACTGTTGGTCTGATAGTTTTTTTCGTCTGACATTTTCGTCCTCAAGAACGGTATAAACAGGTAACCCCCGGAGGGCATTATGTCGCTCTTATTAAGTCCTCCCTCTCCCCCAACCCCTCCTCCACCTCATGCCGCCCGTAACCTTTCTCGCCCGACGTTAGTTGGTTGTTTTCCACTACAGGTGGTGATGAACTGGACCTGACGTCTCTTTGCAATGGAGAGGATATGATTAGTGCCCAACTACAACAACAACACAAGTGCAATGGGGGTGATGAGAAGCAGCAGCGTACATTAGATGATGAATTTGTAGATGATGGTGAAGGGGGCATGATATGGGTGGGCCGCACAGCCAATAGTGGGTCAGTCAACTTTGTATTACTTTAAGGATTACTTTTCGTTGTTCTATTAGATAATTGTAGAGGTGGGTTCAGCACTATGTGAAAAAATAATATTGGAAAGTTAAAGCTTAAAATAAATTTTGCTCTCGTTTTTGCTCTCGTTGAGAACGCCAATCACGAGCACATTGTTGAGTACTTGGTAATGAGGCCAGGACAAGTAACCCTTTGTGTCATTTGCACTACTTAGCAGTTGTCATCTACGCAATTGAGCAGAATCTAATAGTTTCCTTGGAAAAAATTTAAACTGGGCGTTAAGCGCATTATATTTTAGTCAAAAATTTGAATCTGTTCAATATATTAAACCCAGTCGGAACCTACTCCCCGTTAAACTATTTTTGCGAACAAAAAGATTACAATTTTTTTGGAAAATAAAAAAAAAGTTACGACCTGTTTTTACACCGCCAACTGGATGTCCATTAGTCACATAGGAGTGTTCATGAGTCTAACAGGACAAACAAACTGTTCTGCAATCTGAAAATTGTTGCTTACAATCCAAGCTGCTTATAATCGTTTTCTGCTCAGTTTTTAACTTGAACCCTTGTTTGTGTAAGGTTTCTTTTTCAACATGGTGGTACTTTAAATTTGAAATTTGAACTAGACTTACTGTTTTATGTAATATGCCACGAAAATGCAATTCACTTAGATTTTCTACTGTAATGTTAAAATTAATTAGTAATTTGTAAATATTTACGCTGCCGGACTAACATCTGTTCCATACTCGCTGACATGGTTCGGAATTCAGTGTTCTTTTTTAGTGTTATTGGAGAAGTGATTGTGGTCACTCCGAAACAGGAAGTGCAGCGAAAATGCAAGTGGTTCTGCGGCGTGAAATTTTTTTGCTCCAATTTTAAAATAGAGTGAGAAAATGGTGTTTAAGCAAACACTCGCCTTCTCGATACTGAGCTTTTCCTCACATGCGGCAGTTTGTCACTGATTTTTACTTCTATTTTTTTTTATAATTTGCGTTCCCAATTTTCTCATAGCTTGTTATAGATCTAGTTTTTTTGTTTAGTCAATAAAAATTATTTGAATTGTGTCAGGACTTTTCTTTCTATGTTTTTAATAGCCGCCTCAGCTTCTCAGCCGACTATTGTAGCGCTCCTAATTTTTTTATAGCTGCGAAGCTGTAAGCTTAGCGAAGCTATATTGCGGTGCTTTTGGTTTTTTTGTTTCGTCGTCTGACGCTGTTTCTCGATAGTGAGCTTTTCCGCTTATGCGGCAATTTGTCATTGATTTTTACTTTTTTCTATTTTTGGATCTAGTTTTTTTTGTTTAGTCAATGAAAATTCTATGAATTGTGTCAGGACTTTTCTTTGTATGTTTTAAATAGCCGCCTGAGCTTCTCAGCCGACTATTATAGCGCTCCTATATTTTTTTACTTTGTCGGATAAAAAATTTTCGCTTTACCTCATTTTGCCGCCTTTTCGATGTTTTGCTCGAAATCTTCTGTAAGCTAGTTTCACTCTTCTGTCATACTACTAAGTGTTTTTAGACAGCAGTTGCTCAGCAAAGCATTTCAAAATGAACAGAGTGAGTATCGATAATCAGAAATAGAAACGGGATAAACCCATAAAGCCCGATATTAAATGCCCGTTACTCGCACTTTGATCTTCGTTACCATCTCTAATGCTTATTGGTATTGATACTAGCCCCTGTGTGGTCTCATTACGAAACAGGAACATTTTCAGCTTCTAAATGACATCAAAATAGTTCGCACTTTAAAATTGTTTGTACAAAAATCATTTTTTTCACTAGTTTTTTCTTTTTCAATCCCAATCTTGCTTATGGGAATCAACGGCGGCTGTTTTCCGGCAATCTGCCGGGTATGTTTTATGTCGCCGAACAATAATTTTTTTTGCTTTAACTTAGTTCACAGCTTATTCAACTTTTTGCATGAAATCTTTGATTTTTGTTGTCTAGTTTCATTCTTCGTTAAAAGTGCTTTCTAATTCCGTTAAAAGTGCTTTAAACAGCAGTTGCTCAGCAAAGCAATCTAAAGTATACTGAATTAGTATCGAAAAAAGAAATCAAAATAGAAAAGGGATAAACCCATGATGCCCAGTTTTAGATGCCCGCCACTTAAGTGATAGTTTACTCTAATGCTTTATCTCTACTGCGTTTTGGCATTGATACGAGCCCGTATTCTCTCATTAAGAAACAGGAGTTTGTCTAACAAGAAAATAAAATCAAAATAGTTTGCACATTAAAATTGTTTTTGTGCAACAATCATCTATCATTTTTTTGTTCCTTTAATCACAATCGTTTTTCTGGAAATCAATGGGGGCTTTTTTCCGGCAATCTGCCGGGTACGTTTTTGCCAGATGTGTCCACACATTTTTTTGATGTATGTGATTTTGAAACGGGAGAAACTGATAAAGGGGCATTCATTTGATTTAATTGCAACTTTGAGCCATTTAAAGTCGTCTCATAAGGACTAAGTGTGCTCAATCATAGTTGAAAAGTTTTGCACAATAAAAACATAGAAAATTTTTGACGAATTTAATTGTTAAAGCCGACTTTACTACCACAATTGCACTGTTTTTTGCAATTTTGGTAGTAAATAGCCGCCTTGTCCTCGTTAATAGCCGCCTTCTTTTTCTCTGCCGAATATTATTTTGGGCCTAGTACAATTCAATTTTTGTTCACATATTTTCGTGATTTTTGCAGTCAAATTGAAGTGATGATTTTGGTAACGCCGAAACAGGATGCGGAGTGGAAAAGCGAGTAATTTTGGGGTGTGAAGTTTTTCACTCCATTGATGACCACGTGCGATAATTTGACTTCAATTTTCTATGTTTTTCCAATTTTTGATTGTATTTTTTAATGACCGCGTCAGCAATTCCAGGCGGCTATTATTGCGGTTCTACTTTTTTTTTACTTCGTCTAACAGGTTTTTGTTTTGTCTTACCCTGACTTCTTGGAATTGACTTTTTCAATGACTTACCTCACTCAAAAAATTGATCTCTTACTCACTTATGAAACTTTAAATTTTATGAACATTTACTAATTAAAGGTCAATAGTGTGCAACTAAGTAGTGCCAATCATTTATGCCCTAATTCTTGGTTATTAGAGTCTTGAAATTTTGAATTCGAATATTAATTTTGAAAAGCCCTTTCAGGGCTTTCTCCTTATAGAGCTTATGTGTCTCATAAAAATGACAGTCCGAAGCTAACCCCAAAGATTGTATTGGTCTATTAATGGGCTGGTGATCGATCTGTCTATTTTATTTCTTTAGTTGTTTTAATACATGTAATGCCACAGGCGTCTATCGCGACTATTTTCCGGCAATCTGCCGGCTATGTTAATAGTTTTTTCCAATTTATTTGTCCATTCTAGGTCTAGTTTTTGTTAAGTCAGTGAGAATTCCTTTGTAAGCCAGCAATCGTCAGGCTACGTTTTTTACTTCGTCAAAAATTGTGCTGCGCAACCTTTACCTTTTCACTACTTGTTGATTCTTAAACATGAAATCTTTTTGATTTTCTGTAGGCTAGTTTTACTTTTGTGCTTAAAATTTTCAACGTGTATATACGCATAAGTTGATACGCAAGGCAATCTACATTGAAGCGAGTCAATGTCGAAAAAGGAATGAAAAATAGAAATGGGATAAACCTATAAACCCCATTTTTGATGTCCTGTTTTGGACGTTCATCCGATTGGTCTTAGATACCACGTCTAATGCTTATTACTGAAATACTAATCCCTTTATCATCTCATTAAGAAGCAGTCATGTGCCTAATTACAAAATTCAATCGAAATATCATTGATTCTCGTCATTTTTTGTAATACAATCATTTTCTGTTTCTATCCCAATCGGTGTCATGGGAATCAATTGTGTCTAGTTTCCTGTAATCTGCCTGTTTTTTTAATTTTAACATTTTTGTGTTGCCTGAACTTAAAGGGATAGTTAATTTTCTCCTGAGATTGCAGGTGGGTTATTGGACTTAACGAAGCAGCACAATAATGGTTTAGAAAACCTTAGCACTGATAAATTTCTCCAGATTTTAATGATTTTCGGATTTTGTTTTTGGCCTTTTTTTACTTCTTTGTACCTTGAAACTCAAGCAAGGCTTGTGTTAGCTTGTAGTGGATTCATTTGTATTGTTTTGCTGGCAAACTTGGGTTTTGAAAACACGAATATAACACCCGAAGCAAAATATTGTTGAATTTTAAATGGTTTCGAAATTTTTTACACTGTATCGGCGAATCCATGAAATCGATTCTGTATCTGTTGCTATTTATCATCTACAGAGTTTAAGTTGTTTGATCGGGTTTTAAACTGCACTCCAACGAAGTTTGAAGCAATTATCAATATTCGCCGTCATCTCAAATCCTATTTAGGCGCTCTCCTTTTTCAAAAATTTTCAACTTTTCTTCGTTTTACTTTTTTAATGCTCTTGAACGAAGTTCATAGCAATTATTGTAAACGTGTCTTTTTTATGCAAAATTTTCGCTTGACAGTTTTGACCTTTCGAGTGATTTTTACGCCCTTGACTTTTGCGTTTCGCGTGATCTAAAATTTTTTCTCAATCACAATTTCAAGCAGCTGAACTCAATTGGCGGCAATCTAATACTAAAAGTCAAATGAAAAGTGCACCGAAACTGGTGCTAATTTTCACTTTAAATCTTAATAGTGGTATATGTTAACGTCTATTGTGGTTATTTGAAGTCCACTATTGAACTTCTTAGTCCCATTTAGGCTCCACCTCCCTCCCTCTACCCCTCCCCTCGACTGAAGCAGGCTGCAATTGATTAGAGCTCCCACTAGTCGTTGGAGAGCAATTCTTCCGACGTTTAGTTGGTTATGTTTTTATTTTTCTTAGGTCACTATCTTTACTTCTGCCTTACTGCACTGACTGTTTCAACTGAAAGAAATTTAGAGCTAGTTAAAGTATTATAGCATTAAGTTATCTTAGTTTCTCTGAGTATACTGCTAACTGGAATTAATTATCATTAAGTTTTGTTATCTTCCAATTTTGAGGCTAAATTCAGCATGAATGATCGAGTCTAATTAAACTGCGTACCAAATTAGAACACTTTTTGACAATGGAAAAAGTTATGCTGTAGTCAATTTCTCTTTGTTCTTCTCTCTTTCAATTCAAACGTCTCGGTCAGTGGGGTAAACGGCGGACGGCTCTTTTTTGGACATCTGCCAGCTGTGTTTGTAATCCCGTGACTTTTTCTGCGATATTTTTGCTTGACTGTGACTGTTTAGACTTTTCGAGTGATTTCTATAACGCTTAACTTCTTAGTTTTTGCGCGATCTAATTTTCTCTCGTGTTCACAATTGTAAGCAATTGAACTCAAGCAGCGACAGTTTACTTCCCAAAGTCATATAAAATATGCACAAAAATTGGTCCCATTTTCAAATTTCAATCTTAGGCCTTAAAAAGCACTAATAACATGATTTTTGCCCCCTTAGTAAACCTAATGCCCCGCATTTACCACAGGTGTAAGCAGGCTGCAATTTAATTGAGCGACCATCAATCACAGTCATTCGAGAGCATTCGTCCGACAGTAGGTGGTTCTGTTCTTCGGTTTGTGTAATTAAAAGAGCTGTGCTTTTAACTAGCTTTGATTCCAACATATCGTACAGCTTTGTAATCTCTCAACAAGGGAGTTACTAGGTTGCCAAAGAGCGGAATTACCCTGTTCACAGCTCTGGTTCGCTAATTAGCTCGGATTCTTTTTGAAAAACGATAATTTATGGCTAGATTGTTTAGTCTGTCGTCCGACGAGAGCATTCTGGGACCAAAGGAGCGAGAGAAGAGAGAGGAAGAGGAACGAAATAACGTCCTTGAGCAAGGTAATAACGAGACACCCTAACAATACTTTACTTATCATTTGTTTTGCAGAAATTAGGGAGCTTATCTATTTAAATACGACCGTCCCGTAAAGATTATTCAAATTATGATCATGTACGATGTATTCTCTAAGTACTGACTTCTAGTTTCTAATTATTTAGAACATTGCTCTCATTTTAACCGTTTCACACTGGTCAAGTAAATGTTGTAGTTACATTTATATCCGATGAATACGATATCTAACGCTCAGTTCTGGCTATTTCAAAGGTTCATCTGTAAATATGCAAACGAAAAAATGGAAACTATTGTTGCTGCTACTGAACGCAATTGAGTGCCAAAAGCTGCAGCTCTTTTTTTACAAGTAAAATATAGCTAAGATATAAAATCTAAAGATCTATGTATGCATGTAGCGGTGAATGGAAGTTGTACGTTTCAGCTCTGTGCGCAGCCGGTAGACACATGGAAAGCTGTTTAATTGCCGCTTACACAGCTCTCTTAATTGCTTGCATTCTTCAGGGCAACATGGTACGTTTTGCTTTCATTTCAATTTGATGTAGCCCTGTATGTCAGTCACATCTGTGCTGCCCTAACTAAACACCGAGTTCAATTTGCTGGAATGTTTCGTCCCCGTCAGCACAATCCAAATTTTGTTTTCAGTTCTTGATCTGAATTTTTTTTTTGTTAGACTGTGATGACATCAATGTTTTTGCTGTGCTTTGTTAAGTGGCTATGCTAGTACGCTTAACGGTTCGTGTCTTCACGATTGAACGTGATTTTTAAAAAAAATTAGAGAGAGGTAAGGTAGGAAGAAATACTCTGTTCTTTAGAAAACCATGCGAACAGTACTGCAATTTGTTCCGAGTGGGAATTTCGCAAGTATGATTGGACAGTTAGAAAGGATCCACAAGTTCATGGGACTGACTACAGCTGCCAATGGGAAGCTACTTGAATCAATATCAACGCACATCACACTCCTCAAAGAGGTAATTGTTCCACAGTTGAACGAAACATTGCCAATGCATGCAACATCCTTATTTTCGGGGCAAAACAGCAATCCCTCCAGAAGATCCCTGATAAGCTAATTTATTATAGCTGCGAAGCTGAAAGCTGAGCGTAGCTATATTGTGGTGGTTAATAACCGCCCTCATCTTCTCAGCCGGCTATTATTGCGCTCGTATTTTTTACAATTCAAAGAATTTGAATTGTATTGGGGCGCTGTCTTTTTTTTAAGATCTGTTCACACATTTTCATGATTTTTGAAGTCAAATTGGAGTAGTGATTTTGGTCACGCCGAAACAGGAAGTGGAGCGAAAAAGCGAGTGGTTTTGCGGCGTGAAATTTTTTTGCTCTAAATTTAAAGTAGAGCGAGAAAACGGTGTTTGAACAAAAATTCGCTTTCTCGCTAGTGGTTTTTTGTTCACATGCGGCAATTTCACTTTAATTTTTACTGTTTTTTTCGATTTTTTGGATCGGATTTTTTTCTAAATGGTTTTCCCAATCCATTCATAGTCCGTTCAAGGTCTAGTTTTCCGTTTAGTCAATGAAAATTCTTTGAATTGTACGTCAGGACTTGTCCTGCTATGTTTTTTTTAAGATCTGTTCACACATTTTCATGATTTTTGAAGTCAAATTGGAGTAGTGATTTTGGTCACGCCGAAACAGGAAATGGAGCGAAAAAGCGAGTGGTTTTGCGGCGTGAAATTTTTTAACTCTTATTTTGAAGTAGAGTGAGAAAACGGTGTTTGAACAAAAATTCGATTTCTCGTTGGTGGTTTTTTGTTTACATGCGGCAATTTCACTCTGATTTTTACTGTTTTTTCGATTTTTTGGATCGGATTTTTGTCTAAATGGCTTTGCCAATCCATTCACAGCTCATTCTAGGCCTAGCTTTTTGTATGAATTAATTTTTCATTTCTCGCTAGTGGTTTTTTTGTTCACATGCGGCATTTTGACTTTGATTTTCTGTTTATTTCTTATTTTTTTGTTCTGATTTTTTTTAAAATGGTTTTCTCAATAAACTCATAGTCCATTTTAGGTCTAGTTTTTCTGTTCATTCAATGAAAATTCTTTGAATTGTACGTCAGGACTTGTCCTGCTATGTTTTTTTACTTCGTCAAACTTTTTTTCGCTTTACCATTTTGCCGCTTTTTCGACATTTTGCGTGAAATCTTTTTGACTTCTCTAGAATAGTTTCTCTTCTCTCATTCTGCTAAAAGTGAATTTAAACATCAGTTGCTCAGCAAAGCAATTCAAAATGAACAGTGTCCGTATAAAAAATTGAAGTCAGAAATAGCAACGGGATAAACCCATAAAGCCCAATTTTAGATACCCGCTATTTGAACGTCGTTCCTATAAGTCTTAGTTACCACCTCTAATGGTTATTGGTGTTGATAGTAGCCCCTGTAGCCTCTCTCTAAGAAACAGAAGTATGTTCAACTACGAAATGCCATCAAAATAAATGAGACTTAAAAAGTATTTTTGTACAAAAATCTTTTTTCAATATATTCTATTCGTTCAATCCCAATCATGCTTATTGGAATCAACGGCGGCTATTTTCCGGCAATCTGCCGGGTATGTTTTTGGTTTTTAATAGTCGCCGTCAGCTCCTCTATGGCTATTATTTAGGAGCCTTGCTTTTTACAATTCAAAGAATCTGAATTGTATTGTGATTAATAGCCGCCCTCATCTTCTCAGCTGGCTATTATAGCGCTCCTAATTTTTTTTTACAATTCAAAGAGTATGAATTGTATTGGTGCGCTTTTTTTTAAGATGTGTTCACACATTTTTCAATGACTTTGATCATTCAAAACGGGATAAATATGTAAAGCCCAGCGGGCATTAAGTTTCATTAGAGGCCCAAAGTGGGCTTTAGTGGTCCTTCAAGTGCGTATAGAGGTGCAGCTGCTGGGATGGCCTTAATTTAAGGTTGAAAGGTCATTTTTAGGAGTTTTTCGGCTCAAAATGGTGCAATTTTTCATGTTTTTTTGTGATTTTTTGAGATTTTTGTTTGATTAGTCTTAGATTGAAGTTTTTAAAAGTTGATGAAGGCTTTTTGCGCGACAAAATTGCTGGTTATGACCATTTTATGAGCTATATGTCGTGGTACTACAAACACAAACACACTAATTTTTGATACTAATTTTTGCAATTTTTTTCAGGTTTTTTGAAAATTTTTGTCATTTTTGAGATTTTTTGGGCCTTAGGTGTCATGAAACCTCCTCTAGGGTTTGTTAATGGTTTTGATGATAGATTAATGAAAAGTTTCTAGTAGTAATGGAACGGTTTTCAACTTTTTGACATCATGAATTTTTGCATTTTTTGACAAAAGTTGCAAATTTTTCATGTTTTTTGACATATTTATTGTCATCATTCAAGTTATTTGAGTCCCAGGGGTTGGATAATAGGTTACTAAAAATTTTTAGTTGCCATGGAATAGGTTTCAACTTTTGAATATCACAATTTTTAGCAATTTTTTTGAACAAATTTGCATTTTTGTCAGGTTTTTGAAAATTTTCATTTCAGTTTCTCCAGTTTCAGGGACCAGGCAATCACCTTTGAGGTTTTTTTAATAGTGCACCGCAATGTTTCTAGTAACAATGCAATGCTTTTTAACTTTTTAATGTCTCGAATTTTGCATTTTTTTAATAAGATCTGCAATTTTAAAGTTTCCTGAAGTTCGTTTTTCATCTTTTGATATTTGTCCATTCTCAAGTGCAAGAAAACCTATTCCACGTTCTGAAAAAAAAAGTTACTGCATGGTTTTTAGTTTCAATGGATTTCAACATTTTAACTTTTCGAATTTTAGAAATTTTTTGATAGAATTTGCAATTTTTTTAAAACATTTGTTTTTTGTTTTTTTTTCTTGCCTCAGTAGCCAGGTAACTGCATCCAGGGTTTAACAGTATGTTGTTAAATAGTTGCTAGGGAGCAATTGAAAGGATTTCAACATTTTAATAGAACGAATTTCTATTTTTTGAAATTTGAAATTTTTTCGAAAAGTTATTGCCTATCGATCTATGAGCCAATGAGTTTTTTAAAGCTTGCAATTGGGGTTACTGGATAGGCTCTTGAGACACAGAAAAGATCCTGAAGATATTTATATCACGATTTTCAGCAACATTTCCTTATAATTTGCAATTAATTTCTTTTTTTAAATTTTTTGGTCATTTCCGAGTTAATCGATCTTCAAGGGCCATTGAATATTTTTCAGGTCTTGCAGATATAATACTGGACCGATTTCAAAAACAAAAATTGTTTTCGACCATATTTTTGTAATAGGTGTTTTTAAAGGGAAAAATTTGGCCTTAGGTTTAAAAGCTTCGAGAGTTTTAGCAATGAGTTTGTTTTTGTTTAGTTTTGATTCTTTTAGTTTCTCAATTCTTCGATGAATTTTGTGTTCTGGCTGGCATTGTTCAATTGAGCTGCTCGTCAGATAGAATACGTCTGAGTTTTTCATTCATTTCTTTGAATTGTATTTCGGGACCTGTCCTGCTATGTTTTTTTATTTCGTCGAACTTTTTTTCGCTTTACCATTTTGCCGCTTTTTCGACATTTTGCGTGAAATCTTTTTGACTTCTCTAGGCTAGTTTCTCTCTTCTCTCATTCTGCTAAAAATGAATATGAACATCAGTTGCTCAGC
Organism: Convolutriloba macropyga; assembly: GCF_964194025.1. Taxonomy (NCBI): domain Eukaryota; kingdom Metazoa; phylum Xenacoelomorpha; order Acoela; family Convolutidae; genus Convolutriloba; species Convolutriloba macropyga. Next base: position 60,176,523 of record NC_134470.1, on the reverse strand, counting down.
AAAGCAATTCAATATGAACAGAGTCAGTATAAATAATTGAAGTCAGGAATAGAAACGGGATAAACCCATAAAGCCCAATTTTAGATGCCCGCTATTTGAACGTCGTTCCTATGAGTCTTAGTTACCCTCTCTTATGCTTATTGGTATTGATAGTAGCCCCATGTAACCTCTCTCTAAAAAACAGAAGTACGTTATGTTCAACTACCAAATGCCATCAAAATAAATCGGACTTAAAAAATATTTTTGTACAAAAATCTTTTTTTTTCATAATCTATTCTTTCAATCCCAATCATGCTTATTGGAATCAACGGCGGCTATTTTCCGGCAATCTGCCGGGTATGTTTTGTATTGTGATTTTTGAAGCCGAGTGAAAAAACTGTGCATGAACAAAAATTGGCTTTCTCGATTGTGATTTTCGTTTTCATGTGGCAATTTGACTTTGATTCGTACTGTTTAATAGCCGCGTCAGCAATTCCCGGCGGCTATTATTGCGGTCCTATTTTTTTTTAAATTCAAAGAATTTGAATTGTATTGGCGCGCTGTCTTTTTCTACGACCTGAAGTGGAGTTTTGGAGAAGTCCTTTTTTTAATCAATTTTATTGGAGTGATTTTTGAAGCGGGAAATTAAACGTTTGAAAAAATTTGGAGTGATTTTGGTACTGAACAAAAGTGAAGAGTGGAGCGAAAAGAGAGTGGTTTTTGTTCATACCGCTGTTTTTGAGAGAGCGAGAAATTGATGTGTGAAAAAATTTTCTCTGAGCGAGCGAAATTTTTTTGTTCACGTGCGGCTTTTAAAAGCAGTTTTCTTGCAACTTTTGATGGTTGTGAGGTTTGATTGTGATATTGTAATAGTTTTAGGCTTGTTTTGTTAAGATATAAAGGTTTCAAGTAGTTAATATGCGTTTAATGCTAATTTGGAGGTTTTAGATCAGTTTTGCTGATTTTTAGACGAAATTTAATGATTTTTGCTTGTTTTTTGTTTCAATGCTTTAAGTGGGATTCGAATAGAAGTTTGTTACTTAAGGAATATTCAGATACCAATTGATTTAAGTTTCTTTGGTATAAATCATTTTTTTCTTAGGAAAGTTGACAGAAAAATTGAGAAATATTATACCATTTTTCTTATTTTTTTTGCAGTTTGTTTTTAATCTTACACAAGTCTCTTAGTCTAGTACGACTTGCCCGTTGTTTTTGCGGTCTTTTGATTGCTCTAATTGCAAAGGAACTTCACTCGGCTTTATGTTTCCTTTTACTGTTGAAAAAACTCATTAACTTTTTCTGGTTTTTTTATCAATTTGTTTTTGAATGCCGTTTCTATTCTTCCTTAAATTTTTTATGGCATTTGTGGAAATTCAGGGTTGACAATAGTTCTCCTAGTTGTTTTGTCGTAAGTATGGGCAATTTTCTTCTTCGAGTAGTTTTCGGAATTCCTCCGGCTATGTTTTTTTTAAGATCTGTTCACACATTTTCATGATTTTTGAAGTCAAATTGGAGTAGTGATTTTGGTCACGCCGAAACAGGAAGTGGAGCGAAAATGCGAGCAGTTTTGCGGTGTGAGTTTTTTATCTCTTATTTTGAAGTAGAGTGAGGAAACGGTGTTTCAACAAAAATTCGATTTCTCGGTAGTGGTTTTTTTTGTTCACATGCGGCGATTTCACTCTGATTTTAAATGTTTTTTTTTTCGATTTTTTGGGATGGATTTTTTTCTAAATGGTTTTTCTAATGCATTCACAGCTCATTCTAGCCCTAGCTTTTTGTTTGAATTAATTTTTCTTTTCTCGCAAAAGGTTTTTTTTGTTCACATGCGGAATTTTGACATTGTTTTTCTGTTTTTTTCCTATTTTTTATATGATTTTTAAAAAAAATTGTCTTCGCAACTCACTCATAGTCCATTCTAGGTCTAGTTTTTCTGTTTATTCAGTAAAAATTCTTTAAATTATACGTCAGGACTTGTCTTCCTATGTTTTTTACTTCGTCTAACAGATTTTTGTTTCGTCTTACCAGGACTTCTTGGAATTGACTTGTTCAATGTCGTCATTGACTTCTACTGCTTTGTAGTTAAAATCTGTGTTCATGACGCCATTTCTGCTTTTAGGTCAATTGCGTGACTTACCTCACTCAAAAAATGACTTCTGAACTCACTTAATGAACTTCATTTTTTATGAGCATTTACTAATTAAAGATTGAAAGTGTGCATCCAAGTGGTGCCAAGCGTATATGCCCTAATTCTTGGGTATTAAAGTCTGGTCAATCTGTTTATCTTATGTGTTTAGTTGTTTCAACTCATGGAAGGCCACAAGCGTCTATCGCGGCTATTTTCCAGCAATCTGGCGGCTATGTTTTTAATTGCTCTCAAACGAAGTTGACCGATTTTTCGTCCGACGCTTTTGACTTTTCGTCCTCAAAAACGGGATAAACAGGTAGCGCCCAGCGGGCATCAAGTGCTCTTAAAGCCTTTCAGCTCAAACTATTTTGGAGACTTATACTTATGGTTTATAGGGTGGTTCTTAGATGTTGAAGACCCCTCCAATTTTGATCCCTCACTATTGCCCCTCACCCGATTCTAGCTACTGACGAACAACGGTCGCTAAAAGCACCCAAATTTATACTTTTTTTGACAATTTTTGATTTTTATCAGCCCTAGGTGTAAAGGAACTTCCTCTAGGTTTTAATAGGTTACTGCATAGTTTCCAGTCGTAATGGAATGATTTCAACATTGTAACATCATGAATTTTAGAGCATTTTTTTTTGACAAAACATTCAATTTTTATCAACTGACATTTTTCCTGATGCAGGTCTTTCTAGACCAGGGGCCAAAAAATCTCCTAAGGGGTTGGATTATAAGTTACTTAAAAAATTTTATTGGCCATGGAATAGTTTTTCAACTTTTTAATGTCATAAGTTTTGTGTTTTGATAAAACTTGCGTTTTTTAGTTTTTTCAATTTTTTTTTGTAATTTAGGGTCTTTTAGCCTCAAGAGCCAAGGAACCTCCTCTAGGGTTTGAAAATAGGCTATTGTATAATTTCTAGATTTAATGAAATGTCTTGGAAGATTTTAACATCACGAATTTTAGCATTTTTTTTGAAAATTTTTGCCATTTTTTTTTTCAATTTTTTGACATTTATAGTCATTTTTCCGGATTTTTGAGCCTCCCTTAGAAAAAAACTTCTTTTAGGGTTTGAGAATAAGTTTTTGGAAAAATTTTCTTGGTCTTGGATTAATTTTCAACTTTTTAACATCACAAAATTTAGCAATTTTTTTTAAAACTTGCAAGTTTTGAAATTTTTTTGTCATTTTTTAGGTTTTTCTGGCCTCAAGGGCCACGGAGCTTCCTCTAGGGTTTGGTAAAATGTTACTGCATAGTTTATATATGATTATTTTGGAATGTTTTTCAAGATTTTAGTATCACGAAGTTATTAAATTAATTGCAATTTTTTCATGTTTTTTGAATTTTTTCCGGCAATCAGGGGCCCTGGTACCTCCTCCAATGTTTGAAAATAAGCTGCTGCATAGTTTCGAGAGTTAATGTAATGGTGATCAATATTTTTTTGACTCCAGTTTTAGTAATTTTTGGATAGAATTTAAGTTTTTTCCCCATTTTCGGGAAATTCTTATCATGTTCAAGTGTATGGATCTTTATGAGCCAATGAAACTCTTCAGGCTTGAAACATGGATACTGGATAGTCTCATAAGACAATGTAATGGTTAATGAATTTGAGGATATTAATTTCTTGATTTTTATCAAGATATTGTCAAAATTTGCTATGTTTCCAAAATTTTCAATCTGTCCTTTTCTGAGTTTAACTACCATTGCTGGCCAACGAAAGTTTTAGGTCCTCGAGATGTGTTACTTGACAGAACCTTTGAGACAGAACATGGTTTTGAAATTCCTTACCGCCCAGTTGAAAATTTTTGTTTTTAATTTTGCTTTTTTAAGTTTTTTCCTATGATTTATTTACTACTAAGGCTAGAAAACTAGAAGTTGCAGCGGCGAATTCCTTCATGGAAAATATTGCTATCTTTTTCTCTCTCTGTCCGTTAGGGTTTCTTTTCCTTTTCGTTCACGTTTAATCTTTTCTATCTCTCTCTTTCTCTCTCTTCGTTGATGCCGCACTTCAGCTGCTCTTATGTTGCTTAATGGCATCATCTCTGATCCTCATTAACAACGAGTTATAGTAGAAATATTTTTGTCATAAATGACTTAATAGCCATTTTTTGGCAATTCATTATTAATTGCTCTCAAAAGCAATTTGTAGCAAATATATTAATCCTGTGTCTCTTTTATGCAATTTTTCGCTTGGCCGATTTTTCGTCTGACCCATTTGACTTTCATCTTCAGAAACGGAATAAAGAGCGCCCAGATTGCATGAAGTTCTCTTAGAGCCGTTCAGCCCACTAGTCTTCAAGTATGCGATTAACAGAAACCGTCTTGGAGATTTATTCTTATGGTGTGACGGGTGGTTCATAGAAATTGATCCAACACCCCCACCCACCCAACGCCCCCACATCAGTCCCCCCAATCCACTTTTGCGTTCCCGCTGCGGTGCACCCCCGCTGCGCTCACCTTACGCTTCTGCCAATAATCTAAAACTAGTCTCACTAAGCCGTGACTAGCTACTGACAAAGCCAACCGCTCGCCGTTCGTTTGAGAGCAATTCGGCCGACGTTAGTCGGTTATGTTTTCATTTTTTTCATAGGATTTTTTCTGACTAGTTTTCTCGACCCATTCATTGTCCATTCTAGGTCTCGTTTTTTGTTATGAAAAACAATTTGGCTGGCTTTGTTCTATTGATTTGCTAATCAGGTACAATAGTACAATAGCTACATTTTAAAATTTAATTCATAAAATTGTCTTTCAGGACTTTTCTTGCTATGTTTTTTTTTTAAATTCGCTTTACCTTTTGATCGCGTTTTGCATTTTACAAAAATCACGATTTTCACATTTTACTAGTGACATACCTCACTCACTGTTTTAACTGATTTTAAATCCTTTTAGTCTTTGAATGAGGCAATGTAGTAACTACGATTAATGGCAAAAGAACAAAATCAAATTAAACTGGATAAACCGAAAAAGCCCAGTCATTAGGTCATAGTGAATTGGTTATCATAGCCGTTGGAGCGACTGCTAGCTGACATATGTTTTAAGTTTAAAGGCTTTCACTTTGTAAGCTGAATTTTGTATAGTTTTAGAATATAAGAGACTGCACACCGAATTAGAAGACTTTTTGAAACATAGGAGAAAAGTTTGGTCTTTTTCTCTCTGCCTTTGTCTTTTTCAGTGTCGAGCGCGTCAACGTCAGCTATTTTTGGCACATTGTAAGCTATGTTTTCAGTTGCGAATTTGTAAGCTGAGCGTAGCTGTTGCGGTGTTCTTGGTTTTTTACAATTCAAACAGGTTGAATTGTATTGTACCGCTGTCTCTTTTAATGAGCTGTCTTCACACATTTGCGTGATTTTTGAAGTCAAAGTGATGATTTTAATCACTCCAAAAAAGGTGAAGAAAAAGCGAGTGGGTTTCTGGTGTGATTTTTTTCGCCAATTTAGAAGCAGAGTGAGAAAACGGTGCTGGAACAAAAATTCGCTTTCTCGATTGTGATTTTTTGTTCACATGCGGCAATTTGACTTTCGTTCTTTTTTCAATTATTTTTTCCAATCCATGTATTGTCCTTTCTGAAAATAGTTGTTTATTTAGTCAATGGAAATTCTTTTAATTGTGTCAGGACTTGTCCTGCTATGAGAAACGAAAATTTGTTTTGCTTTACCTCATTTTGTTTTGCTTTTATATATTTTTGACTCCCCTTGGCCAGTTTCTTTCTTCGCTCCTTCTCAGTGCGAAAACGGTGTTTGAACAAAAACTGCTTTCTAGCTAATGATTTTTGTTCGTGCGGCAATTTGACATTGATTTTCTCGGTTTTTTATCACATTTTTTTTCTAAATTGTTTTTCCAATCCATTCATTATTTCTCGATTCCTTAAGTTCAATTTAAATTAAACTAAGGTCAAAGAAACTCATATGTGTGATAAGTGTACCTAATAAAAAGGGTTCTGAGAAAAAATATTCTACAAGCTCTCAATTTATCGGTAAATGTTTCTTACATAGTTTTTTGAGCGGCGTCGATAACCTTATCATTTTATATCTGTATCTATTTCTATCTCTATTATATGGCACGCAAGTATATTTTGCAGTTAGTTCGCCAATATGCGATGAGTTTTAAGCTGAACTGTGTGACAAGTTTTTTAAATCATAACTGACTTACCTCACTCTCTAAATGACTTTAACTTAATTAAGGTAACTTGAGATTACTGTAACCCCTTTAAAGGTCAATATATGACTCCTATATAAGGATCAATGTCAATAATGAAGCATGATGATCAAAAGGAAATAACAAATCTGAATTTTTCTGAACCGAACTTTTTAGTACGAAAACGTGTTAGTCTTTAAAAAGGTTGGCGCCAGCATCAACTTAATTCTGTGTTTGTTGCTACCTATATTCTGCATCACGAGAGTTTATTTCGCAGATAGTTCAGCACTCTGCCAGCTATGTCCGTTATAAAGCTTGGCATGTCTTTATGGTTTTTAATAGCCGCCCTCATCTTCTCAGCCGGTTATTATTGCTCTCGTATTTTTTTTTACTTCGTCAAACTTTTTTTCGCTTTACCATTTTGCCGCTTTTTCGACTTTTTGCGTGAAATCTTTTTGACTTCTCTAGGCTAGTTTCTCTCTTCTCTCATTCTGCTAAAAGTGAATTTGAACATCAGTTGCTAAGCAAAGCAATTCAAAATGAACAGAGTCGGTATAAAAAATTGAAGTCAGAAATAGAAACGGGATAAACCCATAAAGCCCAATTTTAGATGCCCGCTATTTGAACGTCGTTCCTATAAGTCTTAGTTACCATCTCTAATGCTTATTGGTATTGATAGTAGCCCCTGTAGCTTCTCTCTAAGAAACAGAAGTACGTTATGTTCAACTACGAAATGCCATCAAAATAAATCGGACTTAAAAAATGTTTTTGTACAAAAATCGTTTTTTTTTTCAATATCTTCTATTCTTTCAATCCCAATCATGCTTATTGGAATCAACGGCGGCTATTTTCCGACAATCTGCCGGGTATGTTCATAAAATACCAAACTTGCAAAGATCTGGCAACTTTTTTTTATTTCTCTAAAGGCGCAAACTTCCGTTCTATTTTTCGGTGCCACCAACCTAAATATAATGCACTAATGCAATCCATTTTTTTCACACATTTGAAGTCACCGATATAATTGATTTAGGGTCTCGTGTTGTTGTCGATTTTGATACATATCGCGTCTCAATCAGAATGGATATTAAGAAACAGATTTCGTTTGTTTTCAGGCTGACCAAAAAATCAAAACCAATGACCTTCTTGAAGTGGATGACCTCAAATGACATTGAACACGACAGACATATTTGTAATCACACGCGGCTAATCACTTCTTGTGTACAGAATTTCATCTCGAATAGAAATGTGGAGGTAATTGAGGAAGATGATATTCGAATTTTGTTCGGTCTTTGAATTAGCCTGTCTAGTTATGAATTGTGTAAACTCTATTCTAATTCTAGTTGGATCTGTCTTTCTTTCAATCTGTACCTTTTCATCTACACGCAAAGAGGCCACCACTGACCATTTGATTTTGCAGTTAAATCTATGCTACGTCTGAATTTTGATACTGATTGAGTTTTAGTTTTGAAACCGTGGTTGCCTCTTTGGTCAATGTTAATTGTGGATGTTTAACATTTTACGCTAGATGAGTTAGTTTTCTATTTGATATTTTAATCCAAATTTAGCTTTCTTCGTGTGAGTGTTTTTATCCATCTATGCCAGAATAATTATTAAGAAAAAAATTCTAAAGTCATTTTCATGCACGTTCATGCCCAGAAAGCAGTCGGGCTTAAGAGCGGGAAGCGAAAGTTGATGTTGCACAATCATTTTCTGCTAGCAAGAAAATTGGTCTTCCCTTGTTAAGGATAGCCTAACCGTTGAGTAGAAATAGAAATATGATGAAAGTTTACGAATTTTTTATCCTAACGCCACTTCTTTTGGGAGGAATTGTGCGGGTTTCTGGTATAATTCAGTTCGAATTGCTGACAATTTGGTCTGACTCAAAAATTTGCTGTTGTTTAAGAGCTCTCAAACGAAATTTAGCAATTATATTAGTCCTGCGGTCTTATTTGTGCCATTTTGCGCATGACCGATATCTCGTCTGGCCCTTTTGACTTTTCATCCTCAAAAACGGCATTGTAACCCGGAAGGCATTAATTATCTGAGAGCCTTTCGGCATAATAGACTAAGTATGCGATTCATAGAAACGATTTTGGAGACATACTTTCATTGTATTTGACCACCACCCCACGTGCGCTTCCCCCGCCTTGTTCACCAGACTCCCTAAACCGTAGCTGGCTACTGACATCCAACCACTCGCCTGCCGTGAGAGCAATTAGCATGACGGGGGTTATGTTTAATAGCCGCACAGCGATAGCTGGGGCTATTATTGGCCTTCTCTTGGTTTTTTTACAATTCAAAGAATTTGAATTGTATTGGGGCGCTGTCTTTTTACGACTTGAAGAGGAGTATTGGAGAAGTCCTTTTTTAATCAATTTTATTGGAGTGATTTTTGAAGCGGGAAATGAAACGCGTGAAAAAATTTGGGGTGATTTTGGTACTGAAAGAAAGTGAAGAGCGGAGCGAAAAGAGAGTGGTTTTTGTTCATACCGCTGTTTTTGAGAGAGCGAGAAATTGATGTGTGAAAAATTTTCTCGAAGCGAGCGAAATTTTTTTTGTTCACGTGCGGCTTTTAAAAGCAGTTTTTTGCAACTTTTGATGGTTATGAGGTTTGATTATGATATTGTATTAGTTTTAGGCTTGTTTTAATAGGAATTGAAGGTTTCAAGTAGTTAATTTGAGTTTGATGCTAATTTGGAGGTTTTAGATCAGTTTTGCTGATTTTTAGACGAAATTTAATGATTTTTTGCTTGTTTTTTGTGTTAATGCTTTAGGTGAGATTTGAATAGAAGTTTGTTACTTAAGGAATATTCAGTTACCAATTGATTTAAGTTTTGGTATAAATCATTTTTTTCTTAGGAAAGTTGACAGAAAAATTGCGAAATATTAAAGCATTTTTCTTATTTTGTTTTGCAGTTTGTTTTTAATCTTACTAAAGTCTCTTAGTCTAGTATGACTTGCCCGTTGTTTTGCGAGCTTTTTATGGCTCTAATTGCAAAGGAACTTTACTCGGCTTAATGTTTCCCTGTACTTTTAAAAAGTTTTTCTAGTTTGTTTTTGTTCAATTTGTGCGGCAATTTCACTCTGATTTTAAATGTTCTTTTCGATTTTTTGGATTGGATTTTTTCTAAATGGTTTTTCTAATGCATTCACAGCTCATTCTATACCTAGCTTTTTGTTTGAATTAACTTTTCATTTCTCGCAAATGGTTTTTTTTTGTTCAGATGCGGAATTTTGACATTGGTTTTCTGTTTTTTTCTTATTTTTTATCTGATTTTTCTTAAAAACGGTTTTCTCAATTCACTCAGTCCTTTCTAGGTCTAGTTCGTCTGTTTAGTCAATGAAAATTCTTTGAATTGTACGTCAAGACTTGTCCTGCTATGTTCTTTGTCTCGTCGTCGCGATTTTTGTTACGACTATATGACGTCACAACCACTTTAAATCTGCTTTTTGTTCATTCGTTCATTCAATTTCAACTGAAGTGCGTAAGTGACGTCATTTTTTGCTCTTAGTGGAACGGGTTTTTTTGTTCATTAGCGTGATTAAATTTTTGGTCACACTTCACTTACCTCTCTCAAAAATGACTTCCTCACTTTGAAATTGACTTTTATTTTCTTTAATTCTAAGAGATAAGGTCAAATGGGTGTGTGCCACTCTAAATGAAGGTTATTTGAGATCAGCTAATAGAGGCAGCAATAACTTGTACAGATTTTCAATCAAAATATAACAGATCAACCTTCAATGAAAAGACGAATTTTTTTGTCTGTCATTTCTACTGTTTTTTTAGACTGCCGATCTACGAATCTATTGCGGCTATTTTCTGGCAATCTGCCAGCTATGTTTTTTTATTTCGTCGTCACGATTTGTGTTACGACTATATGACGTCACAACCACTTTAAATCTGCTTTTTGTTCATTCGTTCATTCAATTTCAACTGAAGTGCCTAAGTGACGTCATTTTTCGCTCTTAGTGGAGCGAGTTTTGTTCATGCGCGTGATTAAATTTTTGGTCACACTTGACTTACCTCACTCTCAAAAATGACTTCCTCACTTTGAAGTTGTTTTTTATTTACTTTAATTGAAAAAGATAAGGTCAAATGAGTGTGTGTCACTCTAAATGAAGGTTATTTGAGAGCAGCTAATAAAGGCAGCAAAAACTTATACAGATTTGTAATCAAAATATAACATATCGGCCTTCAATGAAAGACTATTTTTTTTCGTCTGTCGTTTTTTACTGATTTTTGAGACGGCTGATCTACGAAGCTATTGCGGCTATTTTCGGGCAATCTGCCAGCTATCTTTGTATAAATTGTCTGGTAAAACAGCAAAATTTATTGCTCTCGAACAACATTTGAAACAAATATTGTAAACGTGGGCGTCTTTTTCATTCATAACTTTTGCATGATCGTTTTTGTTCTAGAACATTATTTGACTTCTCGAGAAACTTTTAAGAGAAGTGCTTAGCCCTTAAAAATTATCTAGGCCCTGTTTGAATTCAATTGACTTGCCTGCCCTGTAAGAGCATTTTACTGACGCTAGTCGGTTTATGCTTGTTTATTCATGTAATTTCGATTTAATTGCGTAAGTGACGTCTATTTCAGCTTCCTTCTCAGTGGAGCACGTGACTTACCTCCTTCTCAAAATTCATTCCTCACTTTCAATTGACCTTATTGTTCAATTGAAGGTGATGAGAATAACTGAGCGCTAATCACCCTAAATGCAGGTTAATTCAGGGCAGCGGAGCAACCATTAGTTATTTAGATTGTTAATCAGATTGTTAATTTCTCTTGATCTTATTCTTTTTCTTGCTAATTCCATCAGTTTGCTTTGATTTGATAAAAATTATTTTGTCTTTTTTTCTCATTCATTGTTGATTTTCTTTCACGCTGTTTTGATTCGCCAAAAGCCTGGAAATTTTTTTCACATAGTTAAATAGAAAATTTTTATGTTTATCTTTCATTTTTGACATGAATTTAGTACAAAATTGAAATCAAAATCTGCAGACAGATGTTTCCTTTTTGACCCTATTTAGGAAATCTACTCATCAAAAACCAGTTTTACACAAAAAAGTTTGTGAAATAATTAAAAAATTTGTTGAAACGTTGGTCCCTTCAGCAAAAAAGAGCTTGGTAGACTTTAGTAGGCCTTTAATTTCAAAAAAAGCTCCCGAGAGCTCAAATTATTTTGGTCTTTTTTTCAAATCCCCGAATGCTCTTTCGAGCTGATTTTTCTGATTTTTTTCTATCGAAGCAATGAAAGCTGTTCGTTTTTAGGCTGTCCTAGATGTCCGCGGAATCAGCATATTATGGTTAAAATCAAAAGAAACAAAAAGGCTTGAAAAGGAAAGATTTGTTTAATTAAAAGATTTTATTTTTTTAATTTCTTCAAAATCTTGCTGAGCATCAGAAACATTAAAACCATTATCAAAAATCTGGCTGGTTTTAAAGTAATTGAAATTGATTCCAATTCATGTTTTGTAACTTGTAGGTTTTAAGTCACGGTTCTACTGACTTTGAAACTATGCTTGAACAAACAACCTAATTTAGTTTTTGAATCTTGGCAAACTTTTAAATCAATTTGGTCAACCCTTACAATCATAACTACAGAAAGTTTTTTAGTATTAGGTCTTCTAGTTCGATAAGTTCATTCTTTTTCTATCAAGTAGTGTCATCTCTGATGTATGTGTTGTTTTGTTGTCTTTGTTTTTAATAGAGTGTTGCTGTAGGCAGTCTGGTTAAACTAAACAATATTTTTTTAGTTGTAGCGTGTTTTCATTTGTTCTCGATCAAAATTTGAAGCAAATATGGTAAACGCGTGTCTTTCTATATACAGTTTTGGTTGACCGTGGTTTCATTTTTGTTCTAAACATTCTTCAACCTCTGGACGTTTTTTTTTGACGCCTGGGTACTTGATTTTTGAGTTATCTAATATGCTCTCATTCAGAATTAAAGCTTGATGCAAATAAAAAAGCGATTGTAGGCAAAGGAGAAGCAAAGCCATTGTAGCTAAATAATTGTGTTGTGAGATTGACAACCTGGTCCGACTTTCGAGTCCCGGTGGGATAGGTTTTTTGTCACCATAAAACATTTTCAAGCTACATCCCCTCTAAATTAAATGACCCCACTTGATGTTCAAGAGCAATCCGTAGGACGTTAGTCGGTTTATTAATAGCCGCACAGCGATAGCTGGGGCTATTATTGGCCTTCTCTTGGTTTTTTACAATTCAAAGAATTTGAATTGTATTGGGGCGCTGTCTTTTTTTTTAAGATCTGTTCACACATTTTCATGATTTTTGAAGTCAAATTGGAGTAGTGATTTTGGTCACGCCGAAACAGGAAATGGAGCGAAAAAGCGAGTGGTTTTGCGGCGTGAATTTTTTTCGCTCTAATTTTAAAGTAGAGTGCGAAAATGGTGTTTGAACAAAAATTCGGTTTCTGGGTAGTGGTTTTTTGTTAACATGCGGCAATTTCACTCTGATTTTTACTGTTTTTTCGATTTTTTTCTAAATGGTTTTCCCAATCCATTCACAGCTCATTCTAGGCCTAGTTTTTTGTTTGAATTAAATTTTCATTTCTCGCTAGTGGTTTTTTTGTTCACATGCGGCATTTTGACATTGATTTTTTTGTTTGTTTTCTTATTTTTTGATCTGATTTTTTTAAAATGGTTTTCTCAATTCACTCATAGTCCATTCTAGGTCTAGTTTTTCTGTTTAGTCAATGAAAATTCTTTGAATTGTACGTCAGGACTTGTCCTGCTATGTTTTTTTATTTCGTCGTCATGATTTTTGTTACGACCATATGACGTCACAGCCACTTTTTGTTCATTCGTTCATGCAATTTCAACTGAATTGCATGTGTGACGTCATTTTTCGCTCTTGGTGGAGCGAGTATTTTTGTTCATACGCGTGATTAAATTTTTGGTCACACTTGACTTACCTCACTCTCAAAAATGACTTCCTCACTTTGAAATTGACTTTTATTTACTTTAATTCAAAGAGATAAGGTCAAATGGGTGTGTGTCACTCTAAATGAAGGTTATTTGAGATCAGCTAATAGAGGCAGCAATAACTTATACAGATTTTTAATCAAATTATAACAGATCAGCCTTCAATGAAAAGACGAATTTTTTTTGGTCTGTCTTTTTAACTGTTTTTTTAGACTGCCGATCTACGAATCTATTGCGGCTATTTTCTGGCAATCTGCCAGCTATGTTATTAGTTGATTTGAGAACATTTGTTTTCAAAAAAAAGCGCGTACTTGTAAATCTACTTGGTGTGTAGTCACTTGAGCTATAGCAAAAAGTAGGCTGTTTTAGTTTTTTTCTCTTTGTTTGTATTAGTATATGCCCTGTTGATTATCAAAATTTGTTGTTATTGTTATTCGGGCTTGTTATTCGGGCTTACATTTAGATCATTGTTTTGTTTTTCCAGTTTTGTTTCACTGTTTGTCCTACTGTGTCATAGTATTGCTCAGCAGTTGTACCAAAACGTTTTTCACTTATACCCGGCCGAAGAACCGGAAAAGAACATAGCTCCTTTTGCAGTAGTAAAAAGCCATGATTAGATCAATGAAAGCATCAGCTATCTCTATCCGGTTAGTATGCATTTGAATAATTCTTTGAGTATTTTGGTCACGTTTTTTAAGGAAATAAGTATGAAATATAACGTTTTGCTGCCAAAATAATTCCTGCTCTTTGATTAAAAAAATTTGATGAGAGTGGATCGGAATATTTTGCTTATATATATTAGCAAGACTCCTTGTCTTTTTTACCGTCAGATTACTGAGTGCAACCCCTTAGTGTTCATTTTATTTGAAAGTTTATTCTTTTTTTATGTGAAATTTTAAGTGACTAAAAATTCTGAAATTTTTGTGGCTTTTTAACATTAAAAGGAACGATTTTCAATGAGAGTGAAAATAATCAATTTTCCTCTTTCGAAAAACAGTTTTGCTTAAGTTAATAATCTAACACAGATCCAGAAAATTGATCATCTGACAATAACAAGAAACAAAACAGCCGTTAAAAACAATTGAAAGTCACAAAATTGAAAGTAAATCACTGACTGACCAAATAACCGCAAATTATAACAACATTTGGTGAACAAATGTATTGAACGTTAAATTTTCCGGAAATGTATTAAACAGCATTAGGAATACCTAAGAAAAAAAGCGGAAATAAAAAAGAGAGAATGCTGAATGTACTGGCATTAGTTTACTGCAAACTAAAAAGAACAAGTCGGCTAGAAATGAGCAAAAGCGGCCAAAGTTTATTAAAACATTGCTTTTTTTAAAAAAAAAAGAATTAAATTCGAACAGATTAGAAATATTACGCATCAAATGAAATCATTGAGAGATTCTTTTATACCTCAATAGAGAGCGAATGAGGTCTTTCATTATCCAGGATATGTCATACGACTACAAAAAGAACGACAAATACAGGCCAAAACGAAAAATTTGCACGAAAAATTCTGCACGAAAACGATGTCCCCCTAATCAATTAAATATTAAGCTGATCACTAAAAACAATAAAAATCTTCGTTTGCATTTTTTGCAGGTGACAACATTTGTAAGTCAAATGACGCCCATTATTGTGATACTGTGAAAAGAAAACAGAAACCTACAAAAAAGGGGCATATTTGCAAAAATCACAAAAATTGGTTTTATGAAAACTGGTTAATCCAAGAAGAAAGACCACTTGGGGAAAATAAATCCATTATGAAGAGCCAATTGAATTTCAAAAGATAAATGATGTGAATTGTATATAGAGATGCTTAGCTACAATTTAACAGAAATAAAATCGGCAGATCTCAAAAATCTCTTTTTTTTATTAAAAACAAATATTTTCAAAATTCATAGCCAACAAAAACTTTCGACTAAAATAGTAGACAGTTTGTCTCGCAACTACTTGTAAAAACTAATTGCAATTGTTATTATTGAGACTAAATCATAAGACTATAAAATAACATTAAATACAAGCTGAACCAATAAGTTTCACAATTAACTTTGCGAAACCACAGTTTTGAAGCCATCAAGTTTAACCGCGATTAACCTTAAGATGTTAACCGTGAGAATATAACATCTTCATTTGCTGCATCTGTTTTGATCATCATAACATCTTTTTGTACAATGACTGTCACAAAAAGACAACAAAAAGAACCACAAAATCTGAAAGGTATCTAAACTTCAAAAAACTCACCTGAAACAAATTTTCTAGGCCCTGAAGACATCATTTAAAAAGCTTACTCAACAGAAAAACAATAGCTGGGTCCAACAAAACATTAAAATAAGCTCTAAGTAATTAGGCTAATTTACGAAAATGATACAACATTGTAAAATACGAAAAAAACGCAGAAATTTAATTCTAAAGTCAAAACAATTATTAGTTATTTACCAAAATTAGTCATTTAAGATCACTTGTTTATCTAGGAATGGCCATTGAGACCTTTAATTACACAATATTTGGCATATGACAACAAAAATTAACAACAAATAAAGGGCAAAAATAAAAAATTCTACCAATTTGTGCAAGAGAATTGTGTCGCAGCCCTTCAAAACATATGTTATGAAAACAAAAAATATATTCGGTTGCAAATGTTGTAAAGTTTTTTTCAGTTAGATTGTTACATAATGTTACAATTTACAAAAGAAACACAAACAACAGCAAAAATTGGAAACTATGCACAAAAATCAGAAAATTTTTGTATGAAAAATTGTTGTACCAGAACAAGAAAACCTTCTGTTAAAACAATTGGCCACATAATTAGTTTGTATTTTATACGGAGGAAAAATTGACCTGTACTTACTGAGAATAAACAAAATGTTGACTAAAATAATATAAAAAATTGTTCGAAAAATCACAGAAATTTCCTTAAAACAAATACATTCAATAACATAAAAGATCTTTGGTAACAACCGAATGAATAGAAAAGCCTCACTTGCACCTCTTGAGGAAGAAATTTAGATCTTTGAGTGGTTACACTTAAAAATCATACTGCCAAAAGAATAACAATTGAAGGCAAAAGACAAGAATTCAGTTAAATTTTACTAAAACTCTTCCTCAAAGCCATAAAAACCCTTTGGCTCTCTGAAAACAAACTGTATCCACATTTGGCCTCAAATTTACGTAAATTGGAGCTGTCATTAACGGAGCCGTGATTAAAAAATATTGTCATAACATAATGTCAATACATTAAAAAAACAAAAGCAAATTATTTTGAAAAAAGGCAGCATAAAAAAAACCAAAAAGTCCCTGATTCTAAGAGTCCATGATATTATGAAACCTCTTCCTGATTTTGTCGCGCGCCCAGCAAACCGACCAAGTGTTCCAATTGTTTGCGAATTAGACAAATTGTTGAGTGGAATTCAAATATTGAAAAAAAATGCATTTTTCATAATTATCGAGTTAAATCTGCAAAAAATTGGCAGTTTTATTTCCAGAAGACTTTCATACGGCGCCTAATTGCAAATAGCGTTCTTTTTGAGGTTAGGGAGTCTGTCTTAAGGTTTCTTGGTCACTAAGTCTGCCAAACTTCAACAAAGTGGACCAAAAAAGCATATTTTGGCGAAAATTTTAGCGAAAAAAACTTCAATCAAACAATTCAGCAATGCTCTTCTATCTCTAACGGTAACAACAACACTCTGCCATTAAAAATTTTAACCCCTATTGAATTATATTAGCGAAGTTGCACCAAATTTTTGGCAAAATTTAATGAAAATGTGAACAAAAACAGTCGAATGTTCACAAAACTTTAAACCTCGATAACTCCCTGTAAAACACGAAAATCGAAAAATGTTTTCAATTCCGTATTCTACGCTGGACGGGCTTTTTAGTGATACCACTCACAATCCTCTACGATTAATATATCGGTCAGCCAAAATTGACTGAACAAAAGAAAAAAGCCAGTTGAGTATATAGTTCCTCCCTCCCCACAAAAGTGGGGGTCGGAACAAAAATGATCATAAACATGTCTATTAGCAAATATTCTACGCTGGACGGGCTTTTTAGTGATACCACTCACAATCCTCTACGATTAATATATCGGTCAGCCAAAATTGACTGAACAAAAGAAAAAAGCCAGTTGAGTATATAGTTCCTCCCTCCCCACAAGCAGTTGTCTATTAGCAAATATTAGAATTTGATGTGAAGTACCATTTGCTATAACAGACACCATTTGGAAGCAGACACCATGTCAGTGGAGAAACGTGCCCAAAAATAATCTGTTTTATTGATCTCAATTTTCGAGAGAAATTAAACAAGGTAAGAGTGAGAGGTCATGCTAAATTTTCTTTAACAGTATCTAACTGTTGGACAGCAATGTGTTAAGTCAATGAATTTCTGCCAACGCTTTTGAGAATTAAATAAGGTGTACCACTGCGATCAGTACTAGGAAAACTACTTTTTCTTATGAATAATAACATCAAGCAGAGCTGTTGCATAGTTAGCGCAACTTTGCATGCAGATGATTCTGTAAAAAAACTGAAGCATTATAGGAAAGCAATGCACTTAATAGCGCGCTCTGTTTAATTGATGTCTTACCGTTAAATATCTAATGCACGCAAACTTTAATCCCAAAATGAACAAGGAGGCTCAGTAATGTGCGTTCGCACATAAGGTTCCGACCCCGCATATTCACAAATTTGGCTTAATTGTCGACCAAATGAGGAAGAGATAGAAAATTTTCAAAAATTCTCATATATTGATAAAAAATAATTGTTATATGAATAAAAAAATTGCCTCTAGCTCAAATCACTTTTTAGTAAATAATGCCGCGTCAGTGGGCCAACGATGCTTGTCATTATTAAGACTACGAAACAAGGCAAACAAAAAAATTAAAGAAACACAGCAAGCATCTATATCCAAAGCTCGATGTCTATTTTTTTGAAGAAAAAACATTAATAACAAAGTGAAAAAAAACCTAAACTTTTAATTAAAACCCCAATTAAGCAAATGATTTTTTGTTTCGGTAAAAAAAACATGGGACTAGTCTTTGTTGACACTCGGTAACAAGCAGACAAAAAAGAACAAAAAAGACAATTAAAAAACGTTTGTATTCTCGAAAACATATAATTCAATGAAATCCTTTAGATATCAAATCAAAAACTTAAATTTTGATTCGTACTAAAAAATGAAGACATTGTGACCTGTCGGTTTCCAGAATATGTTGCACGTCTGCATATATAAACGAATAAACGACAAATTCAGACGAAAAACAAGAATTCCGAAAAAGTTTGCCATAAAACGGCGTCGAAGCCGTTAAAACCATAATGTAATCATTCAAAATTAAGATATTGTCAACTGCGTCTTCTTTGAAACCCAAAAATGAGATATGTGACAGCTGAATAATGACTTGGGTAACAAGTTTTTTAAAAAAAAAAGATCAAAAAGGGAGAAGTTTAAAAATGCATTTATCTCATTAATTTTTAGAAAACTAATGATTTCATTGGCATCAATGAATTAGATAGCAACTGAAATCACTGAAGTGTTGTTTATTAATTAAAAAGGCATTGGAATCTGTCATTAGATTCAGAATATGTCATACGTCTAGAAGAAGAACGATAAATAGACAAAAAGCACAAACTAAATAAATATTTCTGAAAAAAAAACTGCTATTGAAGGCTTAAAACAATAAACATTGCACTATGTCGTACGCAAATGAGATTGCGTACTTGATCTTGAGTCGCGAGTTGCGTTTATGTTTTATGTCCTACTTGCGCGGCGAGTGCGCTTTACACAATTTCTAAATGAAAACGCTTAGCGAATCGCTTGGTGATTATTCGTCTACTTTACTTGATTAGTAAAGACAGTTAATGAAGAATAAGTTAAATTGAGCAACTGTACGCGAAGTGCAAAACTAAGAGAATGAGAATTAAGGCAACTGGTATTACAGAAGTCATAACAAATGTGAACAATAATTTCCCGCTATGGGAGATGGGAACAACAGACCAGCATGTGAAATAACATTGACTTGTACACATGCCCCTCAGGAATAAGTACACTAAATAAATTCAGTACATCGTATAATAAATTTACTGCACTGAATTAATTTATGATGTATGACATTTCTCCCGCTTCAATAAAAATTAAAATTGCGTAAAATAAAATTTTAATAACAATATGAATAATATTAATACTTATTCACCGGTTAAATAGTATCAACAATATATTTACTGGTTATCATAGCTAGTCATAAATAATAATGTATCAAGTTTTAGTTATTCAGAGTTTTCACATGTCTTCTTCATCAATGATGAGCTCATTTGATGCACTGTGATCTGCTGGTCGTATACGGGGGTCTGTCGGTGATACCTGTCCTATGATAGGCGAGGGAAAGTCGTTTGCTATAGGTTCAACCCGCGTAGCTGTATCAACAATTGTTTGTACAACCGAAGGTTGTATCGATTCAATATCTCCTACGCGTCGTTTCCTACGAGGTGGAGCAAAGTTCGGGGGACACGAATTAGTGGATTCACCAGACGAGTCTTCTTTATCGTATCCATAATATTTAGGACTTTTTCTAGTCCGTTTTGTGGCTCTTGTCAGTATATGTGGTAATGTTGTTGCTGGAACCGATGGAGATGACAAGAGTACTTTTGGTTGATTATTTGTAGGAGGGGGTGCAATTAATACTTCTCCAGTTATAATTTGCTGTTCAGGAGCAGCCTCTGGAATTTCGGGTAATCCCTGGGGAGCGAAATTTTCCGGTATTTTATTCATACGTACGCGCATTGCGCGAGCAATGTTGGATTTGTTTGATGAGACAACGCTACCAGTTTCTCGTTTGCGATGCTTCATTTTTCGGTCTCCCTTTTGTATGCGTGTACACTCTTTGATGTGGCTAAGAATCTTAGCCTCAGTTGTCTTCTCGTGCGTGCGGGGTCCTTGACGGTTAATATATTCAGTTAATTTTGTTTTTCGTTCTTCCCGAGTACCAAATTTGGCAATATCACTATTGCGCACTGTTACTTCCATCTTCCCCGGTTCGCGAATGACAGAAGTGTATTGATCGGTCTTCTGTACCACCGATCCTGGGGCCAACACCTCATACAAACCATCCAGATTTTTCTTGGATCTTTTATGAAGATGTTTCTTTCGAGCAATGTTTAACTGTACGGCGTGTTCTTTCAGAGGAAGTGGACGATGCGCTTGTGTGGTGCGAAGAAAACGGGATTCATTGTCGGTTGCTAGACGTTCGCGAGTGGTGGCGTCCTTTGTTGCTTTACACATATTGCGATCGATTTCGTCGTCGCTACGGCTGTTTCCCCAGTGTTCCTCCGGCAACAATTAATTAGGGGTTACAGTTTCTTCATCTAAATAGTGATTCAAAATTTTTTCATAACTTAGATCAGATGATTTTGGTTGAGTACTTATATTACTAAACGGTGTATTGGCGAGATTCGAATGGCGAAAGCTTAGTTGTTTTATGTTTACATATGCGAAGCTGGTATATAATTGATTTTAATGCTGCTTTAATGGTGAACGAATTTAATTCTTTATTTGCTTCTTTTATACATGCCAAGCGTTGTTTAATAGTGCCAATAAGTCTTTCAACTAATCCTATTGCACGATGATCATTTGCCGGAGCTGGTATTAATGTGATATTATTTTTCATACAAAAATTTTTTACTTGGTTACCTACATGACAACGAGCTTGGTCTATTCTTAAGGAACGAGGAATTCCATGAATTTGTATATAATTATCTGAGAATTTTATTACATTCGAGGCATTTGCATTATCAACTAGTTCTGTAGAAGGATATTTTGAAAATCTATCAATACATGTTAAAATGTATATTTCATGTTCTTTTTCGTTATTAATGGGCCCTGCAAAATCTATTTGTGTTTCTTGGTTCGGAACTATACATGGTGTATGTGCTTTAAATTGTTTTGCGGGAAAAACAGATTTTATATTTTTACCGATAGCAGTGCAAGATTTGCACTCTATTGCTTTGACAAGCAAATCACGATTCATGTATGGCCACCAGCAGTGCTGAGCCATACATACCATCCCCCAGCTACCTGGGTGACTCGCATGCAAATCTTCAATGAGGGCATCTTTGAGCGCATTCGGAATGGCCACCTTCTCGTCCATACAAACACATCCTCCAGTCACATGAAGGTCCCGCCAATAGCTATGGAGATACGGGTTGAGGGCCTTTAGTCGTTCTTCATCTCCCCGTATTATACAGTCCCGAACCTCCTTCAGAACTGCATCCTTGCTTGTGAGGGATGCGATTAACCCTTTGCTGAACACTTTTCCCACCACTCTCTCAAAAGACATTACTTGGGGGCTATCCGTGAGTGGAGTGCTTAGATTTGAATGAGAGGAGGAACTGCGTGGCGTGCTTGTGGTTGCATTGTCTGTAAACGATACGCGGGGCGAAGCTCTTTTTGTTCGGGAGGAGATTGATTTTCCCTTTAGAGATGAAGCTTGTTGACTCATTGTTGATGAGAGTTGAGTTTTTTCAATTAAATTAATTGACAAAGAGGAAGAAAACTGAATTTCGGGTTGAGTTTGGGCAAAAAGCACTTGTTTGTTGTTAGTTAATTGAGCACGTGAGTTATTTAAAGTATTTGAGTGTGGCTTACTAAAAAAAGGTAAGAATTTGAGGCTGATTTTTGATTGACAAGTGAGAGTGACTTATTGGAGCAAATTTAGGAGTACTTTGGTAAGCGAGTGACGCTTTTCTTGTTTCTACAAGCATTTGAGACTCAATTTGTACAGGATTAATTGTAAATGGTAGACTATGTGACGTAAATTTAGAATGAATTTGGTATTTAGTAACTTGCTTTGCAAAAGAGGCATCTGAGGAATGCATTCGAGTTTTTGAGTATTTAATAAAGTATCATGCCTGGCGGGTGTTAATTTGTTAAAAGAAAAGCGTACTCTCGATGCGAGATTGGAAGTGGTATTAATTAATTTAGAAGTGTTTACTTTTGAAGTAGATTATGTATGTGCGAATACTGAATCATTTTGTGTTGAATGTACTCGCTGATCATGTGCACTAGTACAATTAATACTATTAGTGGGATGAAGAATTGAGTTATGCTTTTGATCCGCGAATGATTTAGTATTATGAGTTAAGTGTACGCGCGAGGCGTGTTTACTATAATGAAGATTGAATTTAAGGGAGGTTACATTAGAGTTGTATTTTCGTGCCGCGAGATTTGAACTAACATTTGTTAAGCGTACACGCTGGGCGGACTTTATGTCAAAATTAGAAGTTTGTTTTAAACATAATTTTGAACTATTGTTTCGCGGGGCGAATAATTCATGAACTTTTGTTTGAGGATTTGGTTTTACGTAATCTATAGTTAAAACTTGTTCAGTATTAGTGGTGGAATTTTTATTTTCACCATCAATATCAATATATAATTTATTAAGTGAATGAGCTAAGAGGTTGTGTTTTTGTTGAAGTAATTGAGCATCAGAATGTATGCTTGATAACGTTGCGACTAAAAATTCCTCATCATATTTGGAAACACTTTTTGCTGGTTGATATGGATTTCGAGAGATGTAAACAACTAGTCCCATCTTCGCGCCAGGTAGATGCTCTATTGAGAATTGATAAGGCAAAAGACGATCAACCCATCGTGATAACCTACTATTGTAACTTTTATTTGATCGATGTTCTTTTAAAATGGAAAGTAATGCGCGGTGATTAGTGTCCGCTGGTTCTGTTTTGTAGTTTATTATTATTTGTGATATGGAATCCATAAGTGTTTCAATATTTGGCATCTGATATTTGTTCTTGTGTATTGCTTTATAAAGAGTTTTAGAATCTAATGCTAACTTTATGGTTTGATCTCGTTTGACTGTGATTACAATAGGTGAAATAAAATATTGATCAGAACAGTTATTCAATTTTTCTATATGTCCTTCTTTAAGAAGTTTTTTAATTTCATTATTTACTCGTTCTTGTAAATTAATGGGTACTCTTCTACCCTTTTGGTGTTTCGGCTGAAAATTTCGATGGAATTTAGATTTAACAATGTGTATTTTTGAGCGACCAATACGTGTAATAAGTTGAGGAAATTGCTTTTGCAATACGTGTTTTAAATGGACATTGAGATGTGATAGTGTTGACCATACTACCTTCATTTTTTGGGATTTGAGTTACTGATATTCCGAGAGCGTCAAATAGATCTCTACCCACTAGTGGTTTTAGCCCGTCACGGACTACCACAAATTCAGCTTCTTCAAGTCGCCATCCATTGCTCGCAATTGGTGCCTGTATCATACCCGTCGCGTTTATGGGTTCGTTTGAAAATGTTTTGAGTTCCTGGGGAGGCGCTATCATCAGCCAACGAGCAAGAGGAGAATTTTCCACAATCTCCGAAGCAAGAGACTCGGGTAAAATACTGCTTACGCTGCCTGAATCAATGAGAAGTCCAACGTGGGTATTACCAATTTGTAGGATGGTGTTCTTTGGTTCAATCTGTAGTGCGTTACTTGCGATGCTGGCGACCATATTGTCATCTGAGCTATCGTAGTCTGATTCGCATTGCGGGTTATAATTCATATTTTGTATGGCGTTTACCGTTTGGTCAGTTGAAGTTTCTTCAACAGAGTTAACATTAGATCGGATGGGTTTATTTGATGATGACTTCGGTTTCCTGCACACTCGCGAAAAATGGTTTTGTAGACCATAGTTATTGCAAGTCTTGCCTCTCGCAATACACTTAACTTTATGATTAGCTGACCAAGTTAAACCACAGTTTCTGCAGAGTTGATTTGGTGATCGAGTAAAACTAGATGTAGTCGGCCGTTGATTCGGTGGTCGAAAAGATCGTTGAGGAATTACTGCATTAACCTGCGGAGCAGATTGCGAGTTTGTAATTTGTAGTTGATTTCTTTGACCTAATTCCATATTTATGGCCAAACGTAATGCTTGAGCTGGTTCTAGAGTTGCTCGCAACAATTCCCGTTGAATTTCCGGATCTAACATATTTGCAATAAATAAGTCTCTGATAAGAGTATCTTCTTGACTTCCGAGCTCGCAATTTTCAGAAAGTCCTTTCAATTTTCCAAAGAAATGTTCGATAGACTTTCTTCTTGTCTGTTTTGTAGTGAGAAGTACGTACCTATCAAATGTGATATTGCGCTGACGAATAAATGCTGCTTCCATGATTGTCCAAAGTTCTGCTGTTGTTAGACTGTCCATCTTGAGGTGTGGGTTTTGGCTACAAACAATTCGACGTCCTTCGGTGCCCAAACTGAGATATAGCATTGACACAGTCTTTCGATCGGCCTGTGCCCATGGTTTATCTCCACACATTATTCCTATCTCCAGTTGTCTCTGACACCAATTTTCCCAGTTCATTTTTGGTTGAGCGTTCCTCGCCAATCTTTCCCTCTCCGACTGTGCCGATGGTCCTGTTATCGTATTCTCATAGATCGGTTCAAGTGGTAGTTGCACTGTTTCGGGTTTTGGTTCCAATAAAGTGTCTAGTGTAATATTCTCCGCAAGAAGAGCTAACTTGGCCTGCATCTGCCACTTTTCCCATTTCAGCGGAGGGTCTACACTAGGTTTATCCCAAAATGGCTCAATGCCAAGTGGGGTCCGCTTCTGAGTTGCTCGCAGCGCCATGTTGTACGCAAATGAGATTGCGTACTTGATCTTGAGTCGCGAGTTGCGTTTATGTTTTATGTTCTACTTGCGCGGCGAGTGCGCTTTACACAATTTCTGAATGAATCGCTTGGTGATTATTCGTCTACTTTACTTGATTAGTAAAGACAGTTAATGAAGAATAACTTAATTGAGCAACTGTACGCGGAGTGCAAAACTAAGAGAATGAGAATTAAGGCAACTGGTATTACAGAAGTCATAACAAACGTGAACAATAATTTCCCGCTATGGGAGATGGGAACAACAGACTAGCATGTGAAATAACATTGACTTGTCCACATTCCCCTCAGGAATAAGTACACTAAATAAATTAAGTACATCGTATAATATATTTACTGCACTGAATTAATTTATGATGTATGACACATTAAAAAAATTTAGATTTCCTCAATTAAGTTTTTCATCAATGCCAATAAATCAAAATGCTAGTTGTAGTTAAGGAGACTAGATAACATGTAGGCAGAAAACAGCCAAGTTCAAAAATAAAAAATACAGCTTTGTATATCCTCAAGAACATTTGATTCCAAAGTCATGAAAAACTTTAGCTATCAAATGAAAGTAGCAAAAAGTTTTTCCAGAGTAAGCCGCCATGATCAGCAATTATGCAGTATTTCTCATTCGACTCCACAAAGAACTACAAACAAATACGAAAATCAATAAACAATTTATTATTTTGCAAAAATCCGGTATCGAGGCCCATAAAACAATAAGCGATGAACCAAAAATTGCCATATGTTCCAATGCGCCTTTCTTCATCACCAATAATTTTATTAGCAGCCTGTATTTATTGAGAGTGGGGAACCAGTAGGCAAAAAACAGCGAAATGCGAACTTAAAAAAATCATCTGTAGGCTTTTTTATCATTTGATTTCAAAGTCATGAAAAACTTAGCAATTAACCATAATCAGTAATTATGTTCTTTTTTCATCCATAGGAAGACGCTAAGACCTGCATTTATCTAGAATTTTTCAAAGGACTACAAAAATAACAACGACGACAAATAACGACCGAAATCCAAAAAAAGACATCCAAATTTTCTAGAAGACAGAGTCGAAGCGGTTCAAACAAGTTTGACGAAAAGCCGATGTTTTTAAAGTTTCCTTCCTCTAAGTTGCTCAAAATCTGTCACTTGCACTGCCAATAATGTGACAAGACTTGTAGTATGAAAGCAGAAAAAGGAATATTTAAAGGTAAAACTGCGGTTAGTGTTAAATTTTAATTGAAGAAGAACCCGATGTGACCTGTATTTGCTTATCTTAAGCTAGAAGTTGACCAAAAAAGATAAGAAAGTCGAAAAGCTCAAAAAATCATTGTTCATTTTAAAAATATGGACTTTTAAAGTCAAAACGACCATAAGCTTTCTACTAAAAAGCGAAACAGGTTTCCTTAAAACTCTCTGGTTTCCTTAAAACGATTTGATATAAATTGTTTGCCGTAATTAACGTAAAGAGTGGGGAAATGCGAGCATCTTTAGAAAAACATCGACTGATTACAAACAGTTTTCTTTGGACTTTAAGACACAATGATTAGGCCAAAACCAGTTTGGTTTTTGCCGTTTTTCTTTTCGGAACACATTAATGGATATGAAATATTTGACAAAAAAGTCAATATATCAAACAAATGATACATTTTGCTTAATTAAAGAGTTAAATTATCGAATAACCGGCAAACGGTTATTTCAAGTACGCTCTCAGGATCCACAATAAAATATAGCCTGTTTCTGAGACAGCAAAAACTGTGTCACCAAATTTTAGGTGTACTAATGCTGTATATTTAAACAAATTGGAATACAAAAGCCTAATTCGTGCTTTTTTAATGGAAAAAGGCCGAAAATTGAAAAATTTAGCAAATATTTTAGCCGAAAAATTAAACCAAACGGTTGAAAAATACTCCTGTTTTTTAGAGGTAAAACAAATAACACTATTCTGACCAATTTTAAGACATTGTTTAGCAAAATTGGCAAAAAATTGCTTAAAACACGGAAAGTGTGAACAGAAACAACGAAAATCACGAAAATCAGTCAACTGTTCAAAAAACTTTACACATCGGTTACTACATGGAAAAAATGAAATTTAGGAAACTCTTTAGTTATATACAAAAATCAGTGACTTTGCTATTAACAATTCTAACAATTTTACCAAAATTGAGGAAAATTATAGTCAGAAATAGTGAAAACAGCATCAAAACAACGGATACCGGTTTACTATTAACAAACTTTTAAACCATTATAACTCTCTTTAGAAAACCAAAATCAAAAACATCTTTTTAATTCCACATTCTGGACAGGCTTTCTAATGGTACCACTCACAACCCTGTACGACAAACATATCGATCGGTGAAAACTGTCTGAACAAAAAAACCGTTTGAGTGTATAGTTCCTCTCCCACTGCAGCGAGTCGGAAAAAAATCATTCCGTAACATTTGAAAAATTTTATCGGAATGCAAAGAAAAAACAGTTGGAGTAGAAGAAGACCAAAACCTTAAGTTTTGTCTGCATGTCACATCATTTTGCTAAGAAGTCGACAAGTTTTAATGGTACTTTATCTGTTGAAGTCTTTTCTGCGCATTGAGTAGCTTCAAACGTACAGGTTGTAATTTCAGCCAATTATAAGAGTTCCATATTCAAAACAAAGCAACAGCAAAAACATCTTTATTTAGATGTCATAAAGAGTAGGATTAAAGAGCAGACAATATTTCAATTTCTTAACGATATATCATATCATTTTAGTTGAGTAAGTCTCAGTAACTTGAGCCATTTTCGAAAATGGGTTTGGAACAATTATCTGGATAATAATTTGCAACTTCTTTTGCCTGAACCACAAAAAAAAACACAAATCCCTTTTCTCATTTTCTTTTTATTCTCCAGCCCTCTACTCCTCCCTGTATTGCTGCTGGTCATTACTTGACAAGGTGGGCTGGGACATATTGCTTAGGTGTCAAATGGGAAGTTTCTATTCTGCTGGCACAGATTGATTTAGATAATGAAAACCTAACTAATTTTTTTTAAAATTATTATTTTCCAAACCGAAAACTAAAAAATTATGTTCAAATGCAACTTACAGCAGTTCTATAAAAACAATTCAAATTTTTTATTACCTGAATAGTTCAAGTACACGAGCAAACACACACACACACACACACACACACACACACACACACACACAGGCACGCTCACAAGCACGGTCTTTTTTTCGCAATCGCTGCTCCGAAATCGCCCGTAATTTTTCAATAAGATTCAGACCTGGAATGTGTGCCGTCCAGTCCAGTACCTTCCACTACCTGGAAAAAGTTGACAATGATCTTCGGTTTATGGACCGGAGAATTATCTTATTGCAATTAGGGTACTGAACATTTGTTTTTTCTCAGCAAATATTGAAAATTTCTAAGTAACCGACAGCGTTCAGCTTTTTTTGTCATACTGATCGTTTTGCACACCAAAGCAACTGATCGCTTGTTCGAACTCAATTTTTTAAAATAATTTTTCATATTTTTCATTTTGATGGAAAACACTTGCTTTTTTCTGCAAACTGACTTCTTTTGCAGCATTTCTCAAAAAAAATGAGATTGTCTACCTGTACCCCTTGAAATCTTATCGTAGCAAGACAGAGCGTCGGCCAGTTTTTTTAAGCATTTCACTTGGCAAGATTCTAAAATTCTAACAAAAATCTGAGTAGAATAACGCTATTTCTTCGCTTGTTTTTTGCTTCAAAGATCTTTTGTTTCGTCTTCTTTGAAGAGAACCCGCAAGACACACAAGCCCCTATCGTGCCAATCTGACCTTCTTTCAAACACTTTTGCTACGAAAAATTAATATTAGCATATTTTTTTAGGCAAATTAACCCAGCCCTTTCAGTTGCTTGACATGAGTTGTCACTAGCAAATCCTCCAGCTGCTCATAAACTCTTCAGTAGTGAGAACAAAATTTTGATACTTTTTTCTGTTCTGGGTCTTCTAAAACTTTTCATTTCTCACTTTTTTCTTCCTCATAATATCTAATTCATTCTTGATTTTAGATTGCGCTCCATGGCTTGTTCATTTAATCCTTGCTTTGGGTTTGCGGTCATGTCAGCATAACTTTGTCGACTTTCTCACATGTTGCTTTGAATGCACCAGCCACATTTCTGCCTACACAGGTTTGTTTTGGTTTCTTCCAATATGCTTATCATTGATATGGGACAAAAATATATTGTTCGTCTGAAAATTTGTTGCGTCTTTGATTGTCTTTGGTCATAATATTTGTTTCATTCACACATTTTTGGTTGAATGGTTATCGTCTTCAAGTACTAATGAAAAAATGGTTAAATATGTCTGTTTTCTCATGCTTTAAATTCTTTTGATAGATTTTTTTTGCAAATATTTGAATATTGCATCGAATTATAACTATACCAAATACTTGTGAAATTGAAAAACACCAAATATTCGTGAATAGAATTGCTCTCTTTACGAACACAATCAAAACCATAATTGATGTCTATTTTACCGTTAAATATCTAATGCACGCAATGTTTAATCACAAAATGAAAAATCATTTGGTAACAATTGAAAATTGAACCAAAATTTTAATGGGAAAGCAAAAAAACAGTTGCAGTAGAAGAAGAATGAAACCTTATCCTTTTGCAAAGAATTTGACAAGTTTTATTGTGTACAGTATTGGTTGAAGTCTTTTCTGCCCATTGGGTAGCTCCTATCGAACAAAGTGTAATATCAGCCAGTTATACGAGTCCCAGGTTCAAAACTAACAAACAGCAAGAACATCGTTAAATAGATGTCATAAAAGAATAGGATTAAATAGCAGACAATATTTCAATTTTTTAACGATTTATCATAACTTTTTAATTGAGAAGGAATGAGACTCAGTAAAATGAGCTATTTTTTAAAACTATGCAACTCCCTTTTCATGTTTTCATTTTATTCTTAAACCCTTTACTCTTCCCTGTTTTGCTGCTGGTCATAACTTGACAAGGTTGGCTGGGACATATGAGTTGCCTGTCAAATGGGATGTTTCTATTCTGATTGGTACAGATTGTTTTAGATAATAAAAACCCACCTAAATTATTTTTTAATTATTAGTTTCTATCCCGAAAATTGAAAATATATGTCCAAATACCACTTACAGCAATTCTTTAAAAACAATTCAGTTTTTTTTATTACCTGATTAGTTTAAGCGCACGAGCAAAAACACACACAGGCTCGCACACACTCACTGTCCTTTTTTCGTAATTGCTTCTCAAAAATCGTCCAAAAATTTTCAATAGGATTCAGGCCTGGACTGCTTGCCATCCAGTCCAGTACCTTCCACTACTTTTCTTGGAAAATGTTGACGATAATCTTCGGTTTTTGAACAGCAGAATTATCTTATTGAAATTAGGCTACTGAACATTTGTTTTTTTTTCTACGCAAAAATTCAAACTTTCCAATTATCCGACAAGGATGAGCGTCGGCCAGTTTTTTTAAAGCATTTCACTCGGCAAGACACGCAAGGCCCTATCGTGCCAATATGACCTTCTTTTAAACACTTTTCCTACGAGAAATTAATATTAGCATACTTTTTTGGCAAATTTTCAAAGCCCTTTCAATTGCTTGACATGAGTTGTCACTCGCAAATCCTCCAGTTGCTCATAAATGCTTCAGTAATGAGTACAAAATTTTGATAATTTTTTTCTGTTCTAGGTCTTCTAAAACCCTTGATTTCTCACTCTTTTCTTGATCTTAATACCTAATTCATTCTTGATTTTTCATTGCGCTCCATGGCTTGTGCATTTAATACTTGCTTTGGGTTTGCGGTCATGTCAGCATAACTTTTTCGATGTTGCTTTGATTGCATCAGCCACATTTCTGCCTACACAGGTTTGTTTTGGTTTCTTCCAATAGGCTTATCATTGATATGGGACAAAAAGATATTGTTCGTCGTAAAATTTGTTGCGTCTTTGATATTCTTTGGTCATAATTTTTGTTTCATTCACACATTTTTGGTTGAATGGTTATCGTTTTTAAGTACTAATGAGATAATTGTTAAATATCTCTGTTTTCTCATGCTTTAAATTCTTTTTATAGAGTTTTTCGCAAATGTTTGAATATTGCATCGAATTATAACTATGCCAAATATTTGTGAAATTTTTCAATTTCTTAACGATATATCCTAAATTGTTAATTGAGAAGGAGTAAGTCTCAGTAAAATGAAATATTTTTAAAATGGGTTTGGAATAACTATCTGGATAATAATTTGCGACCTCTTTTACCTGATCCACAAAAAATGATGTAAATCCCTTTTCTCGTTTTTATTTTATTCTTAGACCCTCTACTCTTCCCTGTACTGTTGTTGGTCGTTACTTGACAAGGTGGACTGGGACATATGGGTTACCTGTCAAGTGGGATATTTCTATTCTGATTGGCACAGATTGTTTTAGATAATGAAAACCTACCTATTGTTTTCAAATTATTAGTTTCTAATCCGAAAACTAAAAATTTATGTCCATATACCACTTACAGCAGTTCTTTAAAAACAATTCAATTTTTTTATCACCTGACTAGTTTCGGCGCACGAGAAAACACACACAGGCACACAGGCACGAACACACGCCCTGTCTTTTCTTCATAATCGCTGCTTCAAAATGGCTCATAAATTCTCAATAAGGTTCAGACCTGGACTGTGTGCCGTCCAATCCAGTACCTTCCACTACTTTTCTTGGAAAAAGTTGACGATGATCTTCGATTTATGATTAGGAGAATTATCTTATTGAATTAGGGTACTTAACATTTTTTTCTACGCAAATATTCAAAATTTCTAAGTAACCGACAAAGTTCAGCTTTCTCCGTCAATCTGTTTGTTTTGCACATTATAGCAAGTGATCGCTTGTTCGAATTCAAATTTTTTAAATATTTTTTCATATTTTTCATTTTGATGGAAAACGCTTTGTTTTTTTTCAAACTGACTTCTTTAGCAGCATTTCTCGAAAAAAAATATTTTTTAGAAATTGTCTACCTGTACCACTGGAAATTGTGCCGTATCAAGACAGCGCCGGCCGGTTTTTTTAAGCATTTCACTGGGCAGGATTCTAAAATTCTAACAAAAACTTAGTAGAATAACGCTATTTCATCGTTTGTTTTTTGCTTCAAAGATCTTTTACTTCAATGAAAATCAATAGCCAGTACGCAGTTTTCTGCGTTTTGACTTAATTTGTTTCAATCTTTGGTTTGCTTTGGAAAAAAGAAGCTTGAGTCAAAACTTTTTTTGTGTAAAACAAAATTGGCTAATTGAAAGGATTGGAACAAACATTTTTGTATTCTTACCCAGGAATTTAGTTATGCTTTTGCGAACACTTGAACTCAAGTTACATGATTCATTGCTGATTCACCTCCTGTGCTACTGGATCTAAAGCGTTTTACTCTGGTTATTTAATTTTTTCTTCGAAATAAACGGGAGCATATATTAAATGAACTTAAATGGGAACTAAATAGTATCCAGTGGTTCGTGAAATCCAAGATAAACTCAACTTCCGGGGTAACATTTTGCATAGCAATTCTTTTTACAATAAAATTAACCTGGAAATATAAGTATTCATTTAAAATACCACTGACTTAAACGCCTTGGAAGGTTTTATATTTGATTTTAACTGTCGAATAAAAGTAATGTGTAAGTTAAAAATCCAAATCTGGTTTTTTCGCATTTCAGTTCGCAAAACTCGCAAACTTTTCTAGATCTGCAAATGAATTGTTTTAAATATTAGCGTTTACTTGCTCACTTGAATTTTTTTTGCGGACGCTCACAAAGGAGAACATGTTCTTCAAGTAGTTTTATTATAAAATGTTGAAAATTAAGTTATTAAAAGTCAATACAAAAGTTTAAAAGTTTCTGAATTCAAAATGAAAGCAATCACTTCTTTGCTATGATTTTTCTTGTTTGTCAATTCTCTTAATCGTGTTTGAAGAATTCAGGTGATTATGAGTCGAGGAAGCTGATTTTTCGTTGCCTGAAGAGATTATATTGCTGATCATGAATGAGTTTTCTTTCTTTGCCTTCTTGTTCACTGGAGTTGTCACAACTTCATCTGAAATCAAATCACGTTTTTCATCGACGTTTCCAGTTTCGTTCGCTTCTGAAAATGGTCGCTTCAATGAACTGGTATTTCTAACGGGTAGTGAGGTTGGTACTTGAGTGAAGTTGATGAACTTTTGACTTTGACTTGTTACGGGCGAAAAGGTACCTGCCAAAGGTTTGTTTACATTCGATTGTGGATGTTGCTGATGTTGATGTTGTTGTGTTTGCTGTTGATGTTGTTGACGTTGTTGATTGAACGCCTGCATTGCAGAGTTGAAATTAATTGCCTGAATTATTTGCGTTTGTTGATGAATTGCGGCAAAATTAATCGGTGACATTTGAGATCCAACGTAAGGTTGAAATCGCATCATGTCAAGCTGATTGAATGGAATTCCTGGAAAATGACCTCCCGGGTGTCCGACTGCAGCTGCTGGATTGGCGAACATAAAGGGGGCTGAAGGATGGAAAATGTTCAAGTGATTCTCCCTCTTGAATCTTTTCCTTCGTCGGAGGAAACTTCCATTCTCAAACATGGATTCCGCGTTTGGATCCAGGATCCAATAATTACCCTTGCCTGGGTTGCCTGGTTCTCTTGGAATTTTGACAAAACAGTCGTTCAAGCTGAGATTATGAC
Organism: Convolutriloba macropyga; assembly: GCF_964194025.1. Classification (NCBI taxonomy): domain Eukaryota; kingdom Metazoa; phylum Xenacoelomorpha; order Acoela; family Convolutidae; genus Convolutriloba; species Convolutriloba macropyga. The sequence goes on along the minus strand of NC_134470.1, from coordinate 60,142,988 downwards.
GGATACTGTTTTGCCATGCCGGGAATTTTTCCCTGTAATATGGGAATTTGTTGATGATGTATTCGCAGATTCCGCTCAGAGTCAATTTTCGTTGAGGTGATGACAAGATTGCCATGGCTATTAAGGCTATGTATGAATAGGGAGGCTTTGTTTGTTTTTGCCCATTTGCAGCCTTGCCTCCGAGTTCTGGGCTCGATTCAGATGATGAACCACCACTGTGGACTCCTTCGTCGGTGCTGATGTCAAGAGATCTGGGATCCAGGACTTCATCGTCGTCAAGTTCCCCGGGGTCCAAGATTATTTGAGGTTCGGGGTGATTTAAAGTCGAATCAGAAGTCTCCGTTCTTAAAGGATAGCCCAGATTTTGGGGGCTAAATTGCCTCCCCAAATTGTTATTGACTGGGTTTTGCATTTAAATTAACTTGAATAATGTCTGGTTATTAATAATTGGGATATTGAAACCACTTAATTTTTTCTGTTTTGGAATGTTTTTGTACTGAGGCGCAACAATTTGTTTTCTTGTTTATATTTATCTGTTTTCAAGTTGAGTGATTAACAGCCCGGAACTGAAGATGTTCAAATTGGAAATAACTGGAAAATTTGCCCGGAGATGATCCAGAAAAGAGTGAAAATTAATGCTGCAATCTGATTGGCTAACAGCATACGCCTATCATCAGCGTCTAAAGGCATTTCACACTTGGGCTATAGAGAGCTACAAGGTGTTACTTTTAAATATCAACAATTAGATCACACTTTTGATTGCATTCAGGGTGAGAATGAAAGTGTGAAATAATACTAAACTCAAAATGCTAGGAATGTTACGTAATATCGATAAGTTACGTAATAACAGCCTCATATTACTGTTGTTTTGTTTTCCTTTTGATTATGTATTGCTAATGTAATATCTTATTTATGTTTACAATGCACTAATGTTGATGATAATTGTTCAACAATTGATTGTGCCATTGAAAACAACTTAAATGTTATGATATAAAGTACTATCGCAAATAATAAGAAAGATTAATCCCTGTATCTAGGATGCAGTTAATTGAAAAAAACCAGGTAATCGAAAGTCTAACTAATCATCTCTTGTTCTCTTGACCTGTGTCCTTTTACCTATGTGCGCAATTTTCTTGACCTTCATTATCGGGATCTTTGCCCCCCCCCCCCCCCAGATTAGAGAGTGCACATATTATTACTTGCAACCCCCAAAACGCTAATAGAGCGATGTCATAAAAGTGTAAGCTAAAATGTGTTTTCCATGACAAGTTGCAGATCCTAAGAAGTAATTATAGTTGATCATAATCTCAGAATCCCAGCGGTGGATGGCCGTATCCTTTAAATTCTTTCAAAAAATGTCGAAGAAGCAGGTTCCTGGTGAAAAGTTACATTCTAAGACAATTCACATGCAGTTAGTTAGCTAAGAATCATCATGTTTGTCTGACCATTAATGTGAACTGGACAACTTGATCATGACTTAGTCGCATGAAAATCACAGTTAACGTGCATGTATATGAAAACATAGATGTAAACATGAGTTTTCATTCTTTGTTTCTTGTATTGTTTCTTGTCTCACTTCATTTGTTCATTTTTATTTTCTCTACATTTGATCGAATTTCGTTCCAGCCATCTTTCATTTGCGTGCCATCAGTTCACACCCTAGCTTGCAAATATGACTCTTTTTGTTATTAACCAGAAAGAGGTAGTAAGTTAACTAGTTCGTTTATATCTCTATCTATTACTACTAACTATAACTAACCGAGAGGAGAGGAGGTACTTTGTTATCATAACCCAAAAGAGCACCTTTGCCACTTGATTAGTCACCAGGTGTGAATTCTCCCACAATTATTTGGGAAGTTTATCAACAAAATTACACTTGTGAAATCAGAGTAACAATCACTCTTACTTGATTACACTTATCACTTCTCTAGAGCAATATTTTCATTACTAACTGATGCAGTGATTATTTTTTTCCAACTTTATTGATTAGCTTAATATCTCAATGAATGTGAACAAACAAAAATTTTGTAAAGAATAAAAATTTTTTGAAGTGCATATAGTTTGGTAAAATTAAGGTATTCCGGTTTGAGCTCCCAGTGAACCCATCGGTTAATCATAGATACTTCATAAAAACTCCATCGATGGTTCAATTACTAGTTTCTCTGAACATAGAAAACCCCCATGGTTAAATTTCACTGATCATAGAAAGTCCATCAATTGGATTTCACTTATAGAAAATCCGTCAATTTTAAACACATTCTAACATTGTTGTGCTAATTCTAATTCACAAAGCATGGAAAAACTGGTATGAACTAGTTATACAGAATGTATAACTATTCCCATCACAGGATATGGAGTATAGCAATGGTACAAAGCTTGGAACTGTTTCCTCCCATCCCCCCACGAACGAAATTTTGTTCTCCGTAACCATCTGTGAGTTACCTAATGCGAGCTTTTGCTCCAAAATTGCTTAGCTTTGAATGATGTCTTATTAGCCGTTAAAATATTGGGATCTTTTCCGTTTGTGCCTCCCAGCTTAGTGGGCGCATATTATTTGCACCCCCAGACGCACACGTGCCATATTTTTACATAATGATTTATTATGTAATGGCGCGTGCTCTGTAACTGGGGGGCGCAAAACGTACTGGGGGGGGGGGGGGGGGCAAATATTGCTTAAAAATATAAGGCTGTAAAATGGTCAATTGTGGTAAGCTTTTCAAGTGTGCGCAAGCTTTTCACAGTTTTTCTGCTTTTTTGCCTTTTCTGTTTATCTCCAGCCATTCCAAACAAATACAGACGCTGGAAAAAACTTTGAGTTTTTGCTCAAAACAGGAAAAAACTCTCGTTATTCTACGAGGATCTGGAAAACAACGTTTGTAATTGCGGCTAAGATACTAATTGTTTTGCCAGTAAAGAAAACAGATGATTATGATTCCTTACGAACACTCAAAAATATCTGAATTTTCTAAACTTTGAATTGCAAAAAAGTATCCGTAAAAAAAACATATGTTAGACGGAACAAATATGGAAAATAAATGTTATGTTTTATAGATTCAAGTTATCCCACTGTTTTTAAAGAAAGAAACATCGCACACAGTTGAAACTCTAACTTTCATTTTACATTCAAAATTTACGAAGTTGATCCGTAAGTATAATTTTCAATAGAATTGACGAAAAATTGTAACGATTGGCTCTATTGTTCATCAGTTTGGATAGGCTGGAAATGTGGTAGTTTTAAGCACTATGTAACTGCACTACGTATATGAATCATGTTCACGGGTAAATTTATGAATTTTTTACTGGAATTGTTTTTACTCTTTTGTTCTGTATGAAGATCGCATTTTCGTTCGAAAAAATTATTTGTTGGTATTTAAAACTTTTATATTTTGATGTAAATTCAGCTCTAGTGCCACCTCTAATTCTGCTAATATGATACTTGTGATACTGATTAGATAGAAGTAACTGACAAAAATTTGTCGATCATTTTGGGTGAAGTAATTACCTTTCCATAAACTATAAAAACTATGAGGATATCAATATACAGAGATAAATTTCGTAACTCATTAATTTTAAGGACAATAATAATGGTAGAATATAATTTATGCAATTTATTAAAAGTCAAAATACAACTTTGACTGATTTCAATTATTTTTTTAAAAAGTTTTTTTTAATATTTTTAAAATTTCTTGAAAACAAATCAAGAATAAGACTTAGCATTATATAAGCAACTATTTTTTAATTGTCTTTTGGGACGGAATTCACAGAGTTTGAAATTTTTGTTCCTTCAATAAAAGTTTTTAATGCTTATAAATGGATACAAAAACTTTTTATTTTCTGCTCACTTTTTCTATAAAACTAGAGTAAACCTCATATCTTTATATTTTTCTCGCTGGTGTTGTTTTTTCCATATAAACGTGCAATAAATTACAAAAAATAAGTCTCTTGAAAATGTGGTTAACAATATACTTAGAAAGAGTTGACGCTTGGTGATATATATACTGACTTGATGTTAAATATAGAAGACAGCCGGACAATTTTTGTACGTGTGTGCTTCAGGTTTTGTATGAATTTCGTTTCTTCGTATAAAATGCTCACAGACTTTTACTGTCATTTTACACGAAAAATTTTTGAAGATTTCAACCAAAAAGCGTTTTTCCTAAAGAAAAAATATCAAAAATTAATGAAAGATTCTCTTGAAAAAAATCAAGATCTGTTGTTTAAGTTAATAAAATAGACTCTTAACACATGATTTTGAATTAGCAAAAAATGTTTCTGTTTTCATTCGTTTTTCGTTATTTGCAAGATAAATGACTCCTCCGTGATTTTCTGGAAAAGTTGTGTTTTTTCATTGTGTTTCCCATTCATTTCTCTATGACTCCAGCACATATTTTTGAGACATTAGAGCACGAGAAACGGACAAATTTGGAAAAAGTTTTTCAGCAAAATTTACTATGATGCCGTCAATAAGGGATCTGCATAAATCCTTTCGGTGACGCTCAAAGGAACATTTCCTGGATAGAATAGAAAATTTTAGAATAGAAAGTTACACTCAAAAGCTTTTGGAATTGGTGTAGAGTTATCTTTGTGTTAATATAGGCACAACAATCACAGAACTTGATCACATGAAGCATGAGTCTTAACACTTAACAAAAAGTTTATTCATGAAATTCAGTCTTGAATAATTAGGAAGAATCAATTTCTTGTTAAAATATCACTGAAAAGGAAAATTAAGAACCATTAGAAATAGAACACTAAGTGCTAGAACAATTCCACTGCATTTTTACAACTTTATGTTTCACCTATTGATTAATATTAAAAACGAAGATGATGCATTCGTTCTTAATTGATCTCAGTAAAGACTACTAGAACTTGTTATTTGTTCATTTGATTTCGTTTCCCTTGTTCCAAAACTTTAAACCCCAATAAAACCTTCTTTCTGGTGATTTCGAGAGAGGAGACTTCTTTCTGATGGGTAGAGGAGAGGGAGGAGAGGGAGGGGGAGGGGGGTTAAGTAGAGTAGAGTTGTGGGGTGTTGTTAAAATTGAATATAAAATATGATTTCTTTAATCGTAAATTGTTTCCTAATGAAGGCTAAATTAGATTTGGCTGATTAGAATACTGCAAAGGGGATGAAAAAGGGTGAACAAAATGAGGTAATCTTTGATGAGTAAATTCTCCATTGTTGTTTATGGGCGAAGGGTCTTCTGCTCAACTTATGCTCCAATTGTGTAAGGAGACAACAGTCAAACTCAAATTAGATTTGGGCTTCAATTCAACTTTTTATTCAAGCACCTCTGGGCCTTTTAAAGTGCGTGTTAATTGTCCTCTAAGTATTCTCCTCAACTTACAAAACAAGAATTGAAAAATTTGCAAAATTCCGCCAGATAAAATTCCAAACAATTGGTTTTGACCAATTCACCCTAACTCAATTTGTTCACAACACAAAATAACTCTCCCTCTCTACCCACTCACCCCTCCCCATAAAATTTGCCCGAAAGATTTCAAGCCTCGGGGAAAAATTTGCCCGTATGCGCCAATAATAGGGTTGGCTTGGGCGCCCGTCAAAATTTAAATTGGGCTAAAGATAATGTATTGTTTCCCATTTAGCTGCTCTAAAGGGGGGCAGAATAGAACAATAATAAATTTACTAGACGCACCAAATATTGTAATTTAGACTGCCTTGGGTCTTTGAATAATATTTTAGATGCTTATAGTCTATACAGCAGCAACTGCGCCGCCCCATATCTCAAATTTCTCCAATTAGACGAAGGGACACATGACCGATTCGTAAGATTTCTAAATTTTTCCCGATTGATTTTAATAGCAAACAACACTATCCCCACCTCATACAGGCTACCCATTTTGAAACTTAAAAAAACCTTGAGCTGAAAAATAATTATAGCTTTAGACCATCATCATATAAGGTTTCATATACATACAATTACGGAACACAATTTAGTTTTTTTAAAAAAAAAAATGCAATGTAATTCCATTAATTTCTACTATTACATGTTTGACTGACGGGGACATAGATGGGGGGGGGGGGGGGGGGGGCAAAAGTGTTTCGCCCAGGTCGAAGAATTTTCAATTCATGACTTACTCAGAAAGAAGCTGAGTGCAATAAAAGCTTGCGCTGAATTCGCTGATCCTTTTCCCCAGAATTTCTTGCTTCTCACCGTATTCCTGAAACAATCCGGCTCATTTTGACTACAAAGAGTTGAATATGAATATTTTCGGCCGATTGATACTTGAATGTTGTGAATTGTGCAAAAATACTTGGATCTCTTCTTTTGTAATCAATTTACACAAATTAGGTTATGGATCCAGCGAGCGTTGGATGGGGGTGAGGGGGGGGGGGGGGGGGGGGAGTTGTATTTATAGGGACTGCTGGTGTCCTTAGTTGTTCTTGTTGGCTGCTCCTAGCTGAATTACAGATATACACAGAGATCATTGGGAGATGGGCCTTTTGTTCAGGTGGAACAGCAGCCAGCAAAAGTGAAGTGAAATTAGTCTAGCATGCAACCCTGAGGGCATTTTGGATGAACAATTACATCCTATTAATCAGGAGATGTTTGGCTAAATATTGTCTCAGCTGGAACATCACAGAAACAGTTGGTGGTACCCTTTTACAATAGTGCTACCCTATTACAAAGTGTAGCTGTATCAGTCAATTGAGTAAAATTGTCATAACCTAACAAGGTTATTAAAATTAGTTAAAGTAAGCACTCTTAAGGTTAAATTTGAAAAAATTTACAGATTTTCAATCCGGAATGTCAAATATGAATTTGCTTAAGAAGAGAAAAAAAATCTTGTCGAGGACTGAGAATTAAGCATATCGTTTCATCAAATTTTGTGATTATTGCATTGGCGATCAGTTCCATTGTTGCCTGGTTTGGGCTTTCAATAAATTCTCTGCACTAATTATGTTGCAGTTATTAGAGCTTATTAGAGATCACAACAATGACTGAAAACCAGAACAATTGAAACAGAGCAAATGTATTTATTCATTTGATTTTAAAGTAAACTGCAATCGGAAAAATATGTAAGATAAGCGGTGAAAAGTTGTTTTTTTCACCGCAAATTTTGTTCACAATTTCGCGGTGAAATGCGGTGAATGTGGTGAAATTACGTAAGTTCACTGCTAGATTAAGCGGTGATCTTACAAAAATTCACCATAATTTACCGCTAAAATATGTAACTTCACCGCTATTTTAACCGGTGAAATTACATTTTTTAGCGGTGAATTGTGGTGAATTTTTGTAAGACCGCCGCTTCTCTAGCTGTGAACTTACATAATTTCACCGCAAAATTATGTACGAAATTTGCGGTGAAAAAAAAACAACTTTTGACCGCCTATCTTACATATTTTTCCGATTTTTCCTCGATCCGGGGTTTGAAGTTCTGAATGAGAGAAAATTTTAGATGACGCTGAAATCAAGAATTTCTACCAAAAAAAAGGTCACACAGCTCAACGAAAAGCGGCATAAGAAAGATGCCTGCAATACCTGCTTCACACTTCGTTTGAGAGCAATTAATGATAAATAGATAGCTGACGGAACAAATTATTTTGAAATCGAAGAGGTATGCTTTAATTTTTTAGAGTAGAACGACGGAAAAATCAAATCTTCAATTTTTGTGGTAACAGCTAAAACCTAATAAAATAAGCTATCCATACGAACATTGAGGAATTGTTAATCTGCGAAATTTCTGTGTTTGATCAATTTAGGTAAAAGAAAAAAGCTAACACTTTCTATTAGATATCTCTTATGTAATAAATTTTGATGCACCAAATAGGAATTATTTTTTTTCCACTTTAGCAAAATCTATTTAAAAAATGGTTTTTAGTGCTTTCAGTCGACATTTTGTAATATGATTTCTTAATATTAATAATTATAAACATTTTATAATTATGCCAATTTTAATAACCAATGCAAAACTCAACATGTCTAAGCCAGAGTGCAATTTCAGAAATCAGTTTACAAAATCATTTAACAAAGACTTTCTGAAATAGTCGAAAATTAAAAGTCTGGTAGTATCGACAAATTTTTAGTGTGAAGAATAATGCATCGGAAAGAAAAAAAATTAGTAATTTAAGAACTCCCATTTTTTAACTCATTTTGGCGTTCTTTTTAGTGAACCAGCCGTTATAAACATTTTCTAAAGAAATTCAATTATACATCAGTTAAATTTTGATAGGCGACGCAATTGGCCTGATCACAACAATTTTTTAAAAATTTTTAAATGAAAAAAGTAGAATGTTTTTTCGTGATTTCTAGACAACTTTTGTTTTTAAAAAGACCAATTGAAAAAAAATTTTTGTTCCGACCACTCTTGAGGGGGGAGGGACTATATACTCAAATGGGTTTTTTTGTTAAGACAATTTTGACCGATCGATATATTAATTGCAGAGAGTTGTGAGTGGTATCATTTAAAAAAACCCGTCCAGCGTAGAATATGGAATTAAAAAGATTTTTATGAATTTCGTTTTCTAACGCGAGTTATAGTGGTTTAAAGTTTACTGAATATTAGACCGATTTGTGAATATTAGACCGATTTTTGTTCACTGTTTCCGGAATTGTTGCCTAAAACTTTGTCAATTTTGGTAAAATATGTAAAAATTGTTATCAATTTTACTGTTGACTTTATTTTGAGAGTCAACAAGATTTTTTTGACTGTTTTGATTTATTTTTGGATGTAATTAATGTTTTTTGTTTTTGTTTGATTTTGCTGTTCGTCTTGACTTACCTTCCTAATGATGGCTGATCTCAACAATCTAAAGCAACATTTTTTACTTCACTGACCCATTTGCTTTGGAGGCGATCTTTTTGTTCAAACATTGTTTTCGAAAATTACTTGAAAAAAAAAACTGAAATACTATCGGTTGTTCCTTTGGTAGACATTTTTGCCAAAAATTTGGATGAGCGGGATCGAAACTTTAAGTGCGAACGCACATTACCGGGCCTCCTTGTTTTCGTTTAAATTCGCAATTCGCAAAAAAAAATTAGGATTGCAATTCGGATCATTTTTATATTAATTAAAAAACAGAACAAGCCAAATCAAAGCTCACTGTCGATAGGTTCAATCAGCTTCCTAAGTATTTCTAAATTTTGTGTCTAGTTTTTTCACTGGAAACATAATGGTCGTTTTGAATTTTCAAAACGTTTGATTTTTAAAAGATTAATGGTTTATTGAAATTTGCCACCATTTTTCTCTTTATTTAGTCAACTTGAAGCTTAGTGTCTGCAAAGAAAGAATGCCTCTTCTTTCCACTCGATTAAAATACAATCCTTATTGTGATTTTACTCGTTCAGTTATGGTTTTCCAGCTTTGATAAAACTAGATTTCACAGTTTTTTTTATTTTTTTTACTTTTAGCACATTTTTGCGTTTCTTCGCGTTTGTCACATTACCACATTATTGACAGTTCACATATTTTTTATTGGCGTTCACATTAAGGCAAAATTGAACATAGAAGAGTCTTTAAAGTCATAGAGTATGTGTTTAACGGCTTCGACACCCCTTTATCAAAGAATTATTTGAATTTTTATTTTTGTCTTTAACTGTCGTTTTTAATTTGTCGCATTCGTTTTATGATATTTGCTGGATGATCTCAGGTTTCTTTGGCTTTCTATGGAGGAATGATTGAAACAATATTCTAATTTAAGTAGATAGATGATGGCTTCATGACTTAGAAAACAATTGTTTTCAAATATAAAAAAAAACATTTTTAACTTCGCATTTTAAATACTTTTTTGTATGTTACCCAGTCTCGATAATTACAGGTATCATATGACAGCAGTGTTTTTAAGGGAAGGTGAAAGTGTACAAAATCTAATATTTTGAAAGAATTCGTAATGAATTTACTTTCTACAACACGGGTCTTTGGCAAAAAATGGTAAAGTAATTTTTGATTTTGTCTATATTTGATGTTCTGTTGTGGACGTAAGACAAATTTGTAGTAGTTACGAATCTCAATCTGTTCTTTAGGCCAAAAAGATGAACCTATTTAATCAATTTAATTTTTAACTACTGGCTTTCATGACTTTGAAAATAGTTCTTTTCTTAGGAAGCGTTTTCTCGCAAGTTTCAATTGAAATTTTGTTTGTTATCTGGATTTGTTGTTCTTTTTGTAACCTAATAAAAAATGAATAAATACAAAACCTAATTCCCTCTTATAAAGGCGCTTTTGATCATAAACATATTGGATGTTTTCTATTGCTATCTAATCGTTTTCATTACTCTGAAATTATTTGTTTTTAAAAAGATAAGCCAAATTTTTTAATTTTTCTTTTTTGTTCGTTTTTGTCTAATTTTTATGATGCCCTATTTTGGAGTGGTCCCATATTTTTTCTAGTGAAGTACAGGTGAATTTGTTTATTTTCAATTTATCTGACGCTATTTTGACCTGATTAAAAAAATCTTTTTTAAAAAAAAGCGGACATAAATTTTGGATGTAATTAATGTTTTTTGTTTTTGTTTGATTTTGCTGTTCGTCTTGACTTACCTTCCTAATGATGGCTGATCTCAACAATCTAAAGCAACATTTTTTACTTCACTGACCCATTTGCTTTGGAGGCGATCTTTTTGTTCAAACATTGTTTTCGAAAATTACTTGAAAAAAAACTGAAATACTATCGGTTGTTCATTTGGTAGACATTTTTGCCAAAAATTTGGATGAGCGGGGTCGGAACTTTAAGTGCGAACGCACATTACCGGGCCTCCTTGTTTTCGTTTAAATTCGCAATTCAAATCCTCCACGTTTCAAAATGAACAAATCGGGAAATCAGCTATTGATGAACTTATTGAACTGTTCTTGTGCTCAACTGTTGCAGCAATCAAAATTGTGGCTAATTAGAAAAGCGTCTACATTACTTACGTTTTTTTTTAAATTTTTAAATACATTACTTGAAGCTTTTAAAAATTACTTGATAATTGTTTTTTAATCAATATTTAATAGAAGACATTTTTATTTCTTAATTATATACTTGTAACTTTTAGACGACAGTGTATTGTTTATCTTATGCCTTCACAATTTAAACTTTTTGACCAACTTTTTTTCTCCAAATTATGGGTAGTTCATGTTTAAGAGCAGGTCATCTCTGCTATTTAGATGCTGATATTCTCATAGTTATTCAAATCTCGCAGAAAAACAAACAAACCTATGGAATAGGAATAAAAATGATGGAATAAATCAGTGTTTCCCGAGGGTAAATTGTCAACATAGTTGTGAAATAATGCCCCAATGTTTATCAGCTTGGGTTACTAGTTTCTCTCAGGTGCCAAGCGAGCTAAACCAACCCTGCCGGCTAATTTAGCCCCAATCACTTCTTATAATCAATAGTAATAACTATTCATAACTATTCATAACTGCAACAAATTCAGCCCGCTTCCTTAATAACAATCTATCGCCCTCACTCAGCCTTGTTTACAAGTGGGCTAATGTTTGTCAAAGTAGGCTGAGGTTTTCGGGGCATAAACAACTGCGCAAACAAGCCGACATTGAGTTGCAAATTTTCCCAAATAAGGGAAATATTTACGCAAGTAGTCAGCTCGGGTAAGTCTAGCTAGAGAAAATTATCCATTGATGCTCTGAGGAAAGAAAAGGTGTAAAGAATACATTCCAATGTGTAATAAATCGCCAAAATCAAAATTTTAGGCAACGATTTCTCTTTATTTCACTTGGAACCTGGATTATCTTACTAAAACTTGCATTTCCTTCACTCCTTGTCTGGAATACTATTATCTCTGTATATACTACAAACTGAAAGCCATAAAACTATAAAGAAAGCTTATTGAAAGGATATCTCTGCTATCAAAATGCTTTTGAATGCATTCTGGAATTCAAAAAGTAATCTCCGTGTAAAGTGGTGTTTGGAGGAATGGTTTGGCTACAAAAACCGCCAAAAATTGTCCAGTAACAAGCAGAAACCATTGATAGTATTATTGTCTTTTTGAAATCGAACCAAAATGACGTGAAATGGTAAATTTATATCGATTTGAATCCAGGTTTTGACAAGGCTCCTTAATGTGTGTTAGCACGTAATGTTTCGAATGTTCAAACACATTCTTGGCTTAAGCGTTTACCCAAAAAAAGAACCAGAGGTAAATCTGCAATAACGACATGAAAGTCAGCAAAACAAGATACGCCAAAATAAACACGAAAATTGAGCGAAAGGGAATTTAAAAATCATTTGAAATTGATTGAAATTTATATTAACAAAACAAATTAAATTATATTTAACAAAGACCGATTAATTATCTTGACAAACCATCACTTTGGTGGAACACCACTAAGTTAAAAAAGATTGTGAAGAGGACAGGGCACAGATGTTCAGCAAGCCTCATACTTTTTTGAAAAATGGCGGCGTCAAAGTTTTAGACAATTACGTTACCACATATTAAATCACGTAACTGTGCTATAAAATTTTTGAAAGTTCCCAGAAATAATACTTGATAACAGACGCCATCGCTTCCTATTTCTGCTTAAAGACAAATTAAGTGAAAAGAAAGACGGGCATTTGAAAAACTACCAATGAAGACAAGTTACAAATAATCATTAAATCATTGTAAAAAGAATCCAGAGATTAAGAGAAAAAAACATATACAGACAAGACTCAGAAGACCACTAGTAATTTTCATTTATTAGTCCTTTATACTAGTGGAAAAAAGCTTTTGAAAACAAATGATCACACAGTGGTCTCAAAACATAATCTAGGAATGAGGAAAATACATAATCATATTTTAATTTTCATGTTAAAATCTTATTGTACCGCCGCCATTAATGACACTTAAGTATAGTACAACTAGATTAACAGAACTTACAGGGAACATTCAAAAATTTACTAAAAGTTCACGAAACCACATGGTGTAAAAGCCAGAAAACTATAATCGGTAGACCGAAAACAACTCTAAAAGTCCATTCAAGTCCCCTATCAGAGAAAAACCCAATTAAGTGGCCTTTCATTGTCGAAGGTTAATAATGATGACATGAAACCAAATTCAAATTCAGTCAAAAGTATAAAGGGCACTTAAAATTCAACTAATTTCAAATTCATGAAAACAAGTAAGTTGCTGAACGAAAATTTGATATAGATTTTCTTATACTTTATTCAATCGCAGTTGCAATCTTTCAATATTGAGACTAGGTAAATATATAACTATAAATCACATCTAAAAGACAATAATAAAACCTCTGGAAATAAAATCTAAAGATTCATGCGACCATTTCAGCTCATTATGATAAATTTGCACATTAGAGAACAAATGACACAAGATCAGCGTTTTGTTCAAAAAAAGTCTTTTCAGTAACTTTTCACCAAGATGTCATTAGGTAACTTAATTGAACTGAAGCAGTTACTGTAACCTTAAAATATGTCCAGATCATAAACTAACTGAATGGTTCAATTCCCTCAGAGGAAATTAATTTGTTCCAATTTTCAAATTTGTTTTCCCAAATGTTTTTATTTTGCACTGGTGATCACAACATTTTTAGCTGTTCACAACTTTTATAGCAGTCACCTTTAGCTTTTTTTCTTGAAAAAACGAAATTTGCATGGGGGCTGACTAATGATAAAAAACCTTATCTTCAGAAAAATCCATCTAATAAATTATTTTTACCTTAATTTAACCGCAAGTTAATTCTAAATGATTTTTGCATTAGTTCTAACAATTTTTCCGACACAAGCAAAGCGCAAAAACTAAATATGCATGAGTTTTTGAAACTATAATTCAATTGCATTATAAATTGGTTTCGGGCGAGAAAATGATGGGATTGTTCCTCAATTGATCTTAAAATTTAAATCTTTCATTTTGTCGCATTGACCGCCTTAAGTAAACTCACAAAATCATTTTGCTTATTGGAATTAATAATGAATGATACAAGCGTTTAAGATAAATGAATCAGTTCTCAGTTTTTCTATTTTTGTGTGTTGAATTTCGACTGTTTTTCTTTGATCCCTTTTGTTTTGTCACTTCTTCTCTTAACCATTGAAGGCCTGTTTCGGGCGAAGATCCATAATAGTGCATAGATGTTCTCTATTGAATTGTGTATCAATGATGTATTGATGACACATTTTTGATTTTTCGACTGAAAGCAAAAATCTGAATGAAAAAGGAAGGAGTATTGAAAATTAGTTGATGATAAGGCATACTAAACATAAAACATTGCTCTTTTTCTGATCGATGCAATTTTTTGCAAACATTTTCCGTTGATCAGATTGAGAAAGCAAAATTTTGACTGGAGCAAAAACTCTCGTCTTTTATTAAAAACAAATTTTACTAGCCAGTGCTAAGTGGATAAAATTGATCAATTTTAATCGAAAAGCAAAATTTGTACAAACAACGTTTACTTTCGATTTATAATGACTAAAACAATATCAGACGGTGAAGATTTGCCCAGAATCTACATTTGGGCACTTGAACTAAAGTACTTTTAATTTTTCAATATGAAAATTAAATTTGAAGCCCAAGATAAACCTTTTTTTGTTATATTGCTTAAACTACGTCTTAAAGTATTCGCTAACAGAGTTTGTGAAAAATGCCAAAGTTGAAGAAGTGGCAAAACCACACTCCCTCTCACAATGTTTTTTTTCGAAACAAAATAATTGCACAAAAGCTCTGTCTTTTAGCAGTAACAAGTATCAAAAAAATTGGTCAAGGATTAAATTTTCGTTTTTCTGAAAAATTGAATTTCCTTCAGAGGATTCAATAAATGTATGTTAACCAAACCATATCATGAAATTGAAATTTTTCATCTTTATACCATGTTTTAAAAAAATAGGATGATGCAAAAAATATTTGTTTTAGATAAACTATCGTTAATTTGAATGTTCATTAGAATTTTTTTGCTCCGACCCAACAGTGGGGGAGGAACTACACACTCAAATGATTTTTTATTCAGTGCATTTTTGCTGATCGATATAATTTTTGTTTTGAGTGTGGTATTAATAGAACACCGATCATTAGAGCAGTTTTTTTGCAAGGAGTTAGAGATGTATAAATATTTGTGAACTTTGGTCAGACTTCCGTTGTATTGTTGACATTTTTCGTAATTTTTTTCTGAAATTTTGCTAAATTTTGATATTTTTAAACTGTTTAAATATTTTTTAACGATAGTGCTGTTGGTTTTGATTTTAAAGATGAAGAAGTTTTGCTGACTTGCGTGCACCGACTCTTTTGTCTCAATTTTTGGTTAAATTTTGAGAGTATTTGGTATTTTTCATTTTTCCATGAAAAATGGCAGAAATTATGCTTTTTTAGCCAACTTTGACCGAATTACCTGGTTGCGCAGACATGAAAACTCCGGAAAAAATCTTTTTTTACTCAAATGAGGGCTACTTCAACCTCCAGTTTATATTCAAAAGTGTTCTGGAAATAGTAATTAGTGCTTCTTTTGCTAAATTAAAGTCGATATTTATTTAAACTGGAACCATTTAATTTTTTTTGATAGATTTAGATTTTCGATTGTCAAATTATCAACTACAAAACTATTCGAAATAATTACGTTTTTTTGCCATTCGCAATAATTTGGAGTCGCATTAATGATCATTGCAATGAAAGTGATTCGCTTTGTTTTTTGGCTCTGTCCTTTCTTGAAATCTCTCATTCTTTGTTTTTTTAAACAAGGTAGAGACAGATCTGCTTCGCTTCAGTAGTTTAACTAATAGTAGCTCCAAATTAAGTTCAAATGAGCCCAATGAACAAATATATTTTTTTTCTAACTAATTCTTTTTGGCTCCGAAATAAAATCTCGTAAATGTTTAATGAATTCTTCACTTTTGCCAGAACTTTTTGATCACTTTACAGTCCTACGTCTGATTTTAGATAAGCAGTTCACTATCTTACATGATATAGTGCGACAATACCATGCTTTTCGCTAATACTATTAGATTTCTGGCTAACATAACTCCATAATTATGCAATATTTGTCTTTTAAAATTGATAAATTGATTTTTTTTCAATTTAATTTTTGGCTGACTTGGAACAATGTGATTGTGTGTTTTATTGAGCCAGCAGCATTAGCAACGCTCGTTTGTTTTTTTTCTGGTATTTCAGAATTCGGTTCATAACGGAGCCCTGAGCTGTTTAAGAGAATGTTCTTATTTTAATTTTTTTTTTATGTTTATCAAAGACCACAAAAGTTTCAAAAAAAACTCATTAATTAACAATTCTAAAGTCATAGAAAATGAGGCCCACCTTTTCAAATAAAACCTACTGCTTTTAGTAGGCTCCAACAATGTGTTTCGTGAAAGTTTTCGAACTAAATAGTACTGTTTTTTGTTGGTTTTTAATCTGTTTATATATATATATATATATATATATATATATATATATATACATATATATATATATATATATATATATATATATATATATATATATATATATGTATACATACCACACACACATATATATATATATATATATATATATATATTTATATATATATATATATATATATATATATATATATATATATATATATACATATATATGTATATATATATATGTGTGTGAGTGTTTGTGTTTGTGTGTGTGTGTGTGTGTGTGTGTGTGTGGGTGTGTGTGTGTGTGTTTATATAAATATAGCCTCGCTAATGACATATCCAAACGCCTTCCTAAGCAGTTGCAAGTTACTGTATTTTTTATTTTGAAGGTGAAAGCTCATGGTTTTAATGTTCTCCACCGGTTATCATATTTCTTTCATCTAGCAGAATAGGATTGGTCAAGGATTAAATATTCGTTTTTCTGAAAAATTGAATTTCCTTCAGAGGATTCAATAAATGTATGTTAACCAAACCATATCATGAAATTGAAATTTTTCATCTTTAAACCATGTTTTAAAAAAATAGCATGATGCAAAAAATATTTGTTTTAGATAAATTATCGTTAATTTGAATGTTCATTAGAATGTTTTGCTCCGACCCAACAGTGGGGGAGGAACTACACACTCAAATGATTTTTTATTCAGTGCATTTTTGCTGATCGATATAACTTTTATTTTGAGTGTGGTATTAATAGAACACCGATCGTTAGAGCAGTTTTTTTGCAAGGAGTTAGAGATGTTTAAATATTTGTGAACTTTGGTCAGACTTCCGTTGTATTGTTGACATTTTTCGTAATTTTTTTTCTGAAATTTTGCTAAATTTTGATAATTTTAAACTGTTTAAATATTTTTTAACGATAGTGCTGTTGGTTTTGATTTTAAAGATGAAGAAGTTTTGCTGACTTGCGTGCACCGACTCTTTTGTCTCAATTTTTGGTTAAATTTTGAGAGTATTTGGTATTTTTCATTTTTCCATGAGAAATGGCAGAAATTATGCTTTTTTAGCCAACTTTGACCAAATTACCTGGTTGTGCAGACATGAAAACTCCGGAAAAAATCTTTTTTTACTCAAATGAGGGCTACCTCTACCTCCAGTTTATATTCAAAAGTGTTCTGGAAATAGTAGTTAGTGGTTCTTTTGCTAAATTAAAGTCGATATTTATTTAAACTGGAACCATTTAATTTTTTTTGATAGATTTAGATTTTCGATTGTCAAATTATCAACTACAAAACTATTCGAAATAATTACGTTTTTTTGCCATTCGCAATAATTTGGAGTCGCATTAATGATCATTGCAATGAAAGTGATTCGCTTTGTTTTTTGGCTCTGTCCTTTCTTGAAATCTCTCATTCTTTGTTTTTTTAAACATGGTAGAGACAGATCTGCTTCGCTTCAGTAGTTTAACTAATAGTAGCTCCAAATTAAGTTCAAATGAGCCCAATGAACAAATATATTTTTTTCTAAGTAATTCTTTTTGGCTCCGAAATAAAATTTCGTAAATGTTTAATGAATTCTTCACTTTTGCCAGAACTTTTTGATCATTTTACAGTCCTACGTCTGATTTTAGATAAGCAGTTCACTATCTTACATGATATAGTGCGACAATACCATGCTTTTCGCTAATACTATTAGATTTCTGGCTAACATAACTCCATAATTATGCAATAATTGCCTTTTAAAATTGATAAATTGATTTTTTTTCAATTTAATTTTTGGCTGACTTGGAACAATGTGATTGAGTGTTTTATTGAGCCAGCAGCATTAGCAACGCTCGTTTGTTGTTTTTTTCTGGTATTTCAGAATTCGGTTCATAACGGAGCCCTGAGCTGTTTAAGAGAATGTTCTTATTTTAAATTTTTTTATGTTTATCAAAGACCACAAAAGTTTCACAACAAAACTCATTAATTAACAATTCTAAAGTCATAGAAAATGAGGCCCACCTTTTCAAATAAAACCTACTGTTTTTAGTAGGCTCCAACAATGTGTTTCGTGAAAGTTTTCGAACTAAATAATATTGGTTTTTAATCTGTTTATATATATATATATATATATATATATATATATATATATATATATATAAATATATGTATACATACACACATACACACACACATATATATATATATATATATATGTATATATATATGTGTGTGTGTGTGTGTGTTTGTGTGTGTGTGTGTGGGTGTGTGTGTGTGTGTTTATATCAATATAGCCTCACTAATGACATATCCAATCGCCTTCCTAAGCAGTTGCAAGTTACTGTATTTTTTATTTTGAAGGTGAAAGCTCATGGTTTTAATGTTCTCCACCGGTTATCATATTTCTGTCATCTGGCAGAATAGTCTCAGCAATGAGGGAAGCCGCATAATTTTTCAATTAGATTTAGATTTAGTCTACCTTGCAGTTTTATCTTTTTATGTAATAATGGCTTTTTGGTTTGTAAATAATGGTCCTCTGGCTCTGATGCAACGAGTTTTCCTATCGTTTTTAAAAGTTTTTGTTAATTACCAAGTTTTGTCGTCCCCTTTTTCTGTCTTGTCTTATTTTCACATTATTGATACCTTTATGAGAAAAAAAACTTTTTACATTAATAACCCTGAAAGCGCATTTGATAATTTTTTATTGTTTTTAATGAATAGATTATGGCTTGGACTTTTTTTCTAAATTCTTTTTGCCATTTTAAATTTTGCCTGTGTTTGTTCTTGTCGTGGTTGTATGACATTCTGGCACGTCTCAGTTTCCTTCCATGGAAGTAAAAATGAAGCTGATTAAAGATTTCATTTGAGAATTAACTGTTTTCATGTCTTTTAAATCAATTGTTTACACCATTAATCTTAAATTTGCCTTGTTTGTTTCTTGTTTACTTGTTAAATTTATCAAGGATGACAGGTCCCATGCTTTTTCTATTGAAGTAAAAGTGAACTTGTTTAATTGATTATTTATCTTATGGTATTTGGACTGTGTTGTTTAACTTTCTTTAAAGGAAATGATAGCTATTGAGTTTTGATGGTGATTTAAAGCCTTTTGCTTTTTTTTGCTTTTGTTTTTTCTTTTGTCTTAAGTTTTTTCATTGGCAGGATTCGTGGTTTTGCTGATGAGGCTTTATTGAATTTTTTTTATTGTTTGCGTTTAAAGCAGTTCTGTTAAAGTAACCAACTATTATCGAATATATTAATTTTTGAAATTTTCTTTCGCTTTCTCATTTGGTAGACAATTAGGTCAACAATACAGATGAGCGGGGTCGGAACATTACGTGCAGATGCACATTGCCGAGCTTCTTTGTCTTCAATTTATGGCATTGCCCTAAAATTGTATGTTAAAAAAGTCCGTCTTCAGAGCTACCTTGATTAAGCAACTGCAATTGAAGTTCCGGTTTTGCGGGAAAAGGATAGATTGAGTTGTTTGGATGTTTGATCCTATTATAGATTGATTGTCATTTTGAGATAGCACAAAATGTGTTTTTTCTGCAATAACTAGTTGCAGTAGAGTTTTGTAAAATGTTTTGCTAAAAAAAGAATTTAGGATTGATAAAATATGCTTCGAATACTGCAATCTTGTGTTTTTTCTCTATTGAAAGAACATGTCTACGTTGTTTGCGAGTAAACCTGTTTTACCTTGAGAAACATCCTTACTTGATATCTTGATTCCCAACCCCTCTCCCAGTTCTTCGGCTTTGAAATGACGAAAAAATGGCATCAGGGGAGTTGCTGACTTTGGAGAGCAATATTTTGAAAGTAGTAAAAAATAAAACCCTACATTCTCAGCTCATAAGAATCTCACATTTCCCCCTAATGTGGCTCAATTAAGTTCTGTTGAGCAGTAAAGTGAAGTAGAAAAATCTTTCAATTTTTTCGAGTATTTGTGTGTTTGAAACATTCTAACAGTTTATATGGCTTTTTTGGAGCAAAAGCTATAAATCTTTTTTTTGCAAATGGATTTTTTTGGTTCATTCAATTCAGTCCGTTTAAAATTGATTTTTTATGTTACTCAGCGCGTTTAAAAACGGAGTCGGTGATTTTAGAAGTTTTTAATGCTCTTTTATCTCAATGTGTTTAAGAACTTAAGTTTTTTTGTTCAAAATGACCTTTAATTAACCAGACTACCCAATCAAGTGGTATGTTCTCTTATTGCTGAGATTTTGGATGTTCACACGAAACCGTTGAGTACGTGAGTTGGCGTCCGTAAATTTGTTCGAACGACAAAAATAGAAAATTTTACTGACACAGTTTCAACAATCACCAAATTCTGGAAGCGTTTTGATGGCATAAAACCTCATCATGTCGTCTATAATGGATTTGCTCAAATTCGACAGGCCATTGAAAGCAAATTGTTTCCGCTAAAACTCTGCTTTTAATTCCATTTTTAATTATCACTTTTTTTACGCAATTGATTACAATATTTTAGACCTTACCCTTGTCAAATTTTGTTACTATTATTTCAGAGCGAACTTCTCGTTGAAAAATGAAAGTGGTACCACTGGGAAGGAAAACTCTTCGGAAAACTGAATCAATTGACTAAAAAAATTTTCGTAATTTATTATTTAAAAAAACAGGGGTCCGTTTTTCCTCTGTTCGTTAATTTGTTCAAATCTACATAATTTAAAGGATTTGAGTGTCTCTATGTGCTTGGTTTGTGCGTGTGCATAAGTTTATGTAATTATTGTTCCGACCCCACTTGTGGGGGAAGGAACTATATACTCAAATGGGTTTTTTTTTTGTTCAGTGAATTTTGGCCGATCGATATATTCGTCGTAGAGAAATGTGAGTGGTATCATTAAAAAGCTGGTCCAGCGTAGAATTCAAAAGTAAAAAGATTTTTTTGAATTTCGTTTTTTTTTTGAGGAGTTATCGAGGATTGAAGTTTTGTGTGAACAATGGGATCTTTAGCATGATTGTTCACTTTTAGTACAATTTTCTTCAAACTAAGATCTTTTTTACGAAAACATTAATTCAAATTTCTATAAAAAGAATAAATTTTGAGTTCGTAAAAGTTGAATGCAAGGCGATAGAAAGACTAGTTCTGGTCTCATAGGGAAGTTCACTATCAAAAAAAAATCGAACTCTAATTGAGAGCCCTTTTTTTTAATAAAACTTTTCTCTTTTTTGCTTTTTTAAGTCACCTAGAGACAAGTCACATTTTATATCGACGTTCTATTAATGACAAAACTCCTTTATAGTCGAATGAAGCGCAATGAACAAAAAACGTTGTTTTCAAGGAATTGCTCATGTTTTTTTTTTGGCTTCGATTCTGAGTTTTCGTAATTTTGAATGAATTTTTGAATTTCTTTTTGAAGTTTTACTATTTTTTTGGAGTCCTATGGTAGGGATTCATTGACTAACAGTGCAATATGTTCCATAATGAGCATTAAGTGAACATGTCTATTTCATTGAGGGGGCGGCTAATGGCTGTTAAGACTTAAAAAATAATTTTTCGAATTTTTTTTTGAATATTAAAGAATCATAATCTTATTATAGTGAATTGTAAGTCAGTCCAGGGGTGAGAGCACCCTCTTCCTTCCTACTGCAACCAAAATTAAACTGGTTAGCGGTTTTATCTTCTATCTATTGGTTATATGACTTCAATGACAAAAAATTTCAATTTTTTAAAATTTTTTTTGGATTTTTACGTATTATTGGTTACTTTTGAAATCTTATCACATTATCCAAATATTGACAGTTCCCATTAGCTTAAAAACGATGTTCTGTGGATGACCAATAAAAATTTTAAATAAAAATTTATGGTTTAAATGGCTTCGACACGTTCTTCTTGCACTTTTCTACTGATTTTTTGGTTTTCTCCTGTTTTTTTTGTTGTTTTAATAGTCATTATACTTACTGTGATCTCATAATGAATACCTATGCATGACAAACAAAAATGTACTGCCACCGGGGCATCTTTGAGCGTTTTTATTGACTTCCGTTGAAAGCTATTGAATTTAATGTCTGTTAAAATAAAAATCATTTTTCGAAAATTTTATTTGAACAATAACAATTCCTAAATTTTTCTTGAACTGTTAGTGAGTTTCAGTATTGACTGGACCCACTTGCTTTTTACTGCGACTAAAAATATTCTGTTTAGCTGTTTTATCTTCTAGCTATTGGTTATATGACTTCAATGACAAAGATTTCAATTTTTTTAAATTTTTTTTTTGGATTTTTTGAATTATTGGTCACTTTTGAACTCTTTATCACATTATCCAAAGATTATTGTAATCCAATTGGCTTAGAAAGGACGTTCAGTGGATCACAGAGAAAGTTTTCAGAGAATAGCTAATGGTTTAATTGTCTTCGACACTTTCTTCTCGCATTTTTCTACTGAATTTTAGTTTTTGCTGTTTTTGTTATTGTTTTCTGTCATAAGACTTATTGTGATGTCTTTTTAACTATCTATGCATGACAGACATCATTTTCCTCCCTATGGGTTATATCTGAGCATCGTCATTGAGCTCCGATGAAAGATTGAGTTTACTGGCTGTTAAGGGTTTAAAAATAATTTTTCGAAACTTTTTTGAAATTCAACCATTCCTAATTTTTTTTCGTGAATACTCTTGGTCATTGTTGGTTCTAACAGAATCCATTTCCGTTCTACTATAGCCAATATTAATCTGGTTAGCGGTTTTATCTTCTACCTATTAGTTTTAAAACATCAATGCCACGAGAATTCATATTTTTTTTGGGTACTTTATTTTGTTTTTCGATCCTTTTGAAATCTTATCACATCATCTTACTGCTGAGAGTCCCTATTGGTTTAGGGAAGAAGTTCAACGGATCATAAATAAAGTTTTCAGGGAAGAGCTTATGATTTGAGTTGCTTCGACATTTTCTTCAGGCACTTTTCTACTGAATTTGTGGTTTTTGCCTCTCTCTGTTGTTGTTTTCATAGTCATTAACTTGTTGTAAGGTCTTATTGATGAAATACGATTGGCAAAAAAACTTATTGTCCCCTCGAGGCATCATTTATTGTATATACTGGCTTCCGTTGAAGGCTAATGAATTTAATGGCGTTGATAATACGTGTTTTCCCGCAATTTTCGTGCGTCTAATGTATTTGTTTATATTTGTTGATTTTTTGAAATTATATTGATAAAAAAGGTTTTCCCATTGCTCCTGAAAAATTAATTTAAAATTGAAGAGTGTTTAGTGAAAAGTTCATTTTTTTAATGCCTTCGACCCTTTTGTCGCTCAATTTTTTTTCCTGAATTCGCTGTTTTTGTTCTTTAGGTAGCCGTAAATTGCTCACAGATCTCATAGGCTTGTAATTGAGGACTGAATGAATGATGTTGCTCGAAACATTCAGTATATAGCGAATAGGTTCCTTTTGTCAAATTTAACTTCTATTCATCAATCAGATGTCCCATCGAATTTCGTGTATTTCAAGAAATAACATATATATTGATATTATGTGCCACTGTTGTTTCGTTTTTCTGAACGTTTATTGAATGGCCATTTTTTGCGTTTCTTTTTCTCTTCCTTCAGAACAATCGCGTAATATCAGATCCCAATGGTTTTTAAATGTGGCCCAAGTAAACTTATTTAATCTTTCAGTATAAATCCTTCAACTGAAATAGCAGAAATAACAACTGAATTAAAAATACATATTCAGATGATAGGTATTGATTTTAATGGTAGCAAAGGTTTGTGTTTTCGCAAATCGTTTGTAATTTTTTGAGTTTCTCTTTAGTTTGTTTCTATGGCATAGTCTGACCACAGACGGGTGCTTTTGGTTTTGTAATGACTTTTTAGTAATTTATCAAGGATTTTTTTATTAAAAACCAATGTTTTTTAAGATTTTTGAATTTTCTTGGTGCAAAAAATGTTGATTAATTTTTAAGTTTCGCCTCACTGTTCGTTCTTTTTGTCGGCTTGTTACCTAGTCTCGTTAAGAAAACTTTTCATCTGCTGTATAGTTAGTAAAAGGTAAACTTGTGTAGTTAAGGTTTTATCTGACTGCATTTTGACGTTGTTACCAGGTGCTTTTAAATTTAGATATTCATTTTTTGCCGCCAAAATTTTGTTGGTGCTATTTTTTTTCTAGTCTCTTCAATGTCAGGTCACGTTGGTGCTGTAATGAAGCATGGCATTAGTAATTCAATTAGTAGATAGAATGTGTAACGATTGTTTTAAACTCAAACATCTATTTTTGTTATCTCTTGATTTGGTTGACATTTTAGTCAAAAATGTAGATGAGCTCGGGTCGGAACATCATGTGCGAACGCACATTAACGAGCCGCCTTGTATGTTGTAATATCAAATTAGGTAATGTCGACATTAGGAATTGCATTGGCCCGGGTCGAGGATTTTCCCCTAAAATAACGGGAAAAGAGTGTGAAGAGTGTAAAAATAGTTCTCTTAATAACATAAGTTCACACTGTCTTTTTGTAAGATAAGTTTGCACTCTTTTCGAGTCAGGGGTGGGAATAAGGCTAATTAGCGTAGTGACGTCAGTCTCAGCAAAAACTGAAAAGTGCGAAAGGTGAGTAGTTTTTCCTACTGGGTATTGAAGGGGAGTAAGAAAAGAGTGTTTGAACAGATTATTTTGCGAAATAGAATTTGTATCACTTGCGGAAATCTGACTTCGGTTTTCAATGATTCTTATCTCTGTATTATGATAAAGCTATTAAAATGGTAAGCGTATGATCTCAAAGTTCATATTTGCATTTGCTTGCAACGATTCATAGACAAGTGTTGGTTCATATAAATTTTCAGAAGTTTTTGATTATTCTTTTTTAGTTTGGCCCATTTTGGATTTTTGTTAAACTGTCACTTAGTCTCAATGATAAAAAAAATTCACTGGCTCATTAATTAACTGCAATTGAAGCCATTTAAAGGCTTCAACCAGCATTTTGCGGTTTTAGCAAATCTGATACTTCTTAACTTAAAATAACGCTAATTTCTTTTTAAACTATGCTCAATCTTCTAGCTCGTTTGTTGTTCTGTAACATAAAATCATTAATTTTTATAGAAACTCTAGGTGCGTTTGAATTGAATTTAATTAACGTTTTCATTTCATATATAAACTTTCCTATATAGTTTTCGTCTATTTTTTGAAAAATAAAATCAATACTTTTCTTATAATTGCAGGATTTTGTAGTTTTTGTTGCTCCGTCAGTTAGTCTCATTAAATACAAATTGCAGTGGCCGTCCCTAGAGATTATTTTTTAAACACATTTTAAGTCCATATCTAATGGCTTCAACAATTTTGACCAAAAAACTTCCTATAAATTTTATTGCCTTTTGATTTTTGCGTTCCGGTTGTTTTTTTTTGCGCTGTCTTGTAGCTACGTTGCAAGTATGACAAATCTCATCCGTTTTATAATGAAGTAAAAATGATTGAAGTGAACGTTTTTTTTCTATTTTTATAGGTTTTGGTTACAGTGATACCACTTTTGCAAAAAAAATTGTTAGCTTTCTTTAGCTCTGAACGTCTTTTTTGAATCTATTTGATTTTTTAGCTGAATTCTGTAATGGTACTTGAATTCCTTCTTTAATGAGTTGTTATTGGATTTGCCTAATAGTTCAATGATTTGGCTAAAAGGTTTGTTTACTTTTTTGAGGCTTTCAAAAGGACTAACTGATATTTCAAGTCTAACTCGTATCCGTATTCATTTTGTTGTCCTTTTCCTCATTCTCAGTTGTGACAGCACAAATTGCACTTCCTCTAATATGAATTTTTCTACTTTGACACAAAAATTTGATGCTGCTAATTGGTGCTTGTCAAAGATTTTTTTTCATTGTTGAATTTGTTTGTTGTTTTTTCTTTACCCAAACTTCTTTTGTTGTTCATAAAATTGTTACATGCTGTCCAATGTCGTTTTTTGATTCTATAACTTCCTATGTGTTTCAAAATTAAAATTCTAGTTTTGTCTATCTCCCTTTTTTATTATTTTCTCCACCCACTTTCTTTCAGTTTGATTTCTACAATGATGAGTTATGCTTTTTAAGTTATTGTTGTGAAAGCTGTTTTTAGATATCCGCTTCTATGTTCTGACGCCTTCGAAAGACACAGTCTTGTAAAATTATTGGTGAAAGTTTTGGCTTTTTGTTGAATATCTTAATTGTATTTTTGTTTGTATGTTTTTTTACTACTAGAGGCAGCTCTTGAACCTGCTGGCGGAGTTTTAGTGTGTTCAATTGTTTAGATTGTTATTCAGGAATGGTCCTGCTATGTTTTTTTTAAATTTTTACAATTCGTTGTCACCCACCATGCAAATCAGCTTTTGATCAATCAATTATGCCAATTTTTGACCGATTTTCTGGTTTTCGAATGACTGTTGTGATCTCCCTCAATCTCAAACTGACTTTTCTTTTCTTAGTCTAATGTTTGCTTGCTTTAATTCAAAGTGAAATAGATATACAATTTTCAAAGGTTGTTTGAAGGCTATTTTATAGTTCATAAGTCAAGAGCTTTTTCATATATCACAAAGTTTTGTAGGATAACCCGAGTTTTTCGAAGATATCTTAGATCTGAATTTCGGCAATCAATCTTAGATCATTTTTTTTAAATTAGAGGTCTTGGAGGCTATCACAGCCAGCTGTTTTCTGGCAATCTGCCATTAATGTTGCGCATGTTTGTAATGCTTTGTATGTGGAGTGCGTGCTTGGGACGTCTTTTATGTGTATCTTTGTATCTGCTTTTACGTGTATTGTGGTTGTGTTTGCGAGTTTTAGTAGGTGCGTGCGTGTGTGTGTGTTTGTGTGTGTGTGTATGTGTGTGTGTGTGTGTGTGTGTGTGTGTGTGTGTGTGTGTGTGTGTGTGTGTGTGTGTGTGTGTGGTGTGTGTGTGTGTGTGTGTGTGCGTGCGTGCGTGCGTGCGTGTGTGTGTATGCGTGTGTTTGTGTGTGTGTGTGTGGGGGGGATGCACGGTTTTGTGATTGTTGATGTGAGCATGTGTATTCAGTTATTTGTTCAGATTAGTCTGTTCTTCAGCTCAATTTTGTCAGATCAGAAAAGAACTGATAGGAGCTGTTAAAGAGGGTAAGTAGTGGCAACTTCTGGGAAAATGGGCAAATAGCAAGTTCTAATATCTATTCCTAGATTACAACCCAAGTTTGCTACGCTATTACTTAATTTGGTTTTAGGATCTTGAACTTGTCTATCTCGTATAACAATTTCTCTTGTTATTTCTTGTTCTTCAATACTTTATAGCCTTCAATCCTTCATTTATTTAGTCGTATTTACTTAAAAACAGCCATTTAAATCTTTGCGACATTTTGCATTTGTGTGTTCTTTCAACTTTCACGCAAATTTTGTTAAAAAAAGGAGAAAAGTGCTTTCGATAGTCGGAATGTTTTTGGTTTTCGAGATCCTTTTTTCATTTGAAATGCTTTAAGCGAAAGCTACGCTCTGAATAAGTTGCAACTTAAAAACTGGCTATTTTACCATATGTCTTTTGTGCTGAACTCCAGTGCATACCGCAGCATGTTATAGTTTAGTTTATGTTTCTACATATATGGGGAAAATATTGGTTTAAAACTAAACCATTTAGGTCTAACCAACCGAAAATTCTTATGACGTTCTTATTTGAAAATTGAAGAATATAAGTTCCGCTCAGATGCTACCAAAAAACCATTTGACCATTTCGTTGACCATAAAATATTATTTTGCTTTTAGCCATATTAAAAATGAAAAACGCACTTGTTTTGACAAAAGTATTTCAATTTTTGTTGCTGTTGTATTAGTTATTATTTGTACTCTAGTATTGTCCGTTAATTATTAATAGTTTATGAGTTCCTGTGGTTAGCCATAATGAATTGATGTTGTAAATTCCAGGTGAAAATACAAGTAGCATATTTGATGATGCAACTTCCTTACTAATTTTAAATCAGTATCAGTTTTTGTTCTGGAATGGACTCTTCGTCAATAAATAACTTATCTCGATGTCAGTTTAATTAATTATACACAATTAAACTTATTATGTTCCATCGGTATTAGTTAAGCTGGATTTTTTTTTGATTAATTCGACGTTTATACCAAATGATATCAACCAACGTTTACTATACAATTAAACTTTTTCTCCTTTTTGCGTCATTATTTCAAAGTTTGAATAGTAAACCTATACATTCGCCTCATTTAGATTAACGAAAAAAGATTTTAACCTTCAAGATATGAATAGCATATAAGTTCTGTAGCAACTAATTTTGAGCAACACAAAAATTTCAGTTAATAAATAATCACAAATTTGATATTATTTTGGTAAACTTCATTAATCAAGGATTTTCATCAGATATGCGAAGATTGTGGTTCTACGTGAGACGTTACAGCATATTGATTCCCTTTAAACTGACAACGGTAAGTGAAAAATTAAACATTAATCACATTTTGCATATTATTGGCTACATTTCAGTCATTTGTGTATGTTTAAACGTGGCTTGGATCAGTAAAATGTCCGTACAGTGTAGTAGCTTGGTGGTTTTTGGATGTATGATATTAAAAATTAATTGCCAAATCCTTGTTTGCTTAATTTCCTACTTTCGTTTTCTATTAAACTTTTACGTGCTTCTGTGCGTATCGTGTACAACCGAAAAACATTTGTTATCATTGCCATATTGGTGTTTAATAATCGATAAAATAGATCAAACTAATTTTCGTTTATTTGACTCTAAATGTCTCTTGTGGCGCTTCAAATAGATCAGGTTTGTAATCTTTTTCAATTAAAAAAAATCTGGTAAATTATACATTGTAACATTAGAAGGTTTAAGCCAAAATTTTTCTAGAACGATACTTTCCATTTTCGAATGCAAGGTCGTAAAAAATTTTCAAAATAATAGTAACTTCTCAGCTACTACGACTAACATTCCGAAAATTTATTTGGAAAAAAATAACTTATTCTTTTGTGTTTTTAAAAAGATTAAAATTTCATTTTCTTTGTTATTTTATTTGATATAAACCGCATGTCACTCAAAAATTGTCATTTAATATTTGTTCACCAAAATTGTCACATTAAAATATTTAGCAAAGTTAACCAGAAATAACCGGTCATTTTTGTTAATAGTAATTTTATTGTTTGTTTGCAAAAGTTTTTGTGTCATTCTCGTAGAGCAGCTCTTCTAGATGTCACATGCTATCATCAAAAGATTGTTTAAACATCGTTTAAGTGTCGCTATGTTGAAAATTTTACATTGATATCAGTTGTTCTTTTAACTTGCCTTAAAATATAAAATCAGGTTCTAAAACTTTTTAATGGTGAACAGGTGTGGTATGATAATTTGAAATCTAAGCGTACAGTTTTTCCTTAATTACTGGAATTAGGAACTATAGTCGTCTTTATACACAAAGAATTTTGGCTGTTGAGCAAAAAGGAGCACTTTTTATTCCTCAAACTTCAACGACAACTGTACATGAAATATACGACGATGGAGAATTAGAAATTAGGTTTTTAAAAAAAATTGGTGAAGAATATTGCTTCTTTTTGTTGCAATTTACATCATTGAAAAATGGATATTTTTTATTTGTTTTTTGTCGCTTTAATTCATTAATTTCTTCTTAAGATGAGCTAGGTTAGGTTATATACCAGTGACAGAAAACATACAAATCTTGAAGCAATGGAAATTTAATTTTAGAAGTTTTCAGTATCACAATCACTAGTTGCTTCTGTCCATCTGATGAAATTAACGATAAGCTCAGATAAAATTTACATACATGACAAAAATACATAGCAATTTTACCGTTATTTGCTCATCCTATTGGAGGGCGTTCTGCTGAAATGTCTCAGGCAAAATTAGATTTTACTTTTTCTGCTAATTCTAGATCAATATAGTTCAAAGAAATTCACTTTCAAGGAAGAGGCTTTTTTACAATAGAGCTGTTTTATTTTTTAAACTAGATGTTTATCATCATATTTATTGAACTCAAAGGTATCGCAAAATGCAATTAACTCACAAAATGTTGGCCCCGTGTTTTTCGAGTTTTAAATAAATCAAATATGTATAGATTTTTTTTGAAAAAACTATATACTTTTGCATTTTTTTGGTGAAAATTTCGGTGATGTATGGAATAGCTCAGAAGAAAATTTGGAATAGCTCAATCAAATGCACTTGAAAATGAGACGGGGCAAAAAGTTGATTTGAATTGATACTGAACAAGAACGTATTTGCTTCTTTTATTCAAACAAATTGAAACAGCATCTGTTTAACAAAATTAAATTCGTCAAGATATAAAAAAGGCTTAGGTTTGACGCCTGTGATATTTCAAATAAAAAGAACTTCTACAAAAAGAACTTCTAAAATAGAACTACATATAAAAAGAACATCTGCTTTTTTCTATTTTATTAGATTTTTAAATGACTCAATGGATGTATGTTTTCTTCTCCAGCAAAAAGTTTTTGGTTCACAGATTTTTTTATAGCTGCATAAAAAACTTCACAAACAAAGTTACATCAAAAATTTCACACAAATATTGAAAACTATCAAATCAGCTAAAAAAAGCTGTTGTTATCCAAACTATCAAAAAATATCAACATTTGGTTAACTATTTGTATTCGTTTTTCATCAATATTTAATGAAATAGAACAATTTTCAATCATAGAGATAAAAAAATTTTAGTGTTTTTGCACAACAAATTTTCAGTATTTCTTGTTTTTGGTAATTTACTAAAGCAGGCTGTTTACAGCTTAAAAGCTCATAAAAGCAAACAAATTTTTAGCGAAATGATACTTATGAAAAAAGCAAAATATATACGCCATGAAGAAACAAAACGAATAAAATTTCACTTATTTTGTTTATAAAGAATTAATGTTCAGTTTACTTTACCAAATGCAATTTTTATGTTTTCTCAAAACACATGATATTAGATCTCGCTCCCGGAAGAAAAAAAAGAGGATGTAAACGAAACGTATAAAAGCGTGGTAATTTTTAGGCCCAATAGAAGCAGATTTGGATGTTTTTCTTTTACGAATGTCTAGGGAAAAATTTTTCAACTGATTAGCGAAAAATGACTTCGGCACACATAAAAAAACACTGTGAAGAAGGTTTGAAGTATTTGGAAGCCTCGGAGGTATGCTAATTTAACTGCAAAATTTCAGACAGTTCGCATCAACAAATATCAAAAACGTGGAGAGAATTAACCGAAAACATTGGTTTTCCGAGAACAGAAAATTAATTAACGTTTAAGTCAGCCTAATAAACTTTTTTAATTGTATTTGTTTAACTGTATTTGGTATAAAGTTTTGAGTTTTACAGTACCAGGGACAACAAATGAAATCACTAAGAAGAGCACACAGTGACATTCATATAGCGTAATCTTTTCACCACATCACAATTGTTTTCATTTTTTGTGTCATGAAATCTGCTTTGTGTTTTCAAATTCTTATTTTCCTCCAAAAGTAATTGTTTTGAATTTACTTTCAAATTGTTGATACCAGATCACTTCCATACATGAATAATTGAGGCGATATTTACTTGGTTCATTTAACTCACGAACAGCGAAAATAAGTGGTTGGCTAAACAAACGATTAACACTACTTTTTCATACGATTCGAAGTATTTTAATTGTACTGGGAAAAGTTAAATTTTGTGACTCAAAAGAAGTACTGGTAAATTGTTTAAAGCTTTGAATTTGAAGCCCCAGGGCTTGTGAAACAAATGCGGGTTTTGAAAAACCTAATGAGGTACTTTTGACAGGTGAAGAGTTGAATAGTTTTTTTAATAATAAAGAAGCCGAATAGCAAGCCGAAAGGTTTTTCTAAAATTGCAAGAATGGCTTGGTAAAACTAAGTCTTTTGGAAACTTGTTTTTGTACTCAATATGTTTTCAGAGGTTGGGGTTTTAATAAGCGTTTTCCACAACTCTCCTGTTGATTTTGCTGTTGTTTTTGTTCTTTTCATTACTTTTTTGCGCTGCAGGTGATAGAATATTTTTGACAATCTTCGGTATCATTTTTCCTGTGCTTTTGCAAGTTTATGTCTCAAAGGTTACAATATCCTTAATAAAATTGGTTTTTTAATGCTTTTCTGATAAATTATCCCTGTCTCCAAAAATCAGGCAATTGCCTCAAATTTGATATCGGGTTTTTCTCTTGAATGTTTTTTTAAATCATTTTTCACCATTTTCAAAGTAAAAATTTTTCCGCTTTGTCCACATTAGGTCATATTCGTGTTTGAATTCCAAAGATCGTTGTTGAAATTACCCGATAGTCGGGTTTTTGGTTCCTTGAATGTTTATTGTATTTCAGGAAAAGGATTGCCCATATTTTTAATTAATGAACGCGAATCCTGCTGCAAGTTCGATTAGCTGAATGCAGTATAATGAATGCAATATGCATTTAATTGAATTCTGTAGACTTGAATTCTATTTTCTTATCAACTTGCCAATCTCAAAAGCTCAAAAAAGTAATCGATATTCATTGTCAAGCAAACTTAGTAATGCTAAAGGTAAACTAAGTTAAAATTTAGGTATTTACAATTAAATTGCATTTTCTTGTATTTATTTGCAGTGGTTACATGCGCAAAGTAAGAAAAATGGCAACTGAATTCCGAGGAGCTTGTGCAATCAGAGCTGTTGCTATAGTACTACAAACATTTTTCGCAGAAACGGACCACAAATTATTTTAATGTATTCAGTATATTTTTATATTGAAGTGTTTCGCGTTTCATTTACGGTAAATTTTAACTTCTCATCAGTTATGAAAATTGGCCCAATATTAACTAAATATTCGGCACTTAATAGTGAATCAGTAAGTCTTTCACTGTTTTCAAGTTCATTTCGAATTGTTTAGATTTAACGATCAATCATTCATTAACGATCAATCAATTTTATCTACTCAAAAAGTTTGAACATTTTTTTCAGATTTTTGAGATCAATTTTTTCACATCAAAAGTTTTTGAATACGATGAACAGAATTAAGATATTAACTTTTAAATGACTCATTTTTCAAATATGTACCGTTTCAATGTCAGCAAACATTTTGGTTATTTGTTTTCTTTTGGACATTTTTTATATCGCGTATCTGATCTAGAGTAAATTTCTTGATTAAAAGCCAACAAAGTTTTACTTCACTAGCGTTTGTTCGATTTTCATTCAAAACAATTTTAAGCGTTTATGTAATTTTGATGTTAACCTGTGAATGTTTGATGAGCAAATTAAACTCAAAAGTAAAACTTGCAGATTTTTTCCCCTTTTATATATTTATATATTGATATATTTCGATATATTTGTTCGTTTTGGTTTCTTCATTTTCTTTATTTATAGTTTAAGTGACTATCGCTGATTTTTCCCTCTTTTGAATTAAATCTAAAGTGAATTTTTACCACCTGTTATATATATGTACTTTGCTGTCTTGATTTTGAATTAAGTCTTAATCTCCTTTCTAGACTGAATAGATATTAACTGTTTTCCTTAATTTTTCCTTCCTCGAGCAAGTATGGTATCCCTTTTATACAGAGAATGCTATAGAGAATTTGCTGTGCAAATATTTAATGTTTTTGACTTCGGCCAAACCACTGCCAAAATTCCAGCATGGTTAAAGCCATGGTAAAAACAGCAAAACATTACGTGCAACGTCAAGTTCAGCATTAAATTATGCCGCCATATTTATAATTTTCATTTTGCCATTCTTTGTAGATTATTTAAAATTTTAAATTATTATTAGAAATTGCTTGTTGAATTTTTTTAAAAAATGATTACAAAAATTTCATGACATGAGATTAAAGATTTACAAAAGCATAAGTACACAAGAGTTATCTTATCTTTATTCGCTTTAATTATATTCTTTAGGTTGTTAATATAAGAACTTGCAAGCGTTTGTGAGAGATTATATAAACAGACTTCAAATTTAATTTTAAGATTGGACAGAATTTAAACGTTAAAATTTTTCAAATCTTGTTGCGCAACATTATATTTCGTCATTAGACGGAAAACCTGGTTTCTGAATTTCTATTGAGACCGAAGAACGACTTGCTGAATAAATCAAATATAATTCGTTTTGCGATGGTTGATTAACTTAGGCAGATTTTCGTATTATGCTATCTTCACGCAAGCTACAGTTGCTTATTAAGCAGGTACGCTTCAAAATAACACGACTCAAGATACGGGTAAGTGATGCTTATATTTAACAAGGACGGATAATTTTTTCAACACCCTTATTAAAAAAATGGAACTGCGTCACTTCTCAATTTTATTAGTCAATAATTGATAATTTGAAGCAGTTATGGTTATAAATTTATTGTAGAGACAAGTTCGATTTCGGCACAATGCAGCTGTGTTTGCAGGAATTCCCTGCAGTTATGCTTTCCTGCAAACTTTGCTGGCATTTACTTCGATTTTTTTGTAGTGTATATACCTCAATATTTTCGAATTTTTGAAAGACTTTTCGTTTTCCTCTCACTATCATAGTCGTCTTTGAGTTATCTTGGTGTTTGTTTTGAGTCGTCTCGAGTGGCAACACATAGTAGCCAATTTTTGCTTTTCCTGCAAAATGAGAACACCAACCAGCTCTGCGGGGTTGTAGAATTTTGTATTTTGTTTAGGTTGACTAGCTGGGAACGAACTAGCGCCCAAAACTCAAACAATGTGAAAGGTGGTTTGATGGCTCTCAGACCATATATTTTTTTAATCTTAACTAGGGTATACTTCCGTTTATGGCGGCAAAGAAACAAATAACAGAATTTCAAGTTCTACACTCCTACTATATTATAATATAGTAAGAGTGTAGAACTTGAAATTCTGTTATTTGTTTCTTTGATTAGTCTTTGATTAGAATTGCTAAATACTTTGAAAAAGTATTTAGCAATTCTTCGGTGGACTAATAGTTTAAAATATATAGTATAGTGTATACACTATACTATATATTTTAAACTATTAGTCCACCGAAGAATTGCTAAATACTTTTTCTCTTTCGTTCATTATTACTACTAACCTTATTCGATGATACTACCGCTCGGATCAACCGATCAGTTTTCCTGTTTTCATACGGTTGCGCTTCATGCTCATCGTCACGCCCTTATTTCGTGCCTCATAGCTACGTGATGCTTCCTTTAAATATCAAAATTAATTGCTATAAATCAATTCATATTTAAGATTTAGACCAGATTTAGTCCGTATTTCTTTCGAGTAGGTAACTTCTATTTTGATTATGTATCCTGAAAACAATCACGGATCAAAAAATTACAAATGAAAACATTCCTACTCAAAAAACTTAATAACTACCTTATAAGTTCCGTAAAGATAAACTTGTATATTTGGCAAAAACAGTAAAGAAAAGTTAAGCACTCGGTGAATTAATTATGCTGATAAAACAGGTGTTAATGAGGAAAAGTTTATGCAGTCAACCAAAATTAGAAACGTTCAAAAGCCAGAAATTGCCCAACATGGAGATCAGTAAACATGTACGAATGAAAAATACAGCATGAGGTACAATACTGCGGATTGGACAATCAACAGATTGCCGGAGAACTTACCTGAGAGCGAATTGAAAATATATTTCAAAATGTTCATAAACTATTGTTAAAACTCAACTTCTCCCTCAACTTCTAAATTTATAGCTATTTGAAAGATTGAACTGGATATTTGTTAATTTTTAAGTTAGAATATACTTTGAAATATACTCGCACAAGGCAACTCGTAGACATACCACGCATTCGTAACCGCTCAATTATAGGCTAATACTAGCTAATTGTATCCAAACTATATCTACTAATATCGCGCTATGAAACAAAAATAATAAGTCCTTGTAAAACGACAATAATTTTAGTTATTCGGTTTCAACTTTTATCTCTAAAACGTCCCATATTCCAATGCTAAAAGTAGTGAGCAATATGGTCAGAGGAGTTAATAACTGTTTCCCGGTTTTTACCGACCAAAATTTCGATTAATTATTTGCCTAATTTGAAGATTTTTTTGAAATTTTTGTTTTCTGCCTTATTGCTTTGACCTGATTATCAAAAGCAGCTTAAAACAACATTCAGCACGCTTTTTCAAGCCATGATGACAATATAATACTCAGTATAAGAGGTAAGAGATTGGAAATTGTGTACGTGTCTTTGGAGCCTAAGAGCAATAACAATTCAGGAGTGGTTGAGTGACATTAACTGGGCGAATCTCAACAATATCTGCCGCAACGGTCAGAAACAAGGTGTTTGCGAACGCGTATATTATGAGTAAATAAACTCGTGAAGTTAATTATTTCCGCTTTATTTATGTCCACTTTTAAAGTCCTTTTTTTATTCACCACGCCATAGATAACTCCCGTTCTCTCCCTAATTTTAATTACTGCAGCTCTTCCCTTTAATTAATAACCCAATTACAGCAATCTTGGCTGGTTAATAGTCTTAAACGGTCACAAGTAATGTATTAAATCAGATTCCTAGGCAAATGAAACTAACGGCGGCATCGGCCGTTTTATCGTTGCTTTTTTGAGTGCAGCCTCCACAAGTCTCGCGCGGTTGTGGTTGATACGAATTTTACTATGCTTTTGATGCACTTTTTAGGGGTGAGACTGCGGTAGTCAACACGGCTTCAAAGATGTATAGTCTGGCGGTTCGACCGGAGTAGTAGCAAAAAGGATAAAAGGAAGCTCAACTAATCTAATAATTAAGTTATTTTTTAGCAATTGTTCAGACAATTCGAGTGTGCTATTTAATCTTTTCGAGCTAAATTAGTTTTTTTTATGTTGATCTAAGTGTGCTAGCTTAATTGCGTTCCCATTAATTAAGAATAAGTGTGCTATTTAATGGTGTAGAACAAAATAAGACTGACTAAAGTTTAAATCATTATCCAAACAGGTACTGAAATAGCAAATGCTCAAATCATTATCACGCCTTTATCTAGATCAGAAACTGACTTTTTTAACGAATTTCAACAGCTAATAAGCTGAGCAGTCGGAGATGCGGGAATTGCACAAGCACAAGCAAATTGCATTTTTGGATGGTTTTTAAACCTACCAGAGGCCACCAGATTTGTTCCTACGAACAGCATAACAGAACGCAGAAATAGATCCACCTAAGATGACTCGGAAGAGAACCGAAACACAAATTTAGATATCCTGAAGTTCAATCCAAAGTCAGACACAGCGAAAGAGTTCTCAGTAAAGTTCGGAGCAGAACCTAACCCAGCCCTCGTAATTGAACTACTAACTGCAAGAGCAGGTTTGCTTTGGAAACAGTAGCAAGGGAAGCTTCCCTTGAAATGTGAGAAAACTGCAATGATGAGAAAATAAAGCGCTTTTTCATGAAGTCTTAGGCCTAATTGGCTCTAGCCAAAGTCATTACAAAGCACAGAGACGGATATAATAGATCAATTATGCACCTTTAGCTACCCTGCAATTTGCAGAAAGAGAAATGTGTAGTCGAGACGAGTGATGGGTAACGGGTTTAATGAATAACAGAATCAAGCACAAAAAAATGCTAAAAACAATGACAGTTATTTTAAAAAATTAAAGTAACTTAAATGCAGGCTGGAGCAAAAACGGCATCTAAAACAGAAAGCAGAGCAACAACAACACGGCCCAGTAAAAAACGTTTCGCACTACAGTACCCTGATGAAGTCTACAGGAAAATTATAGAACAAACTATTGACCCCAAAATGAGAAATATTATCCTAATTATCGTCAATATCAGCCACAATATCAGAACCAGCATTGATGTGCCCCCGTTGTAACAATTGTCGAGAATTTAGAACTTTAATATGAAATAACAGAATCAAGCACAGAAGAATAGCTGAAAGCAAAAAGAGTTATTTCCTAAAGAATCAAAAAGAACTTGAACACAAATTGGAGCAAAAAACAACATCTAAAACTGAGCAACCACAACAAGGCCAGGAAACTTTTTAACACCACAGGTCAATCAGCAGGTTTGTAGGCAAAGTTATTGACCAAACGACTGCCCCCAAAATAAAACTTATCAACAAAATTATCGTTAGTATCAGCCACAACACCGGCCCCAGCAAAACTATTCCCCCGTTGTAACAATTGCCGAAAATTTGGAACTTTTACATCCTTAGAGCGTTTTATCAAAATCAGCAACCACAGACCCTATATTATTGAAGTGAAATTTCCTATTGTCCTCTATTTGTTCGCCCAGCTGATGTTATTAGACCGATTTATTGCTTTCCTACACAAAAAATCCCCTGCAAATCTGCTTAGAAGGGAAATAGTATATGATTGCCTAATCTCAGAGCTCAAGATTGATACAGTATTCAAAAAGCAAAAAAGTTCAGTTTCGCAGGTTTACTTCATTACCGAAATAAAAGAGGTATGAACTACCCTTTAATCATCAAAAAACTAAACGCCAATCCAATCAAAAACCAAATTAAATTCATAAGAGCCGCTAAACTCAGTTAATCATTAAATCCGAAGCAAGTATTGCACTAGCTTAGATAAAGTAATAGAAGCGGTTTAAAACGAAAATGACAAACAGCTTCGACCCTAAAGAATTCGTAATGAAAATTAAATTAAAGATTCAGCGCAATCCCCAACAAAAGTGTCGCAGCCCACACTGGAGTGGGCAACATATATTAAACAACTTTTCAGCATTGTCCCACAATTAGGCAGAGCATTGTCTGAGGTTGAAGTCAAGTTTAATAAAAAGTTAGATAGACGCGCACTTATTGATACAGGAGCATTTGCAGCTGTTATAGGCCATCAGTTCTACAAGGAATTTATTAAAGACAGCAATATACCAATAACAGAAAAAAGACCAATTTGATTAAGATAAAGTTATAATGGCACATAAAAACATAGTTAAAACTGATAAAGCAATTAAAGTTTCATTTCGTTTGAAAAAACAATTTTTCACCGAAGAATTCCCTGTTTTAATACTGACAGTTCATGTAAAATTAAGCAATTCGTTGTTTATCCGTTCCAATCTACCCAGTTGAAAACTACATTAAATTCCCAACTACATGAAATCAAGCCGGAAAACAACCAAGAAGGCTAGTTAAACGCAAAAAATTGCAGGTTACACGCAGCAAGGGCAAGTATTACAACCAGACCAGCAAGCAATCTTGGAATTCAAGCTTACACAAAAACTTAAATCTTTCTTTGACCTTGTTGAGTCATATTCTAAGACGAATTTTTCGAAAAACACTGTGAAGTTATATTAACATCGTCCCTAAGTAAAAGTTAATAAGAATAAATTTATTTATATCTACGTCCTCACTATCACTGAAAACCCTATCAAAAATATTAAAGGCAAAGAAGCTGCTAAGTTTTCATTTTTACGTCTGATCAAGCTGAAAATTATTAAAAGTATATCCTCAAAGAAAGAGTAGGAGCCGAAATTGAAGTACAGAAGCTACGAACCGAGAGCTAAAAACTCCTCAATAGAGTCGAGGACGATTTGGGAAATCAACAAAAAGAGAGCCAACCCACTCGCAATCCCAGCAGCAGTTGCGGGATTTGATCTCTTTGGCCCAGGAACAGCTTTGAACATTGGAGGATGCGGAGTAAAAACGGCAAGTTTCAGCTCTTGCGATCAAAAGTCACAAAACTCCGATAACATCGATCGATTAACCAGTGGTTTCTATTGGCTTAGTGACCGCGTCATGGAAATCTTCGCCCAATGAGATGAGAAATTTTCCTCAGTTGCTGACGAACGTGCATAAATTTACAAATTACTAAACGAAGTGCAAGATAACCAGAACAGTAATTGGAAAATAGTGGAAGACCAATTTGCGATCATACATAACAATGTTATTGAAATCACAACGTGCCTACAGATGCAAGCATCGACACAACAACTTTATTTTAGCTTTGCACAGCGGCTTCAATACTTCTCACACTTTATGCAGATAATAAAAGTTGTCGAGCTGCATTCCGTAACAATATTATCAATCCCATCCCTATTTTACTTGATAAACCCCTTCCTTTTTCTGCAGTACCATGTAAATAGTTAATTAGGATCTTTTACTCAGTCCATGATAATCATATGAACACGCCAGATTGTTTAACTTTGACAATAACGATCACTGACATTCTTTTTTGCTACGTTGCGAAACCTGTAAAACAGAAGAGACAGATTTTACTGATTTTTGCCATTCACCTAACCTCTAGCCACAAGTTTTGTGACGGTCATTGTTCAATCGTAATCCCTATGGCCCAGAAAGTTTCTATTGATGCTTTAAAATGGGTAATTGAGAGAGAAAGTCTAGCTCTCTCAGAACGTGTTTGGATTTTCAACTAATTTTTGAAAACTGCACTAATTTTTTAAAAGGCAGATAGCTTAGGATTGTCCGTCTGGCCAATAATGTGGACAACAGTCTAAGCAGTGGTCTAGCTATCTCAGAACGTGTTTGAGTATTCATATTATTTTTGAAAATTGCTGTAGTTTCTATAACGGCAGATGGTTTAGGATTGTCCGTCTGGCCAATCGCGTGGACAACTGTCTGAGCAATGGTTTGACCTACGGTCTGTTCTGTCCTGCTGCCGGGCTGGACAAAGGCTGTTCAGTCTGGCCAGTAGTGGCCTGAGTCTGTTTGGTATGTTCGTTTTGGAACCATCTGTCTGCGACCCATGTTGGTCTGCCCAAAAACTGTCATGGGTTGCGGACTTCGTCGTTGGTCCCTCCTTATCAATAAGATAAAAAAATGGTATTTGACATGCTATGAACTTTTGGATTTGCTACCTAACGGATTTGGTCGACCAATCAGTTTTCCCGTTATCATACAGTTGCATTTAATAATCTGCGTCAGGCCCTTAAATCATGCCTCTTAGTTACGTGATGTTTTCCCTAAATTTTCAAATTAGTTGCTATAAATTAGTTCAAAATCAAACATTTCTGAAGGCCATATTTATTCCTTATTTCCTTCTAGAACAGCAACCTCTCATTGGTTTATATCTCTTGAAGGAAATTGCAGATTGATTGACTACTAATAAAAAAATTACGTACACAAAAGTTACAATGATTACCTTTTAAATTCGGTGAAGATGAATTTGTATATTTGGCGTATACAGTAAAGAAAAGTTATGCACTTGATGAATTAGTTAAGCTGATAAACTAGGTGCTAATTTGTAATGATTTATATAATCAACCAACATTACGAAACGTTCAAAAGCCGAATATTGCCCCAAATGGAGATTAGTAATTTTTTAAGAAGTACAAAGTTAGATCGAAGTACAAAACAGCGGAATTGACAATCACCAGAGAGCCGGAGAACTTGCTTGAGAGCAAATTGAAAATATATATCTTAAAATGTTTATGAATTGTTTTTAAAACTCTATTTCTCGTTTAAATTCTAATTTTATTTTTCATTGAAAGATTGAATTGGACAATTTGTTAATTTCTATGTTAAACTATAATCTGAGATAGACAAGGCCACTAGAAGATATACCAAGCATTCGCAACCGGTCAAATAAAGTTTCCATTATCAGATTGTATCCAAATTTTATCTGCTATTATCGCGCTATGAAACAGCTACAATAAGTTTTTGTAAAAGGACAATAATTTTGGTTATTCGCTTTGAAAAATTATCTCAAAAACGTCCCGGTAAACCAATGCTAAAAAATATTGCTTAACAAAATCTTTTAGACGGCAGATGGTTTAGGATTGTCCGTCTGGCCAATCGTGTGGACAACTGTCTGAGCAATGGTTTGACCTACGGTCTGTTCTGTCCTGCTGCCGGGCTGGACAAAGGCTGTTCAGTCTGGCCAGTAGTGGCCTGAGTTTGTTTGGTATGTTCGGTTTGGAACCATCTGTCTGCGACCCATGTTGGTCTGCCCAAAAACTGTCATGGGTTGCGGACTTCGTCGTTGGTCCCTCCTTATCAATAAGATAAAAAAATGGTATTTGACATGCTATGAACTTTTGGATTTGCTACCTAACGGATTTGGTCGACCAATCAGTTTTCCCGTTATCATACAGTTGCATTTAATAATCTTCGTCAGGCCCTTAAATCATGCCTCTTAGTTACGTGATGTTTTCCCTAAATTTTCAAATTAGTTGCTATAAATTAGTTCAAAATCAAACATTTCTGAAGGCCATATTTATTCCTTATTTCCTTCTAGAACAGCAACCTCTCATTGGTTTATATCTCTTGAAGGAAATTGCATATTGATTGACTACTAATAAAAAAAAATACGTACACAAAAGTTAGAATAATTACCTTTTAAGTTCTGTGAAGATGATTTTGTATATTTGGCGTATACAGTAAAGAAAAGTTATCCACTTTGTGAAATAGTTATGCTGATAAACCAGGTGCTAACTTGTAATGATTTATATAATCAACCAACATTACGAAACGTTCAAAAGCCGAAT
Source organism: Convolutriloba macropyga (assembly GCF_964194025.1). NCBI lineage: Eukaryota > Metazoa > Xenacoelomorpha > Acoela > Convolutidae > Convolutriloba > Convolutriloba macropyga. The sequence continues at coordinate 60,100,486 of NC_134470.1, read as the reverse complement.
ATTGCCCCAAATGGAGAGTAGTAATTTTTTAGGAAGTACAAATTTAGATCGAAGTACAAAACAGCAGAATTGACAATCACCAAAGAGCCGGAAAACTTGCTTGAGAGCAAGTTGAAAATATATATCTTGAAACGTTTATGAATTGTTTTTAAAACTCTTTTTCTCGTTTAATTTCTAATTTTATTTTTAATTGAAAGATTGAATTGGACAGAAAAGGCAAGTATTACAACCAGACCATCAACAAATCTTGGAACTCAAGCTTCCACAGAAACTTGAATCATTCTTTGACCTTGTTGAGTCATATTCTAAAACGAATTTTTTGAAAAAGACTGTGAAGTAATATTAACATCGTCCCTAAGTAAAAGTTAATAAGAATAAAATTATTTATATCTACGTTCTCACTATCACTGAAAACCCTAACAAAAACATTAAAGGCAAAGAAGCTGCTAAGTTTTCAATTTTACGTCTGATCAAGCTGAAAAATATTAGAAGTATATCCTCAAAGAAAGAGTAGGAGCCGAAATTGAAGTACAGAAGCTACGAATCGACCGCTAAAAACTCCTCAATAGTGTCGAGGACGATTTGGGAAATCAACAAAAAGAAAGCCAGCCACTCGCAATCCCAGCAGCAGTTGCGGGATTTGATCTCTTTGGCCCAGGAACAGCTTTGATCATTGGAGGATGCGGAGTAATAACGGCAAGTTTCAGCTCTTGCGATCAAAAGTCACAAAACTCCGATAACATCGATCGATTAAGCAGCGGGTTCTATAGGCTTAGTGACCACGTCATGGAAGTCTTCGCCCAATGAGATGAGAAATTTTCCTCAGTTGCTGACGAACGTGCACAAATTTACAAATTACTAAACGAAGTGCAAGATAACCAGAACAGTAATTGGAAAATAGTGGAAGACCAATTTGCGATCATACATAACAATATTATTGAAATCACAACGTGCCTATAGATGCAAGCATCGACACAACAACTTTATTTTAGCTTTGCACAGCGGCTTCAATACTTCTCACACTTTATGCAGATAATAAAAGTTGTCGAGCTGCATTCCGTAACAATATTATCAATCCCATCCCTATTTTACTTGATAAACCCCTTCCTTTTTCTGCAGTACCATGTAAATAGTTAATTAGGATCTTTTACTCAGTCCATGATAATCATATGAGCACGCCAGATTGTTTAACTTTGACAATAACGATCACTGACATTCTTTTTTGCTACGTTGCGAAACCTGTAAAACAGAAGAGACAGATTTTACTGATTTTTGCCATTCACCTAACCTCTAGCCACAAGTTTTGTGACGGTCATTGTTCAATCGTAATACCTATGGCCCAGAACGTTTCTATTGATGCTTTAAAATGGGTAATTGAGAGAGAAAGTGTAGCTCTCTCAGAACGTGTTTGGATTTTCATCTAATTTTTGAAAACTGCACTAATTTTTTAAAAGGCAGATAGCTTAGGATTTTCCGTCTGGCCAATAATGTGGACAACAGTCTAAGCAGTGGTCTAGCTATCTCAGAACGTGTTTGAGTATTCATCTTATTTTTGAAAATTGCTGTAGTTTCTATAACGGCAGATGGTTTAGGATTGTCCGTCTGGCCAATCGCGTGGACAACTGTCTGAGCAATGGTTTGACCTACGGTCTGTTCTGTCCTGCTGCCGGGCTGGACAAAGGCTGTTCAGTCTGGCCAGTAGTGGCCTGAGTCTGTTTGGTATGTTCGGTTTGGAACCATCTGTCTGCGACCCATGTTGGTCTGCCCAAAAACTGTCATGGGTTGCGGACTTCGTCGTTGGTCCCTCCTTATCAATAAGATAAAAAAATGGTATTTGACATGCTATGAACTTTTGGATTTGCTACCTAACGGATTTGGTCGACCAATCAGTTTTCCCGTTATCATACAGTTGCATTTAATAATCTTCGTCAGGCCCTTAAATCATGCCTCTTAGTTACGTGATGTTTTCCTTAAATTTTCAAATTAGTTGCTATAAATTAGTTCAAAATCAAACATTTCTGAAGGCCATATTTATTCCTTATTTCCTTCTAGAACAGCAACCTCTAATTGGTTTATATCTCTTGAAGGAAATTGCAGATTGATTGACTACTAATAAAAAAATTACGTACACAAAAGTTACAATGATTACCTTTTAAATTCGGTGAAGATGAATTTGTATATTTGGCGTATACAGTAAAAAAAAGTTATGCACTTGATGAATTAGTTAAGCTGATAAACTAGGTGCTAATTTGTAATGATTTATATAATCAACCAACATTACGAAACGTTCAAAAGCCGAATATTGCCCCAAATGGAGATTAGTAATTTTTTAAGAAGTACAAAGTTAGATCGAAGTACAAAACAGCGGAATTGACAATCACCAGAGAACCGGAGAACTTGCTTGAGAGCAAATTGAAAATATATATCTTAAAATGTTTATGAATTGTTTTTAAAACTCTATTTCTCGTTTAAATTCTAATTTTATTTTTCATTGAAAGATTGAATTGGACAATTTGTTAATTTCTATGTTAAACTATAATCTGAGATAGACAAGGCCACTAGAAGATATACCAAGCATTCGCAACCGGTCAAATAAAGTTTCCATTATCAGATTGTATCCAAATTTTATCTGCTATTATCGCGCTATGAAACAGCTACAATAAGTTTTTGTAAAAGGACAATAATTTTGGTTATTCGCTTTGAAAAATTATCTCAAAAACGTCCCGGTAAACCAATGCTAAAAAATATTGCTTAACAAAATCTTTTAGACGGCAGATGGTTTAGGATTGTCCGTCTGGCCAATCGTGTGGACAACAGTCTAAGCAATGGTTTGGCCTACGGTCGGTTCTGCCGTGCTGCCGGGCTGGACAAAGGAATTTCAGTCTGGCCAGTAGTGGCCTGAGTCTGTTTGGTATGGTCGGTCTGGAACCATCTGTCTGCAACTCATGTTGGTCTGGCCAAAGAGTGTCATGGGTTGCTGACTTCGTCGTTGGTCACTCCTTATCAATAAGATAACAAAATTGTATTTGACATGCTGTGAACTTTTGGATTTGCTACTTAACGGTTTTGGTCAACCAATCAGTTTTCCCGTTATCATACAGTTGCGTTTAATATTCTTCGTCAGGCTCTTAATTCATGCCTCTTAGTTGCGTGATGTTTTCCTTAAATATTCAAATTAGTTGCTATAAATCAGTGCCAATTCAAACATTCCTGAAGGCCATATTTATTCCTTATTTCCTTCTAGAACAGCAACCTCTAATTGGTTTATATCTCTTGAAGGAAATTGCATATTGATTGACTACTAATAAAAAAATTACGTACACAAAAGTTAGAATAATTACTTTTTAAGTTCTGTGAAGATGAATTTGTATATTTGGCGTATACAGAAAGGAAAAGTTATCCACTTGGTGAATTACTTATGCTGATAAACCAGGTGCTAACTTGTAATGATTTCTATAATCAACCAACATTACGAAACGTTCAAAAGCCGAATGTTGCCCCAAATGGAGATTAGTAATTTTTTTAAAAAGTACAAATTTAGATCGAAGTACAAAACAGCAGAATTGACAATCACCAAAGAGCCGGAAAACTTGCTTGAGAGCAAGTTGAAAATATATATCTTGAAACGTTTATGAATTGTTTTTAAAACTCTTTTTCTCGTTTAATTTCTAATTTTATTTTTAATTGAAAGATTGAATTGGACAATTTGTTACTTTCTAAGTTAGAAATCTGAGATAGACAAGGTCACTAGAAGATATACCAAGCATTCGCAACCGGTCAAATAAAGTTTCCATTATCAGGTTGTATCCAAATTTTATCTGCTATTATCGCGCTATGAAACACTAAAATAAGTCCTTGTAAAAGGACAATAATTTTAGTTATTCGCTTTGAAAAATTATCTCTAAAACATCCCGGTAAACCAATGCTAAAAATTATTGCATAACATGGTGACAGGAGTTATTAACTGTTTCCTGGTTTAAAGGACAAAAGTTCCGCATAATTTATTGCCTAATTTGGTGTTTCTTTTGAAAACTTGATTTTTTTCACATTTTTTTCTGAACTGATTATCAATTGCAGCTTAAAGGAACACTCAGCACGTCATTTGAGGCCTTGATGACAGCTTAATACTCAATAAATAGGAAAAAAGTGTCGGAAAATGTTGTCGTCTCTTTGGGGCCTAAGAGCAATAACTTTTTAAAAGTAGTTGAGTGAACAATAACTTTTTCAAAAGTCTGCCAGAACAACTGAGAGAAACAAAATGGTATCTGCAAACGTGGTTATTGTGAGTATATATATTTGTGAGTATATTGTGATTATGTAAATTTAATTATTTTTGCTTTTTTTTCTCCATTTTTAAAGACTAAATTCTCCCCGTCATAGAAAACTGCCGCTCGTCCCCTGATTTAGTTGAGCGTATTGACGGAAATAGGATAAAATGCACCACACATGAAAACGTTGAAACACAAGCTTAGATAGTAAATGACTTTACATCCTCGAGACATAAACCTATTGTTTTCCGATTATATGGGGCTTTTTTAGAGTTGAGACTTTTGTAGTCAGCACGGTTTCAACATTGTATAGTCTGGCGGTTCGACCAGAGCAGTAGGAAATTGGATATTCCCCAGCACAACTAATCTAGTTATCAACATTTTGTTTTATCAATTGTTCCCACAATTCTACTTAATACTTTCGAGCTAATCTAAGTTATTTTAAAATGATCTAAGTGTGCTAGCCTAATTGTGTCCTCATTAAGTTAGGTTAAGTGTGCTATTTATTGGTTTAGAACAAAATAAGACTGAATGAATTTTAAAGCATGATCCAAACAAGTACTCAAGTGGCTCATGCTCAAATCAACATCACGTCTTTATTTAGATGAGAAACTGATTATATTAAAAAATTTCAAAAGCTAATAACGGAAGCACACGGAGTTGTGGGAACTGTACAAGCAAAACCAGCAAATTTCATTTTTAGATAGTTCTTAAACCTACCAGAGGCCACCACATTTATTCTTGCAGACAGCATTAAAGAACGGAGAGATAGATCCATCTAAGATGACTTGAGAGAGAGACCCGAATAATAATGTTAAATATCCTGAAGTTCAATCCGAAGTCGGACAAAAGGAAAATTTCTCAGTAAACATAGGAGCAGAACCTAACAGGGCTTACCCAGCCCTCAAAATTGAACTTTTAATAGCAAGCGCAGGTAACACTGAAGCCCGCAGGTTCGCTTCGGAAACAGCATCGAGAAACGCTTCCCTTGAAATGTCAGAAAACCGTAAAAATGAGCAGCAAAGCCAGAAACCAACACAATAGATAAATTAGGCACATTTAGCTAGCAATCAAATTGCACTGAGAAAAATGTGTAATCTAGAAGAGTGATGGGTGATGGTTTAATCAAATAACAGAATAATCACAGAAGAAATCCTGAAAGCAATAACAGCTATTTTCAAAAAAATCGAAAAGTACCTGAATGCAGGTTGGAGCAAATACGGCATCTAAAACTTGAGCAAGTCTATAGGAAAAGTTATAGACCAAACTATTGATCCCAAAACAAGAAATATTATCCTAATTATCGTCAATTTTGGCCAAAATATCGGAACCAGCAGTAATATGCTCCCGTAATAATAATTGCCGAGAATTTAGGACTTTAACACCATTACACAGTTGTACCGAATTCAGCAATCACGGATCCTATATGTTGAGACAACGCTTCCAATTGTACCCAATTTGTTCACACAGCTGTTATTAGACCGTTTTATTGCTTTTAAACACAGCGTTTTCAAACAGTTAAAGAGTTCATTTACGCAGGTTCACTTCAGTACCGTAATACAAAAGGTTAACCGTTTAATCAACTAAAAAATGAAAAAGCAAACCAATCAAAAAACAAAAATGAATTCGTAAAAAGGCACTTAATCATTTTAACCAAAGCAATTATATCTTTACCTTAGATAAAGTAATGGAATCCATCTAAAACGTTATTAACAAAAAGCGTAAAGAGCGCAAAATAGGCAGTAATGAAAACAGATTGATTGAATCAGAGCAATCCCCAATACAAGTGTCTCAGCTCAAACTACAACTAGCAACAAGTGTTCAGCAATTGTTCAACATTGTCCCATTTTTAGGCAGAACTTTTTCCTAAGTTGAATTAAAATTTAATACAGAATTAGATAGATGCTCACTTAATGATACAGGAGCATTTGCAAATGCTATAACCCTTCAGTTTCGCAACAAACTTTATAACAACAACACTATAGCAATAACAGAAACAGAATGGCTTGATCTAAATAAAGTTAAAATGGCAATTGAGAACATAGTAAAAACTGATAAAGCAATTAATGTTACTTTCAAATTGGGCAGAAAACTATTCACTGAAGAATTCTCTATTCTAATTCTGACAACTGCTGTAACCTTAGGAAATTCGTTTTTCGTAAAACATAAAATTAGCATCTAACCGGGACAAAGTTACGTAAACTGCCCTGACCAAACAATGGAATTAACTGTGACCAGACCCGTAAGCTATCTTGGAACTCAAGCTTCCAGAGAAACTTGAACCGTTGTTGGACCTTGATGAGTGATGTTATCAAACCGATTTTTCAAAAAAAGACTGTGAAGTAATATTAACTTTAGGAGAAACATTATTTCAATGAAACAGTAGGAGCCAAAATTGAAGTACAGAAGCTATGAAACGAGAGCTAAAAACTCCTCAATAAAGTCGAAGACGTTTTGGGAAATCAACAGAAGAGAGCCGGCCCACTCGCAATCCCAGCAGCAGTTGCGGGAATTGGACTTTTCGGTCCAGGAGTTGCTTTCATCATTGGAGGATGCGGAGGAAAAACGGGAAGTTTCGGTTCTTGCCTGCAAACGTCCCAAAACTACAAAAACATCGATCGATTAGCTAGCAGGTTTTATAGGCTTAGTGACCGCGTCATGAAAATCTTCGCCCAATCGGATGAGAAATTTTTCTCAGTTGCTGACGAAATTGCATAAATTTACAAAGTACTAAACGAAGTGCAAGATAACCAGAACAGTAATCGGAAAATAGTGAAAGAACAATTTGCTATCATATATACAAATATTATTGAAATCACAACAAGCCTACAGATGCACGCATTGACACAACAACTATAATTTAAATTTGATAAAGTGGCTTCATTACTCCTCACATTTTATGCAGATATTAAAAGTTGTCCTGCTGCGCTATAATTAATCAGTAATAGGGTTATCATTGCCATCCCTGTTTTACTTGACAAACCCCTTCCTTTTTCTGTAGTACCACGTAAATTGTTACGTAAGATCTTTGGCTCGGTCCATGATAATCAAATCAACACGCCAGATTGTTTAAATTTGGCAATACTCATCACTGACATTTTTTTTACTACGATGCAAAAACTGTAAAACAGTAGAGATGGATTTTACTGACAATATTCTTTTCCCTTACATCTAGCCACACATTTTTTGACGGTTATTGTGCGAACGTAATCCTTAATTGTTCTAACGTCGCGGTTTTCGTCATGGTTCCCACCTTATCAGTAAAAAGACAAAATTGTATTTGACTTGCTATGAAATTGTGGATATCATACCTGACGGTTTTGCAAATACAACGAATTATACCATACCCAAAATTATTTCGGGTATTTCAATATTTTGATATTTGCAGTGTTGAGTGGATTTTACTTAATTGGATTGTTCGATACATGACTATTTTGATAAACCTTAAACCCCGCCCAAATAGTGGGAATTTGAATTTATACAATTAAATCGCGTATAGTTGTAACTCTCCATTTAAGGGGACAAAATTTGGAATTATCACTGGTTTTACGTTGCTAGAAACGTGTAATTTGTTCATTCTCCATTGATTGCAAGTTTATTTCTTCTTTTTTTATATTCACCAAACAAAGAAACAAATAAACAGGAAACTTAAGACACACATCATAATTGTCTCAAAAACATGAATTATTGGCAACCTTTGAACAAGGTAGCATAAATTATGACAAAACTTTTTCATTTTGCCGGTGTCAATGAAATACAAATCGTTTTTGTCATATGAAAACAATTAATTTTAATTGTCTCACAGTTTTTCTAAGTTATTGCTTTATTTGTTGCTCATACACTGAGACATCTGATTCTGTAGTTCTATTTGTAGGCCAATTCTTTGTTTGGTGTTTAAATAGTCGTTCACTTTATAACCAATTCTGATTTCAGCTTTGTTCGGTTCGTTTGAGGTTTGAAATGAAATTGATCATATTTTTTCCTGGTTATTTCATTCTCTAATTTGACTCTCTAAATATCAATTGCTAACTCAGAACGTCAATTCATTTGCGTTTTCTCAGCTAGAGTTGAAAATCATTTTTGGCACTGCAATATCAAAAATAGTAACATATTTTGAGAGATTTTTGAAATTACTTTTTCGCTGCGACTTAACATTCGACTCAGTAAAAAGGAATTTGAAACGCATCTTTCAGAATAAATCCAAAACCGATTTATCGTTGCCCAGTCAGCAAGATAGTTTAAACAAAACACCATTATGCATGGACGCTTTTTTGAAAAAACCAACGATAAGACCCCCACACAATTGCTAAAAATCCATGTATCCGCGCAAACCGATATGCAAGAGAACGATTGAAAGATCGTCTGCACAATATGAAAGAGAAATGAGGTCAAAAACTACAAGTTGGGAGACGAAAAAGACACTATGATCAGGAACATCTTCATAACTAACATGTAAAATTTCGACGCACAAGGAACTTTTGAATGAGTTTTTTAACATTGCCGGAGTCAATGGAATACATATGGTTGTTGTCATATAATTAGATTTGATTTTCAAGAAAGCAAAAGCTGGATCACAATTTGTAAAGATTTGATGGTGACAGAAGGAGACACAGAAGGAATTGTTGAATGGTTTTTTATTATGGCCGGAGTCAATGGAATACACATATGAATACATTTATTTTTCAATTAGTGTTTCTATTTTTTTGCTTTAAATTAGATTTGTCATATAATTAGATTTGATTTTCAAGAAAGCAAAAGCTGGATCACAATTTGTAAAGATTTGATGGTGACAGAAGGAGACACAGAAGGAATTGTTGAATGGTTTTTTATTATGGCCGGAGTCAATGGAATACACATATGAATACATTTATTTTTCAATTAGTGTTTCTATTTTTTTGCTTTATTTGTTGCTCATACACCGAGATAGCTGATTCTTTAGTTAACACTGTAGGACTGTATTTGCATGTTAAGTAGTCGTTCACTTTATGACTGTTTCCCATTTCTGGTTTTTTAGCTTTGGTTGAGGTGTGAAACGAAATTGATCATTATTTTTCTTATTTTTCTTTCACTAATTTGAATCTCTAAATATCAGTTGCTAATTAAGAGAGTCAATTCATCAGAAAAAGTAAAATCTTTTAAGAAAATTTTCAAAGTGCCTTCTCGATGCAAATTCCCTTTCGACTCATTATTCCAAAGTCTGAACCAGATCTGTTAGAAAAAACCAAAAACCGATGTAACATAGCCCAGTCAGCAAGATACTTTAAGACACCACTATGCATAGAAGTTTTTTTAAAACGGTTACTCCCCAAATCAATTGCAAAAAAACCGTAGTATATCCACGCGAGCCCATACAATGGAATGATCGAAAGATCGGCTGCACAATCGGAAAGAAAACTGAGTTCACGAAATGATTGTTTGAATATGAAGTGTTAGAGACAATGCCAAAGAAAAGGGGAAATTTTGCTATTTGTGAAGACAAACCACGGACCTCTTGCGATAAAAAAAACTGCCTCACTTCTATATATTGTTATTAATACAGAAGGCAGAAAAAATTGAGTAGTGAAAGTCCGCACATAGAAAACTAGCACATAAAACTTGACAACTCAACGAATTTGGTCAGTGATGGAAGAAGCATTTATCACATATAGAAACAACACCGAACTCAACTTCGATAGATATCTTTTCTTCACCGTCAAATAACAAAAGGTGAATTTATGGAAGTTTTTTCGGTGAACAAAAAGAGGAATCAGAAAACTTCAAGTTGGTAGACGAGAAGGACAATTATCAAGAACAGCTTCATGACTAACATATAATTGTTCGAGACGCAGAAAAAATTGTTATATGAGACGGTCAATTCAGATAGGGTTTTAAATATAGCATTGCAATTGAAAATATTCTTTTAAAACCAACATTTAAAAATTAAAACTGCCCCAAGCAACAGAAAGATAACATCATTTCAAACTGAAATAACGGAAAATTCAACGCATCATAGAACCAATAAAAATGAAAAACCGTCAATCAATTAGCCCAAAAAAACAATCTGACAACAATTTTGGGAGCACACACAACTTTTGTGAAGTCTGCAGGAAACCACAAAAGCCGGCAGTGCAGCAGAACAAGGCACGAAAACAGATGTCAAACAAATGGACGAAACCAAAAAAAAGGCGACGAAGAACAAGAAAGCAAAAATCACATTTTATAGAAATTTGTGTAACCAAGTATACGATTAGTCGTACGAAAGCTCAGAGAGTGACCCTGTAGGCAAGATAAACAGTTAAACGGCAGTAGAATCTGAACCAATAAGGTTTAAAGTCAAACCAGAATTACAATTTGCACTGCTGTGACGGAAACGGAAAATGTTTTTAGTATCATAAGCGAGAGGCTGGCAAATCGAATTCTCAGTCGATTAATAACATCTCCATAAAAATCAAACACAGATGACACGGATTTCACAATATTTCTCCAATGAGTTAATCAGAAAAGCTGGAAAACTCCCAGTTTCAATAGATGCAATAACTGGACAATCAAGTTGTTAAAATGGTCGAAGATGGAGACAAAAACAGATTTGGAATAGGTTTCTTCAGAGCTTTCGGATTTGCGGTGGAATCGAAACCGCTGCATGCAGTTAAGTTATAAATTGATGCGGCTGTTGCTGAGGTACCAGCCGCAATTGAAAATATTTCATTACAAAACCAAAGTTGTTCAAACAAGCAATTGCTGTTCCATTTTCCAATCTCCTTCTCTGCGTTGGTCTTACAAAAACACACATCGTTCAATTAGAAAAATCATAAACATTATACCGCAAAATATCACGAGTTGCAACAAAAAGACAAGTTCCAATCCACTTTCAACCAAAAGTAATAGAAATTATTCAAAAAGATGGTCATATTGAAAATTTATCGACATGTTCAATTAATAACTTTTGTTTCCTCATCACTATGGCGGTTTGAATCTTGGAGAAAAAAGAGTTCGCGGAGTGCTCGTTTGAATATTAACTTTTCAAATCAACTCAGAAAGAAAGGAGAAATTGGGCTTTTTGTGACCACAAACTACGGACCTCTTGCGCTAAAAGAACTCTTTCTCCATTCTAGCACATAAAGTTTGACAACGCAAGGACTTTGGTGACTGAAGAAAGAAGCATTTATCACAAATAGAAACAACACCGAACTCAACTTTGACAGATATCCTCTCTTCACCATCAAACAACAAAAAGAGAACCTGTGGGATTTTGTTCGGAGAACGGAAAGAGCAACCCGGGCCGAGGAATTTGGCCAAAATTATGTAAGATCAGCGTCAACTAGCGTTGACAAGTCGGCAATTTCACCGCATTTTTCTTACATAATTTTGCGTTGAATGCGTTGAATTTGAAGACAAAAATTCAACGCAAAATTATGTAAGAAAATTGCGGTGAATTTTCCGACTTGTCAACGATAGTCTGCTGATCTTACATATTCAGCGTTGAATTTAGCGTTAATCGTACATATTTAGCGTTGAATTTAGCTTAGATCTTACATAATTAGCGTTGAATTTAGCGTAGATCTTACATATTTTTGCGTTGAATAAGAGTTGATCTTACAAAAAATCAAAGCGTCAACTTGAACTATTAACATCCAGTTGCGTATGGGACTCGAACTGCTGATCTCCTGTTTGCTTGTCGCCTCTTCTACCATTGTGCCACAGTACCTTGGTTTCCTTAAGAGCCGCAATTCTTATAAAGCGTAGATCTTACATATTTTGCGTTGATTTTGTGTAGTATTTCACTTAGCATATTCAACGCATTTACCATGTGAGGCTTAATGGGAAAAAGTAAATTCTTTTAAAAGTTTGTTTCGAAAAAAATTAAATTCCTAAAGTAGTATGAAATGGTTTTTGCACCAAAAGAGAGCACTCAAAGTTTGTGTTTTGCTAACTTCATTTTTGAAATCGTAATTTGAAATCGAATTTGAAATCGTAACATTTGAAATCGTAACATGAAATCGTAACATTTGAAATCGTAACATGGTCTGAATTGGATTTTGCACTGTAAATGAGCACTAAAAAGTTATTTTTTGCTGTCAAAATGCCACGTCAAAATGCCTCGCAAAATTATGTAAGATTAGCGTTGAATGCGTTGAATTCATGTTAGATCAACGCTAAATTCAACGCTAAATATGTAAGAACAACGCTAAAATTCAACGCTAAATATGTAAGATCTACGCCAAAATTCAACGCAAAATTAAGTAAGATTAGCGTTGAATAAGTTGAATTTATGTAAGATCAACGCTAAAATTCAACGCTAAATATGCAAGATCTACGCCAAAATTCAACGCAAAATTATGTAAGATTAACGTTGAATGCGTTGAATTTATGTCAGATCAACGCTAAAATCAACGCTAAATATGTAAGAACCACGCTAAAATTCAACGCTAAATACGTAAGATCTACGCCAAAATTCAACGCAAAATTATGTAAGATTAGCGTTGAATTCGTTGAATTTATGTAAGATCAACGCTAACATTCAACACTAAATATGTAAGATCTACGCCAAAATTCAACGCAAAATTATGTAAGATTAGCGTTGAATGCGTTGAATTTATGTAAGATCAACGCTAAATTCAACGCTAAATATGTAAGATCTACGCTAAAATTCAACGCTAAATATGTAAGGTCTACGCCAAAATTCAACGCAAAATTATGTAAGATTAGCGTTGAATGCGTTGAATTTATGTAAGATCTACGCTCAGACGTAGATCTTACATAAATTCAACGCAAATCTTACATAATTTTGCTTTTTTTAGCGCTGACACCTCGGCCCGGGAATCAGAAAACTGCAAGTTAGTAGACAAAAAAGACACTATTATCAAGAACATCTTCATAGCTAATATGTAATTCTTCGAGACGCAAGAGGAATTCTTAAATGAGACGCTCAATCCGAGGGCTTTAAATATAACGTTGCAAATGGAAATATGCGTTTAAAAGCAACAACAAGAAAAACAAACTGCCCAAAGTCACAGAGTGATAACGTCATTGCAAACTGAAATAATGGAAAATTCAACGCATCATAGAGCCAACAAAAATGAAAAACCGTCAATCAATTAGCCGCTAAAAAAATGTGACAAAAATTTCGGGAGCGCACACCACCTTTGTGAAATTTGCAGGAAGTCTTAAAAGCCGGCAGAATTAAAGCAAAAATGACATTTTATAAAAATTTGTGTAACCAACTATGCGACTTGTCGTACGAAAGCTCAGAGAATGACCCTGTAGGCACGATAAACAGTGAAACGGCAGTAGAATCTAAACCAATAATTTTTAAATTCAAACCAGAAATACAGTTTGCACTGAAGTGACAGAAATGGGACTTGTTTTTAAGCAAGAGCCTGGCAGATTGAATTCTCAGACGATCAACAACAACACCATGAAACCCAAACAGAGATGACATAGGTCTCAACACATTTCTCCATTGAGTTAATCAGAGTAGCTGGAAAACTCCCAATTTCAATAGATGCAATAACTGGACAACCATGATGTTAAAATGGTTGAGGATGGAGACCAAAAACAGAATTGGATTAGTATTCTTCACAGCTCTTGGATTTGTGGTGGTTTAGAAACAGCTGCATGCAACAGATATGTTCTCTTCACCATCAAACAACATAAAGATGGATCTGTGGAGATTTTTGAAAAATCAGAAGAAAAATCAGAAAACTGCATGTTGCGAGAAAAGAAGGACAAAATTATCAAGAACATGTTCATAGTTAACTTGTATTTCTTCGAGACTCAGAGAAAACTTTTGAATGAGGCGTTAATCCGAATAGGGCTTTGAAAATAGCATTGCAAATAAAAATAATCTTTTAAAACCAACAACAAAAAAAACAAAAGTGTGAAAGACAAAGAGTGATAATATCATTTCAAACTAAAATAACTTCCAATTCAACGCATCATGGAAACAACAAAACCCAAATCAAAAATTCAACGAGAATGCCTTTTTGCAGAGCTCCAAATAATAACGGTCGAAACCGCGGACAAAATTGGAAAAAAATCCATCAATCAGGTTGTCATGATCATTATGCCGCGTGAAAGGAAAAACTTGCAGACGTTTTGGGATTGCACACCAATTTTATGAACTCTACAGTAGGCCGAAGAAACCTGCAGAGCAGCAGAACAAAGCGAGAAAACAGATGTCAACGAAAAGAACGAAAATAAAGACAAGGAAGAACAAGAAAGCAAAAGCTGGATCACAATTAATAAAGATTTGATGGTGACAGAAGGAGAGACAGAAGGAATTGTTGAATGGTTTTTTATTATGGCCGGAGTCAATGGAATACACATATGAATACATTTATTTTTCAATTAGTGTTTCTATTTTTTTGCTTTATTTGTTGCTTATACACCGAGATAGCTGATTCTTTATTTCAATCTGTAGGACAGTTTGCCGGTCAAATAGTCGTTCGCCTTATAACTATTTCTGATTTCTGTTTTGTTAGGGTTGGTTGAGGTATGAAAAGAAATTGATAATATTTTTCCTCGTTATAAGTGCCTTCTCGATGCAAATTCCCTTTCGACTCATTATTCTAAAATTTGAACCAGATTTGATAGAAAAAACCTTAAAACCGATGTAACGTAGCCCAGTCAGCAAGATTGTTTAAGCAAAACACCACTATGCAGATAAATTTTTTTGAAAAAGGTAAGTCCCCCACTCAACTGCAAAAAACCGTAGTATATCCACGCGAGCCCAAACAACGGATCAATTGAAAAATCGACTACACAATCATCGAAAGAAAATTGAGTTCACGGAATGCTTGTTTGAATATGAAGTGTTAGAATCAATGCCGAATAAAAAAAGTTGGCTCTTGTGAAGGCAAACCACGGACCTCTTGCGAAAAAAGGAACTGCTTCAATTCTTTAATTTAGTATTAGTACAGAAGGGCGAAAAATAGATAGTAAAAATCAGCACATAGGACATAGCACATAAAATTTGACAATTCATGGACTTTGGTCAGTGATGGAAGAAGCATTTATCACAAATAGAAACAACACTGAACTCAACTTTTATAGATATCTTCCCTTCACCATCAAACAACAAAAAATGAAATCTGTGGGATTTTGTTCGGAGAACGGAAAGAGCAATCAGAAAACTGCAAGTTGGTAGACGAAAAGGACACTATTATCAAGAACATCTTCATAGCTAATATGTAATTCTTCGAGACGCAGGAGGAATTTTTAAATGAGACGTTCAATCGGAAGAGGCCTTTAAATGTGGCGTTGCAAATGGAAATATGCGTTCAAAACCAACAATAGGGAAAACAAATTGCCCAAAGTCACAGAGTGATAACGACAATGCAAATTGAAATAACGGAAAATTAAACGCATCATAGAACCAACAAAAATGAAAAACCGTCAATCAATTAGCCACGTCAAAAAAATCTGACAAAAAATGTGACAAAATCTGATATTTAGTTCTTTCATGCCTAACAACTATAGTAGTAGTGGGTCAAGTTTGCCGCTTCATGCCTGGGGTGTTGTTAGTACCACTTTTGAATCTTCAGTCGACAATGAGTTTGTTATGCGGGTTGCAGTTTCTACAAAAACAGAGAATTCTCCAGGTGCATAAAATATGTTAATTGCAGTGCTTCTGAAAGAAATTCAAGTAGTTGCTCGTGATTCTAGCTCCTCTCCCAATTTGTTCTTGCAGGTTGACTGATGTGGATACGACGTTAAAAAAATTGCTACTCTATGCCAAAAGTTTTCGTCGGTTTTATGTAGTCTGTACTTCTGTCTTACAATCTCGCTGTTCGTGCTTTGTCTTGTTCTCTCGTTTGCCTTGATATTGATGAAATTATTAATTCGATGTCATGCCTTCCATCAATAATTGAGCAGTACAATAAAAGACTTTGGGTTTCAGCGTAGAGTGACAATTCGGAATCGATTATTGTAATTAACTATGTTCTTTTTTTTATTTACAATATCTGATTAATAGATTGATGTTGTGTTTCTTTGGGTTTCTTTTTGAGTCTATTTTCGCAATTGTACGAAACTTTAAAAGTTATTTTTCAATTTGAAAGTTAGTGATAAACATTTTTCTTTTATCAAATATTTTGTCTTTCTTTCTTATGGTTCTTTAATTTTCTCACCAATTAACTCCATCAATGCAAGCTCTATAAGATATACACAACAACATAATCTCTGAAATATTCGCCAAAATGAGAAAAACGTTTTTGGTTTTTTTTGCTTTTGCTAGCTGGTTTTCTTTTTTGCGGGCGCTGGTAAACTATTGATCGTCAAATTTGATTGTTACAGTTTTCTGACAGTTTTCAGTTGTAGCATAATTATTTTTTTGGCTGATAAAGCTCTGATTTTCAAAAAGGGAGAAAAAGTTTGTTTCTAAGGATTGCGATTCGAATGGCTCTATTGCAATATTTTGTTTACAGTTTTTGGCAATAAATTTTTTTATTTAATTTTGCAGCCTGCTTCTGCTTTTCTCTAAAAACTTGTTAGTTATTTTTGTTTTTGAATTTAATTTTGGTCTCTCTTAAGAAACTTTATCTTTGTGATTTTTGAAACATAACTCGAAACAAATTTTTGCCAATTCAAGTATTCAGCAGTTAATTAAATGAATTTATTTGGGTTGTTTAAAACTGGGTTATCTAAAAAGGGCTCAGGGAAGTATATTTTTCAAATGAAGTGGCTCTGTTCTAAAGATTCTTAAATCTTCTGAAGTGAGATTCTTCGTATTTTGTTTTTTTTTTAGCCGTGAAGAGATAGCGGCTATTATTAAAGACATCGTGGTTTTTTATATTCGTCGTCTCCCTCAATGATTCTAGCGAGCATTGACCTTTTCAATTTATGACTGCTAATGTTTTGCAATTAAAATGTGTGCGTGACGTGATTTGTTTTGCTTTTATGTCGATTGCGTGAGTTACCTCACTCAAATGAATGAATTCACTGAATGAGTTTGAAATTTTGTAAAGATTTACTAGTTAAAAATTAAAAGTGTGCATCTCAGTAGTGCCAAACGCATATGCCCTAAATCTTGAGTGTGAGAATCTTATAGTTTTTGATTACAAATATTATTTTTGAAGCTCTATTAGGGCTTTTTTATAGAGCGTGTGTGTCTCATAAAGAGTACAATCCGAATTTGACCCAAAAGGTCTAACGTTTAATTAAAAGACTGTTAAACTGTATCTTATTTATGTGGTTGTTTCGATTCCATAGAAGGCCATAAGCGTCTATCGCGGCAAGTTTTCAAGAATCTGCCGGCTATAATTGCTAACTCACGCGGTTGTACACTATACAAAACATCAAACGCAAAATGATCACAGCTAAAATTTTGTCTACTTTCAAGAAAAATTTTTGTTTTTAGTTCAGTTGTTTAGAATAGGTTTTATATAACTCCTAACGCCCACCACCTTGGAGATAGCGTTGTTTTATATTGCTGTCAATTAAAATTTGATGTAGCAATTTTTCTGAAATTTTTTTAATGCAAAACCTTCTTCTCGACCATTTTTGTGCTGGTGTTTTAGAAGATTCTTTTTCTTGAGTTACTTATTCACGAGTGATTTCTTTTTTTTTTAGTGCTCTAAGTTGCTCTTTCTGAAATTAAGTTTGATGCTAATATAAGAGCAATTTTTAGCTAAAGCATGGTTTTTTCCAAAATAAACAAAGATTTGGACCTCCGGTATTTTGCGTTGGAAGCAATAGACAGCATGCAACTGTAGGAGTTAGCAAAAATAACAAACTTTGAAAAATCAAGTTATCAGATTCGTTTTATTTTGGGTCATAATGGATTTTGAAATGTTCCCTCCTCTAACTTTTTGTTAGAGGTGGGAACATTCAAACCCATTCTCCCATTCAAACTTTTTGTTCCCACCTCTAACTGAAGAGCCTAACAAATGGTAATTGTAAGGTTTCAATTCCAGTAAAACGAAAAGGACCGCGTGTTATTGCACAGGTTCTCATATTCTTCTCATTTTTCCTTGTGTTCTTGTGTTCAAAATAACCATAAAACTTGCTTGAGGCTGTAAGTCTGACTATCTACTTTCGTCATAAGTTGTTCTATTGCTGTCTGTCTTTTTTTACTTTCTCAGCTGATTTTTGTATTTATTATCATTTTATTGATAGATTTAAACAATACAAAGTGCTTTATGAAGACAAAGTGCTGGGAGGGGCCCGGACCAGCCAATATTCATCCAGTGTTAGTGAGGGGCTTTTCTTAATTTATCTTTTCAATAATTATGGTCAAACTGCAATTAACTGACCGATGAGCTTCTCAGAAAACCACAATTTGGAAACAATAAAAATATGTCTACTATACAATGCTACTGCACAAATCTTGAATAGTGATAATTTTTAATTAAAAAGTTTCTTGTAGAGATGTCTACTACTACTAGGAAAGCAGAAAACGTGTGGTCGTTTATTTCATATAAATGCAAGATCTACAACATATTTATACAAGTTGTAATCTCTGAAATTATCTTGGAATTTAGAAAAAACTGATGTTATTTTTGCTAAGACCCTTTAAACTATGAATCATTTCTGATCATTTTTGGGGTCTTTTCCCAATATAGAGTACACCCACCCCCACCAGCATAGTGGTCAAATAACCTATAGCCTTAGTTTTCACTGTCGGTTTGTGTTTTTCTACAATAGTATGTCTTATTGCAATAAATGGATGACATTGTAGTCTTGATTGATAAAGGATTTTCGTGTTCGTTACCCTTGATGTATTCCGTTCGAGAAGATTGTATGCTTTCCAGATTTTTTGGCACCGACTGTCTACATTTGCTTTCCAAGAGAATTTACTAGCCATTAATATACCAAGTATAACTTCAAAGAATTTGCCAATTCAACAGTTGAGAAATTGATATTAAAAAACAAAGTTTTATGGTTATTTTGATCACAAGAACAGAGGGAAATATGAGCACAATATGAGAACCTGTGCGAAAACACGGCGTCTTTTTCGTTCTACTGGAATTGAAACCTTACAAACCCCAATTGTGAGGATTCTCAGTCAGAGGTGGGAATATAAAGTTTGAATAACAATTCAAAATCCATTGTGACCAAAATAAAACGAATCTGATAACTTGATTTTTCAAAGTTTGTGTTTTTTTTTGCTAACGCCTACAGTTGCACGCTGTCTATTGCTTCCAACGCAAAATACCGGAGTTCAAAATCTTTGTTTGTTTTGGAAAAAAAACCTTGCTTTTCAGTTTTTTTAAACCAATGCTCACATAGAATAACCTTATGTGGCCCCATTAGCCCACCAACTTGAAAAAATTGCGAGCAAAAAATCTATTACGAGCGAAAGAGTGGCAACGCCATTGTACCTCAGTGGCTATGATTCGAGACAGACGTCATGGAGATCCAGGTTTAAACTCTTCTGGGGTTGTTTTGCAGCTACGGAAATTTTCTATTTTAAACCCTGTCTAAATGAAATTTCTCAGTCTTTTGTCTGAGAACAATTCTTTTGACGTTCAATTTTTCACTGGAAAAAATTGGTCGTTTTTTTTCACGATTCTTGAACAAACGGTCAAATTTTGACAGACAACAAAGTCTATAATCTTGCTTTCTTAAAGATTTTGGAAAGAATATTACAGCAATTTCCCGACCCTTCAAAAGCTGGACTTTTTGGGACGTTTCTGTTTGAAATTTAGCCATAGATGAAAAGTGATATTTGATTCCAATTTTCATACCTGACATTTATACGTGCAATTCCGAATCGATTATTGTAATTTACTGAAATATTCTTAATTTTATTTTCAACATCTGACTAACAGATTGATATTGTGTGTTCTTTTTGAGTCTGTTTGTGCTATTGTACAAAATCTTATAAGTGATTTTTTCCTATTTAAAAGTTAGTTAAATACATTTATTTTGTTTTTTCAAAAATCTTGTCTCTCATTCTTATGAGTTTTTAATCTTTTGCCATTTAGCTCTATAAATGCAAGGTCTAAGATATACACAACATATAATCTCTGAATAAAGGAAAACGTTTTGTATTTTTGCTAGATCGGGCGCTGGTAAACTATAGATAATTTCTTATCAAATTTGATTGTTAGTTTTTTGACCTGTAGCAAAAATATTTTTATATGGCTAATGCGCCTCTCGTTTTCAATGCTCATGGAAAGGGAATAAAGCTCGCTTTTTAGGATTGCGATCAGAATGGCTCTATTGCAATGTTATTTTGTTAATAATTTTTGTCAAGAAATTTGTTCATTTAATTTTGCAGTCTGTTTCTGCAAAAAAACGCCCACCACCTTAGAGATATCGTTGTTTTAAATTTATCGCGATTAAAGTTTGATGTAGCAATTTTTGCTGAAATTGTGTTCTTTTTATGCAAAAATTTACTTTTTCACGCTTGATTTCTTTTTGAGCTTAAGAGGTAAAGCCGTTGCAGCTCATTGGTTGCGATGAGAGACAGACATACAGGAGGGCCGGGTTCGAACTTGTCTGGGCGTGGTGTTTCGCAGCCATCGAAACTTTCTTAGCGACGCCTTTTATAAATGAAATTGTCTCGCTTTTCGTTCGAGGGCAATTCATCTGTCGTTCAATTTTTCCATCGAAGTAACATTTGTCCCCTTTTCCGACTGTACTATACAGCATCCTCATCGCCAAATGACCTCGTTTGTAAATTTTTAAGAAGCTTGCTTAAACTCAATCCGGACATTGATTTTGAAATTATTTCGAAAATGAGTGTTTTTGCATTATATGCCCATCTACCCCAACCCGAATGGGCATAGAGCGCATAAACCCCCTAAATGAACCAATATGTGGCTCTTATTTTGGGGAAGGTATTGAGATTGATAGTCACGGCTGATAGGGAAGAAAAGAAGATTTATGCAGCAATTTTATACAAATCAAGCGTTCCTTTGAATGTGTAACGGAAGGAAAATCCGTAAGTTACTTTCGCGTGATTGTTCCTAATCGTGAGTGTCACGATTAGTCATGATCGTTATTAACCAGCGTCACGCCAAAAATAAAAGTTTTTAATAGATTAATCTCATTTTCTTAATCACCGCATATTTAGGTAGCTAGCTCTCTTTCTCTGAATATTTAGCCTGCCTGTAGCTTCGAAAGACATATATTTTATGTAATTATAGTATTTTAGACGTAACTTTTGTTCACGTCGGCATGTAAAAGAAGTCTGATTGCTTATGAAGAACTACCATTACCGTAAAATCTGCCTACCATTGATAAACAATGAGCGTAGTAAATGCTTGAAAGTTCGTCACTTTAAACGGTCTTTAACTTCATGGAGCTGTAAGAGAATGTTGTAGTTTAAACTAACTTTTGTAATAAACCATTTGCTTGTACTGCTTCTTCTACATAGTAATCTCACTGATTACAGATCGAAAAGAAACAATATGAGAGTTCATTTGAAAGCAAAAAAACTTGTGCACGATTTTCAAATAGTTAACTTTTTCATTGTTGTATGCATGCTTAGATTTTTTCAGACTTATAAATCTTCAGTTTTATTGCATTATGCTTTTTGTTTTATTCAAAGTTTTTAGCAGTTCTTTTTATCTGTAGTATTGCGGTAACCACCGTTCTTCAAAGGTGCTCTAATGAAGCCGCAGCTAAATATCATTCTTCGGGTAAGTTCAGGTATTTCCAGGGTTTGGAATTGCTTTTGAAATTGTCTTTAATTAGATTGTCACTTTGATTTCATAAAGAAATTGCAGGGGGACAAAATACAGCTATCAAAAAGTTAGCTAAAACCTTATAAAATATATTTTATTGTTTAGTTTGAGAAAAAAGTGCGTTATGTAGACTGAGCTGGAAGGGCTCTCTGGACAAGTGCTCCTTGTTGGGAGGGGTATTTTTAAATTTACATTAAAAATGAGCGAACAAGTATCTTCAAATTAGTTCCCAAACTTTTTTGGTTTTCTTGAACATCTGGAAATATTTATTCTCTAGCATCTGTCTAGCCACATCTTCCTCTCTGTAAAATTTTGTTATCTCTCGTAAGATTTTGTAGGTTTTCAAACAAATTTCCATCCCTTTTGAATTGCCCTCACCCATCCTGACACCACCCATGCTCGCCAAAAATTTCTTTAACATACTTTTTTAAAATAAAGGGGGAAATGAGGCTATGATTATTAATTAAGCATTGTGAAGCATGCCATGTATTATCTTAATCATTGGACGAAATGAAGGTCAAGGCAACCCCGAACTAGGGAAAAATTGTCATCCCCGAAAATACTGAAATTTTGTTGGTACCCTCTTTTAACAGCTACAGGTTTTTTTTATTGATAATCCTTAATAAGAATCAAGTAATAAGTACAAAGAAAGTGATGCTAGAACCATGCCTTTTCGATAACTAACAAATTTTTGACCTCAATGTCTTATAACTTACCTGAATTATTTACCCTAAATTCAAGGTAAAGTTACCTTATCATTATTTAGTGTGAAGTTTCTCGTTATTTCAATTTTAAGTTAGCACCGGGCAGGTGTGAAAACGTTGAATATTATTTGCAGACAGAGTTTTAAGGCTTTTTACTCAACATTTTGACAAAAGGATTTTTTCTTGAAATCAATCGATTGCTATTTCTGCTGCGCTTTGACATAGTTAGCTTTCCCGTCTGTTAGCTTGATGTTTATTTGATTCATGATGCGATTATAATGAGAGTTTTTGATCTGTTTGGATTTGTTCAGATACCGGCCGAACACACATCTTGATAGCTTAGATTTTTTTGTGTGTAATGGGATCTCTAATATAATCTTCCCATGCATGCTCTGGAGTATTGAAAACAGCGGTGTTTAATTGCTCTAAAACTAAATTTGTAGCAATTATAAGTCCTGTGGTATTTATTAATGTAATTTTTCCCTCGACCAATTTTTTGTCTGGCCCTTTTTACTTCTCGTCCTGAAAAACGGGATAAGCAGTTAAAGCTTGGAGGGCATTAAGTGGCCGAGCAATAGTCTTAGAGCCTCTCGCGTTATTAGTTTCTGGGCATGCGATTCTCCGAAACGGGTTCTTTTGTTTTGATGAGAATTTCATGTTGTGAAGTGCGGTTCTTAATCTTAAAAGTTTGACGGTCGTTTGAGAACAATTCGCCAGACGTTTGTTGATTGTTTTGACTGCGGCTGTTAAAGTTGAAATTTTCTACGTTGGGCTATCACCAAGACTATGTTCTTGTAATTAGTGTTTTTGACGTGATACTGATAACTTCTCTGTTTTTTCCTGTTATTTTTCCGATGTTTGTTTCAATAAGCTTTGTTTATTCTCTTCCAAAAATTGCTGAGCATTTAAAACAATTTTATAACAAGTGTCATGATGACTGTATAATTTAATGTCGCTGCTTCTATTCAATTTTCTGCCCAAAGATTATTAATTTTTGTTCATTCTTCAATTTTTGACATTTGAAGTCTGCAGGTAAAACTTTGTTGTTCTTTGTTTAATAGCCGCCCTCATCTTCTCAGCCAGCTATTATAGCGCTCCTAATTTTTTTTTACTATTCAAAGAATTTGAATTGTATTGGGGCGCTGTCTTTTTTTTAAGATCTGTTCACACATTTTCATGATTTTGAAGTCAAATTGGAGTAGTGATTTTGGTCACGCCGAAACAGGAAGTGGAGCGAAAAAGCGAGTGGTTTTGCGGCGTGAAATTTTTTTGCTCTAAATTTAAAGTAGAGTGAGAGAACGGTGTTTGAACAAAAATTCGCTGTCTCACTAGTGGTTTTTTGTTCACATGCGGCAATTTCACTTTGATTTTTACAGTTTTTTCGATTTTTTGGATCGGATTTTTTCCGAAATGGTTTTCCCAACTCATTCATAGTCCGTTCTTGGTCTAGTTTTCTGTTTAGTCTATGAAAATTCTTTGAATTGTGTGTCAGGACTTGTCCTGCTATGTTTTTTTTTTACTTCGTCGAACTTTTTTTCGCTTTACCTTTTTGCCGCCTCTTCAGCATTTTGCGTGAAATCTTTTTGGCTTCTCTAGGCTAGTTTCTCTCTTCTCTCATTCTGCTAAAAGTGAATTTGATCATCAGTTGCTAAGCAAAGCAATTCAAAATGAACAGAGTCGGTATAAAAAATTGAAGTCAGAAATAGAAACGGGATAAACCCATAAAGCCCAATTTTAGATGCCCGCTATTTGAACGTCGTTCCTATAAGTCTTAGTCACCATCTCTAATGCTTATTGGTATTGATAGTAGCCCCTGTAGCCTCTCTCTAAGAAACAGAAGTATGTTCAACTACGAAATGCCATCAAAATAAATTGGACTTAAAAAATGTTTTTGTACAAAAATCTTTTTTTTTCGATATCTTCTATTTTCAATCCCAATCGTGCTTATTGGAATCAACGGCGGCTATTTTCCGGCGGTCTGCCGGGTATGTTTTTTTTCGTCAAATCTCTGAAACTGGGTGTTTACTATCAAAAAATTAACCTGCATCAAGATCACTTTCGAATTTTATTAAAAATGAAACTTGGACGTTTTTTTTTTGCATTGAGAATTTTCGGAGGAGAAGTGTCAGAAACGAACAACCCCATTTTTCATCGATAAATGTCGAATCATTCATTCATAAATAATTTCTACCAAAAAAGTTATCCTCCAGATTTTGTATCCTTATTGTGCGCTCATGCCACTCAAGTCTTTTTAGGACTATCAGTGAGTTGCAACTTTCTGTACCATTTACAGACTGCACTAGTAATCTCGTATGCATTTTTGATGAATGCTAGTCAGAATGGACAATTTGTTTCATGAAACATAACAGCCTTGGGTGGTTTTTCAATGCTGTGAATGTCGAGAGAATTGTTTTTGAAATTGCCATAGTTTTAAAGAGAACTGATTACAAAAGTTGAGAAAAGGTAAACTATTTAGCTCATTTCCTATAGTTTACAGCTTCTCCAGGATTCTCTATTGGTGGTAACAAATTCTGGCTATAATTTTGTTTCGTTAAAAATTGTGCTCACGCTGATGATGATACCACCTCGGTAAATCTCATGTTCTACGTAGAGGTGTTGAAGCATTGAACGTCAAGCAAGGTATGCGCTACGCATCAAACATTTGTTTATTTCGAGTAATTCACATATGGTTTTGTTTTCAGAAATTAAGACGATGGCGACAACGAATACCTCAAAGCTACAGGATTGCATTGCTATGTGTTTTAACAATACTTGTTGTTTTAACACCAAAGTCCCACAAATTTCTTTTGAATGTGAAAGACACATTGATGCTGCGAGCACCTTCAAGAATTGTAGATTTAGAGCTGCCTACATCAGTAGCGAAACAAGCCAAGTACCGGAGTGCTATCATCCGGATTTTTGGGAACAGTCTGTATCCATTACAGCAACGTGACCAGGGCTCAGACAATCTTCAGTTCATAATGGAAAGAGAAAATATTAGGGAATCAACCAGCAAGTACCTCTGGGTCATCAACCGCATCGTCAACAAGACAGAGTCAAGTCGTATTACGGGTATACTCGCCAACGAGCATAGCTTGCATGTGGACTTCGACGTGCGCAAACTGAAAGCTCTGTATGAGGCTGACCATAAGCTAGCCGTACAATATGCTACAGATATAAACAATGCCAGAAATGAAGCCTTACTCTATGCTGCCGATTCCTTAGACGTTGATTGGTTGGTTCTCCTAGACGGCAATACGTTTCTCACAGATGAAGCGTATGATTTGCTGCATTCTGGTCTTGCCGAAGCGGAACGCAACCACCAATTTTTGTACTTTATACCAATGCATAGGTTGTCAAGTGACCAGCAGACGCTGAATAGACACACAGTTCTTGGAGATTTAGAGACCAGTCTTACCGGCTTGCAAGAACCCTATTTAGCCATTCACAAAACTGCTTTTAGACAGTTCCAACAGAACAATGTTAAAGTATTCGACACTGGTATAGACTACGGAAGAAGGAGTAAAATATCCTCCTTGGAAATTTTCAGTAATTTCTATTCGACACGGGTAGGTTGTATGCAAGCCTACTCCGATAGTAGTGTTAGGAAAATAACCACTGGTGGGGAAAAATTAAACGTTGCTTCCAAATGTTCATATGCTATAAGGCTGCTATACTGGCCGAGCGGGTTTAGCAATTTAGCGCGGAATGACTATAGTATGTTTACTAATTTGATCATTTACAAAGGCTACTTTTTTGACGGTGTCTCAGTTCCAGAGGAGAACAATTTGGTCAGAAGCCAAGTTAGACAGGACTCAATTCGAGAGCTAGAACGCAGCATTGCTGACATTGTAGACGATAGACGCAACTAACCAAGTCGTGTAGAACAACTTTGCAAAAAAGGTCTTGTAAATAGTTTAATGACATACTTGGGAACCTTTTCAAAACCACCTCCCTCCCCCTCGCTCGATTTTGAATACTTATAATTGATATTTCGGTACCTTACCTGGATTACGACATATAATAAATGTAATGGCTGGTGTCGCCTATTATTAGGTTATACAGTTATTAACAATACGAAAGCATCCATTAGTTTGTTAACATATGCTTGTAAGAAGATTTATTTCACATGGGTAAAAGAAAGATTCCATACTTGGATTAAACGGTGCTAAATTTATCTAATTTTAACCCAATTTCTACCTTGACGTAAATTTTGAATAGTAATTTGTATTGCTTGTTCTAAAAATTTGATACATCATTTACTTAATTGTTTTTCTTTACTTACATGACAATTCATTCATAATTGGCTATGTGACTTTTATCCTTTGCTTGACAGCTGCTAATTAACTTTTTTGCCAAACTATTTTTAAAACATTTACATCAGATTCGTGCTATATAGTTGCACAGTAGGAAACGATAGCGAAAAACCGTACTCCCAAACCCAAGGAACATTAACTAAATTTGTATTCCGGATTGAACAAACCTTCTAACGACAAAAAGACGTGCACTCAAAATTTATACAAGAAATCATTAAAGTTTTAAAAGGAATCTATTACTTTTACACAAAGGGCAATATGGGAGTGAAGTTGTGTACTCCCCATATATTGGCTTTATTGTGGTCAACCTACAATATATCGGTACTCACAAGGATCATATGTGCATATAATTACGATTTATTGATTTATGAAGAATATGACCTAGTCTTTAAGAAAGTTTGACCATCAAATTTTTGAGTATACGTTTCACTAATCATTCACTAAAAGCTAGTCTGATAAACATTATTGTTACCCTATTTTTTGAAGAAAAAAATGGGAGAACTTTTATACTAGCCCCTTTTTATTCAGACAATTTTTGTTCCGACCCCACTTGACGGCATAGAATATTCGAACTGGGTGACAATAAATCACGGAGTACCTCAAGGAACAGATCTCGGACCTTTAATTTTTTTAATATATATCAACGACTTCCCTGAAAAAATGAAAAAAAGAGAGGACGTTTTACAGTTTGCAGATGACACATGCATAATTTGTCATTCCAAATCCGATGAAAATCTCTTATGCGAAATTAACAGTGTATTTGAAAGTACTGACAGTTATATGAGGCAAAATATGCTAACTTTAAACAGAGATAAAACAGAAATTGTGGTTTTTTCAAAAAATGGTGAATCAAAAATTGAACAATTTCATTATAATGGAATTTTCATAGAGCCAAAAACAAGTTGTCGTTATTTAGGTATAATGATTGATAACAATCTAAATTTTGACATTCAGCTGAACAAAACATTAACAAAAATGGCAAAAGCTATTAGGTCAATTTACTTAGTAAGACATTTTCTACCACTAAAAGCAAGAATCGTTCTTTTTAAATCACTTGTTTTGTCCCATCTCAATTTCAGTGCAATTTTTTTTCAATCGTTGTCGGTTATGTCACTTCAAAGAGTTAATAAACAAATAAATTGGGGAATAAAGGTTTGCCACCTGCGCAAAATTTTGACAGTGCAAGAGATCTATTACTGAAAGACAAAATTTTACCAGCAGAGCTTTTCATTAAAAAAGTTTGTCTTAAATTTTTTGACCTCCTCTCACAATATAAACAGAGTAGTCGAGAAACCAAAAACTCCTCTTTCAGGATTCTTGAAAAGTACGAATTGACCAAAAACTGCAGAACTGTCCAGTTTTTTTCCAAAGAATAAGTGCCAATCCAAATGGAGTGACAGGTCATTGATCAGAAATTTTTCTAGGAAGTGGAATAATTTGCCAATTGAAATCCGAAAAGAGAAAACTAAAAACAAATTTACGGAAAAACTAAGCAGCGAAATGGTCAAACTGCATGAACGTGTTCCAATAGATAGACAAGTAAGAGGCTTTAGGAATTTTTTCTACTGAAGTATAAAGACCAAACTGTTCATATATTTACGAGGCGATTTTGAAAATGTAAATATTTAACCAAACGTTCTTGTTGTGGTTATAACTTTAAATTTACATTTTTGAAGATTAAAAAAAATATATACTCAAATGGGTTTTTTTTTGTTCAGTCAATTTTGGCCGATCGATATATTCATCGTAGAGAAATGTGAGTGGTATCATTAAAAAGCTCGTCCAGCGTAGAATACGGAATGAAAAGATTTTTTTGAATTTCGTTTTTTTTTCGAGGAGTTATTGAGGATTGAAGTTTTGTGTGAACAACGGGATATTTGGCATGATTTTGTTCACTTTTAGTACAATTTTTCAAATTAAGTCCTCTTAATAAAAATATTAGTTCAAAATTCCATTTCACGCCACAAAATGAATCAATTTTGAATTCCTAATAGACTATCGAAGAGCGATAAAAAAGACTAGTTCTGGTCTCATAGGGAAGTGTGCTATCAAAAAAGTTCGAATTCTATTTGAGAGCTCTTTTTTAGAACTTTTAATCTTTCTTTAATTTCTCAAGTCACCTAGAGACTAGTCAGTTTTATAATCGAGGTTCCAATAATGACAACCTGAATTACATTCTAATAAAAAATTCGTTTTCAAGGAATCAATCGTGCTTTTTTTGGCTTCGACTCTTAGTTTTCGTAATTTTAAATGAAATTTTGATTTTTCTTTTTGACGTTTTACTAAATTTTTGGAAGCCTATGGCATAGACTCGTTGACAAAAAGTGCAATAGTTTCCGAAATGAGCACTAAGTGAACCTATCTAGAGCTTTGAGTGGACAGATAATGGCTGTTGAAACTTTAAAACTGGTTTTTCGCGAATTTTTTAATATTAACTGATCATAAACTTGTTTTCTTGAACTGTAAGTCAGTCTCAGTAATGACAGGACTCCCTTCTCTTCTACTGCAACCAAAATTACTCTGGCTAAAGGTTTTATCTTCTAACTACTTGTAATATGACTTCAATGCAACAAGACTTCAAAATTTTTCAAAATTTTTTTTGGATATATTCGTAATATTGGTTCCTTTTGAAATCTTATCACATAATCCTGATACTAATATCTCTCAATGGCTAAGGGAAAATTTTCAATGGATAATGGATAAAATTTTCAGAGAAAAGCTTATGGTTTAAATGGCTTCGACACTTTCTTCTCGCACTTTCCTGTTGAATTTTTGGTTTTTGCCTGTGATTGTTGTTGTTTCCATAGTCATAAGACTTATTGTGATGTCTTATTGATAACCAATGTTTGAAAAGTATTGTTTTTCTCCAATCAAGTCGTAACTGACCGTATTTAATGGCTTCCGTTGAAAGCTATTGAATTAAATGGCTGTTGAGACTTTAAAATGATTTTTCGGGAAATTTATTATACATCAAACGGTTTTAAGCATTTTGTCGTGAACTGTTTGTCAGTCTCAGTAGTTATCGGATCCTTTTCCGTTCTGCATGAACCAAAATTATTTATTAAGCCGTTTTGTATTCCAGCTATTGGTGTTTTGACTTCGATGCACGAGTTTTCATAATTTTTAAAAAAAATTGTGAACTTTTTTTTTTGTAATTTTGGTTCCTTTTTGGAATCCTAACCCATTATCCTATTATTTATAGTTGCTCTGGCTTAGAGAAGACTTTCATTGGATCATACGTAAAGTTTTCAGAAAAACATGGTTTAAATGGCTTCGACACTTTCCTACTTAATTCTCACACTGGCTTCACACTTTTACTTAATTTTTGGATATTTGCCTTTATTGGGTGTTGTTGTTTTCACAGTCAATGGTTATCGTGAAGTCTTATTGATGATTTGCGAATGACAAATTTCTTTTTTGTCTCATTGGTGCGTAACTTGGCGTATTTATTAGCTTCCTTTGAGAGCTATTGAATTTAATGGCTTTGAGACTACCGGTTTTCTCTAAAATTTCGTTGTTTTAATGTATATGTTCATGTTTGTTGAATTATTGGAGTCAAATTGTTAAAGAGACCAACCCCATTGCCGTTGAAAAATTAAATGAAAGTAGAAAAGGTTTTACTGAAAAGTTCATTTTTTAATGGCTTCGACATTTTTCTCGCTCATTTTTTTTTAATTTGCTGTTTTAGCCTGTTTTTTTTCTTTCTTTAGGTAGCCGTAAAATGCTGACCTGTCTCATAAGCTTCTAATTGAGGTTTGAATGATTGATATAACCCGATTTTACTCGGTTTATAGCAAATAGTCTTAAAGTTTCGTATACTGAACATTTTTAAGATATTTCAGGATTTTGCAATCTTTTCGTCAACTTGTAACTTATTCTCATCATGGAGAGGTCCAGTACAATTCCTTGTTTTTCAAAAATTAACATGTTTACTGATATCATGACGTAACTCATGTTTTGTTTGTTTGACAATATGCGTTTTCATAAAGTTATGTGAGTGGTGTGTTTGTTTTTTTCTCTTCCTTTAGCACAATCGCGTAATAACAGATCCCAATGATTTTCAAATGTGGTTTGATGGAACTTATTTGTTTTTTCAGCATATTTTTAGCTGAATTAGTATATATATATATAGAAATTGAAATAAAAGACATAATATTCAGATAATAGCTAATGATTTTAATGGCTTCACTAATTTGTGTTTTCGCAATGTTTGTAATTTGTTGTTCGTATTTTTTTGAGCTTTTCTACATGTTTAGTTCGTTTCTATGGCTTAGTCTAACCAAAGACAGGACCTATTGGTTTCATTTAGACTTTTTAACAAAATTTTCAAGAATTTTTTTGCTAAAAGCTAATAATTTTTAAGGATTTTGAATACTTTGGCTTGTTTTTTAGTTTCGCCTCAATATTTCTCTTTGTTGACTTTTTGCCTTGTCTCATTAAGATAAATCCCATCTGCTGTTTGAGTTAGGAAAAAGTAAATCTGTTTCTTTAGGATATTTTCTGATTGTAATTTGACGTTACTGGGTGCTTTACTGGGTGCGGGTCGGAACTTCATGTGCGAACGCACATTAACGAGCCGCCTTGTTGGTTGTTTGAGGGCACACCAAGCTAGAGTATGTGGTATCAATTTGAAGCTCTCTGCGTCTATAATTTCACTACAAAGAGACATTTTCTGAATTTTGCTATTTTGAAAAAAAATTCTACATTTTCTACCCGCAATTTCAGGCAATGTAGCCTTATTTTTGATCAATTTAGCTAAAATTTTGGTCAAAATTCGACCATATTTAACTAGTGAATTTTCGAGGGTGTTTTTGACAAACGAAAATTTATCGTTTTGTCAATTTCTCCAAATAATACAGAAATACGAAAAAAGCGTTTTTTTAAGAAATTTGATTTAAATTTTGACAATTTTGAATTTTTAACCCGTCACTCACAGTGTTAACCTAACTACTCATCTAACGTTCAGTTTGTTTTAAATTCTTGTTTCATCAAAATTCAATCATTCATAACTAGTGGTTTTTTCGAGAATTTTTTTCGAAGAAACAAAAATATCGTTTTGTCAACGTCTCCAAATAATACAAAATACGAAAAAAAAGCGGTTTTCTTGAAAAAAATGTGCGACATTTATTTAGACAATTTTCAGTCACTGTGTCAACATGACTACTCATCTAACGTTCAGTTTGTTTAAAATCTTTGTTTAAGTCTTGATAGACAGGGAAAACATCCTTTGGTATCTGCCTATTAATGGCTAATTGTTACAAATTTTTTAAAAAATTGAAAAATTATAATATATATCACATCGAAACTGAGAAAGTGTTACGCTCAAGTGATAGCTCGCAATTTGTCCGCATATAAAATTGACTGAACACCAACATTTATTCATTCTGCTTTTTGTATTTTTGACTACACTGAGATTGAAGAAGAAATCAGCTACATTGGTTTGCCATTTGATCACCTTTTATGGCACTAATATTTTCACATTTACGTCAGTTGTTTAAATATCAACAAATTTGAGTTGTTAGGAGTACCTCCACGTAGCCAGTCAGCTGGCATTGAGTTCCAATTTCATTTGAGTTCGATTGTTTTTAGGTGCAGTCTTTTTTAAAGAACTCTCTTATTTAAGAGCAGCAAATAGAAACAGCAGTAAGTTATACGGATTCTTAATCAAAGTTTAACATCTCAGCGCTTAATGAAAAGAATAAGTTTCTTTTTGGTCTGTCTTTTTACCGTCTTTTTGAGACTACAGATCTTTGAAGCTATTGCGGCCATTTTCTGGCAATTTGCCAGCTATGTTTATGATTTTGAGGTCAATTAGAAGTCAAATTGGAGGGGGCACAAAGAGTAGCAGAAGGGTTAATCACACTGAGGTAATACAGTTTACAAGAAGCAATATTCCACGAGGAGTGGACAGCTATTTATGAGATAAGAGAGAAATCAGGTTATCGCGAGTTTTTGTTGATTTGCCGTGCTTCGACTGCTGCTTTTAGTATTATACCTTTTTCAATATTGGAGATCTTCAGGACTGTTTTCAAAAAGCCAAGTTTCCTCCCTTAGAGTTTAGCTTCAACTGTGGAAATCATGTTTTTGATTCTTGTCATTTTTTGGACTGAGAAGTGAATTGCTTGAAAAAAGTGTCAACAATTTTATGTCTAATTCTTTCAATTATCGTTTATTTTGGCGGCTTACCTAGTTATCAAGAACGTTATCAAGAACGCTTGCCTAGTTATCAAGAATTCACAAAGAATTACCTTATTGAAAAGAGGTAATGCTTTGTGCATTCAGTTTTTTTATACTAATGGAGATTTCCTGCTTAAGAACGAGACGTTTGCAAAACAATTTTTTGAAATTTTGTTTTGATGTTGTCTCTAATTATTCTCTTTTCTTTCCTGTTGTTGACAGCTTTGGTGAATTTTTAAATTCAAGCGTTTTAAAAAAATTTGGTTGTCATTCGTTCGGTCTCTTTATGTTATTGATAATTTATCGCCTTATTTTTCAGTAAACGAGTTTTATAGTTGTACTTATGAAAATTTCAAATTTTTTTAATGAACGTTTCCTCTTTTTGTCAACACAAATAATTAAGAGGTCTCAATTCCTTTCTAGTGAAGTAGTTCTATTGACCCTTCTTTTGCGTAGCTCCTGGTTCTATCCAATTTGATATTATTTGTTTTTGAGAATTTGAATTTTTTGGTTTTGATTCTCTTATATTTACGATATATTCATTCTCGGATTGATAAAATCAAAGCCAAAACTTAAAATTATTACTATTTTCTAAGGTTCGGCGGACATTTTTTCTGAACTTCACAGGTATATAAACTGAATTTTCTGCTACTTCAGTGTTGTCACAGAAAAACATCTCAATGCTAAGGAAGCTGGGCTTTATTATTTAACTTTTTTTTCACTGCTACTTTGTCCTGATTTAGTCTGCTATACATTTTTATTCTTTATTTTTTGCGTTCTTCTTAAAGCTATTAAAATTGAGATGCTATGGAATAATTGAAATGCCACCTGTTTTGGAAAACCAAATCACACTTGCTAACATTTGAAAGCTCTTCAGCTGTCAATAGTCTTCTTCGTCCATTTTATCAGGTGGTGAGAGTGCGTCGCTTTTTTCTCATTTGTTTAATTCGTTCTGTCGTTATCGTTAGCAGAAAACTTCAGTAGTCATGAAATCAATTTGTTAGTCAGAATTTTTGTTCGCTTGAATTTTAGTTCAGGACGCCCTGCGATGTTTATTGATTTTTCAACTAGATCGATTTGTTTAACCTGATTTTGCCGCTTGTGTAAACAACAGCCTAACTTCGTTTTGATTTCTACGTGATTTTTAATGCTTTTGTTTTACCAAAATAACGGTCAGAGATGTTGAATGAATAAATTTGAGAAAAAATGAGATAATTATGTCTCGTTGATGATGTAAGCCACAAAATTGAAATTGTGACAATTATTTGAGAAAAAATTGTTTCAATTTCCAATGTTTTGTTTTTCTGTGGCAAAATTGAGACAATTATGTCTCGTTGATAATGTAAGCCACAAAATCAAAATTGTGGCAATTATTGAAAAAAAAATTGTATCAGTCTCCAGTATTTTGCATTTCTGAACCAGTGTTACGGCACGACTGGGAATAGCTTGAAATGAGAAGTGTTTCACTGAATACATGTGACGTGGAGCTTCTGTTTCAATGATTTTTGTTTTAAGTTCGTTTGCGATTATCTGAATAAAACATAAAAACATTAGTTTTTATTTAAATATTGTAACTTCTGCGGTCACATTTTCCAATGTTTTGGACCAAAACGTTTTTGCTTCAAAAAGTAGAGAGTATGAAAAACAGTTAGTTTGAATTCTTTTTGGTTCCTCTGAAGTCTCAAAATTTTTTACCCTGTTGTTTCTGTTTCAAACTTAAGCTAAATCACTACAAAAATTGTCTCGTACCAACTTGATAAAAACAATGTACTGAAATATCATTTGCAGTACATTGTTTTGATATATATAATGATTTCAAAGGGGAATGTGGGAACATTCTGTGCCAAGCACATAACAAGCGAGTCTTCTTGTTTACTTAAATGCCAATAACTACAAAGCCCACCGAATTTCGATCTCAATCAGCTATAAAAAGAAAGCTGATACTTCAATATACCCCAAGAATTGAAGTTATTTTGATGTTTCAAGTACAGAACCATTATTAGGATGTCTAAAAGAATGAAAATGATGACTATTCTGCCACATTTGATTTTTTCGCTACAATTTTAAATTTTTAATTTCTTTTAATAATATATAGGATATACTGTCTATCTAAATATTGGTAACTAACATAATAAAAACAATAATCGTTGGGATATTTCAAGGAGTAAAAAAATCTTCTATTAAAAACAATTATTTTGGTTAACAAAACGGTGGTTGTCAATACAACAGATCAACAGTTAATGAATCTCATTTCATCGGCATTTTTTGTTTTTCACATGTAAAATGTATGTTTTTATTCTCCCCGCTTTGGTCAGGTAAGATTAAAAAATACTAGAACTGAACATTGATAAGGCTCTTGTTTGTTGCAATCGTTTTGGCGACTCATCATTAATGGACCAATCTGGACTCTTATTCTGAATTGGTTTAATCTGGCCAAAAAGAGCTTGTAAATATCATTGAGGCAGACCCCTTGATCATATCTGTCGACAATGATTGCAACAGTACTGGATCAACCATCTCCCCTCCGAGCGGTCGAGCACCCATAAAGCAAAATAGTCTCTTAGGGAGCCCGTGCCAGCAACATTTCCGCTGGTCCCCGAATAGCGGTGATTGACAAGGATTGCATTAGTTTACAGAAAGCTACAGACAACCCCTGCGCTTGGAGGGAACGATTGTCACTTAACACAGCCAACCGCTTGAGTGTTTTCTTGAAGGTTGCCGATATCCCGCCAAGGACTTCAATTGCAAGGGGAACAAATGTGATTCCCATTTTTGCGCAGTTATCGTCGTGGAGACAATATTTTCTTTCATCTGCTGCACCAAGTGCGTATCCTGCCTTTGTAGCCGCATTAGTGAGAGAGTTGGATTGCAGCGGCCAAGTAACAGCTACATCAAATGCAGCAGGTCTCCCCGCTTTCCAAGTCGGGACAAAGATGTCTCCGGGGCTTGACTGGCTTTCTGGAATTAGGTTTTTTTTCCACTACTGGTGAGAGATTCGCAGATGAGCAAGCAGAAGCTATTTTATCTCGAATCCGGTCATGTCTTGCTATTGCGTCTCCTCTCCATGTCTTGCAATGGCATGATCCCCATAGATGTCAAGAACTCCTGCTTTACAGAACGGGCACTTCCTTTCGGCGTCGAAGACAGGGACACCCAACCTGTACTTTGCACTAATTCTAAACTCATTTGGTGCCATATGAAGCCCAAGAGCTGGAATGGGGGGAGCAGACAACCAAGCTCCAGCATTTCGAACAGACAATGAGAGCAGTCGGGTGGATTCTCTTTCACAAGCTAGATTCTCGCGGAGAACATGAAATTTTTTATTATCAAGAACATGCTGAATCGTCTTTTGCAAGAGGTTTGAAATGTCCAGTTGTGCTATACTGGAATAAAGATCCTGAAAAACTTGACAGTTTTTGGGCTTTCACCGGTTATTTTTGAAACAAGATCTTCAGAGGAGAGAACAGAACCAACGTATGATGCTTTATACTGGTCTTGGCATTGGCGAACACCCAACCCTGAAAGGGTTATGGGCAGGGTTGCTTGAGTCCAGGATCATTCTGGAAGAACAGTTCCAAGGATATTCCAAGTTTTTCGCGCTGTTGGGCATCAAATTCTTTTAGGGATTTAATAACTGGACTTGTGGGCGTTTGACAACGCAAAGAATACACCATTTTGGGGGACGCAATACAGTGGCGTAGGATACCTAGGGCGCACTGAGGGTCATCAAGATAGTCCGACTTTTCGAAAAGTACCCCTATTTTCCCTATCTTTTCGTTAAGTTTCATGCAGACAAACTCTGGGGTTCCTAAAGCAGCTCCATGAACCTCAAGGCCCGAAATATCATTTCGTTTGATTCTTATATCCAGTCTGTCTAAATCTACCGTGGACCACAGTTCGCGCTTATCGACCCTGACGTGCAGGCCGCGATCAGGTCCGAGCTGGCATAGAAGATCCCAAGATCTAATGAGATCGTCCTCTGAGCCCACCAAGACACCATCATCTAGATACCAGGAATGTTTTTGAAGCTCTGGCGCAGTTTCTTGAATTTTCTCTATAATGGGCCCAAGCGTCACATAGAAAAGCAAAGGGCCTAATGGGTCGTCTTGTTGGATACCGCTTTCACTGCTAACAACAAATTTGTCATAGAATAATTGGCTGTGTTGTGAATAACAGGAATTGGTAAAAGCGGCAATGCCTGGCATTGAACTGGCAACGGCTTTCAGCATTTCACTGCATTTTTATCGAATTGAATGCATTGCAATAGTCAATTTGCAAAATACCCGAGGAACTGGACGAGCTGAGTGTTTTTTATACGAAATCTTAGTTGAATGTATAATGGCTTCCGCTCCTCCCTTCACTCCTACTCCCAATTGCACGCTCTGGAAAAGTTCCTTTGCTTCTAATTTTGCTTCCTTGGCTAAACATTTAGCTATTAGCCTCCTCAAGACTTCTCCGACTGCAATAGGGCGAATACCGCATTTCTTTTTCAGCAAGGCTGATAACGATGCACTACCTAGAGCTTGTGAAACAAATTCGGGAAGTTCCCCACGGCAGCTTATGTTTACAAGCTTAGTCAGTACTCTTAAAGCAATTTGTGACTGATCTGAAGCGGTACTCTGTACAGCATGCAAAAGATGTTCGGGAAACATTTTTGAAGGACCAGCTGCTGTTAATCTTGAAAACGATTTCAGCTGTTCCGAAAAACTTTCCTCACTGAATTGATAGGCTTGTGATGAAAAATTTTGGACTACAATAGGCTTTTCTTCAGGGGGATGCAATTTTTTCAATCTATCGAGAGTTGCCTTGTTGACTGGTGCAAAACCATCAGAAGCCAAAACTTTTGCTGCTCTGCCATATTGGCCCTGGAAACACAAATTTTTTGCACGTTTGATAATATCTACGGAGTTTGTATCGTTTGATCGTTTTGATTGTTTCAAAGAGCAAGCTTCGTTCCATAGCCCTCCAAAGTCTCCGCTGTTCCAGCGATTAATTCTTTCTAGAATTCTTTGGTCGTTGTTCCGGCTGTGTTTTTGCCCTCTTCTGTTACTGGCACGTAAAATGCATTTAGACAATCCGAAGATGTTTCGCCAGTTTAGTTCTGTATTAGGATCTTCAATGCAATCAGTAATGACGTCAGAGAAAAGCTCTGACCATTTGTACCGTACATTGATAGGGACATAGCGGATAGTCGGGACTTTAGTGTGCAGCAATGTTTTTATATCTGGAAGGTTACCATCTGTTCTAATTCTTTCGGAGTTCAAACCGGTTAATGCCTCGTCTACATAGAGTGCGCTCTCGGCCTTAATTACCAGTTCGTCAACTTTGTCTGATAGTTCCTTGGAGATTCTTTTCAATTTACTTAAAGGTTTTTTTGAAACACCAATAGGACAATATTGATTTCGAGTTGATCCATGAGTCGTAATCAGGGCCCCATCCAATGTATCGAACTTTCTTTTCCTCCAAAAGATGTTCTAATACCTGAATCTTATATATAATTTTTCGGCTGTGTCAGGAATAAATAAAATAGAGCCAGGTGAAATGTGAAACTTATTTTCTATTGTAAGGTTGGACATCTGTTGAGTTAAACCACTGCTTGGGTTGGGATTTACCTCACTCTCGGAACAAATGTCTGTCTTAGGTGAATTTTCAATTGTCAAAGCTTCATTTGCTCTTAAATTGTACTTCATTTTTGAGCGTGCGAAAAACTGTTTATAAGAAAACAATATACCACATCTGCTCTTTATAGACTGCCACATCTGCAACTTGAGACTGATAGAGTTGTTCCAACCGGTGGGACCTCGGCCCCCCACAGCAACACACTGCTGAGTCGACTTCTTGTAGATAACAGCCACTGATTTAAAAAAAGTGGGGGTGGTTCAATTTTGGGTTCTAATGATTCAAATTTCAAATATAATTTTTTCTCAGTTCTTGTTTTGCTCGTTGGATTTGAGAGATCAACCGGACGCACGTGCAAACCTTCACTTGCGGTAAAAAATATATCTGATCTTTGTTCTTTAACCGGAAACTAAATTCTTTCAATCCTTTTCTCAAAACAGTTTGCAATTATTCATGGAAAGAAGTAGTTATGGATACTGCAAGATCACGCTGTGTTGAGCTCAATGGACAATTTACGTAAGTCTTTTATAATTATATTAAAATATTTTTCTTGCACG
This sequence comes from Convolutriloba macropyga, assembly GCF_964194025.1. Taxonomy (NCBI): domain Eukaryota; kingdom Metazoa; phylum Xenacoelomorpha; order Acoela; family Convolutidae; genus Convolutriloba; species Convolutriloba macropyga. Next base: position 60,061,233 of record NC_134470.1, on the reverse strand, counting down.
TAGCTTTTGGTCCTATGCATTTTGATGTTATTTGTTTGAGAATTGGAGCTTTTTGTTTTTGATGCTCATATATTTACAATGCATTCCTTGGATTGTTAAAATTACAGCCAAAACTTGGAACTGTTTCTTATTTCTAAGGTTCGTTGAAAATTGTTTTTTGTTTGACTTCACAAGTTTATATGCTAACAAAATTGTCCTCTACTTCATTGTTGTCACAGAACATCTCCATCGACATATAAGAAAATTGTTTCAGTCTCCAGTATTTTGCTTTTCTGATTTAATGTGTTACGGCACGGCTAGGAATAGCTTGAACTGAGAAGAGTTCCACTGAGTACACGTAACCTGGAGCTTCTGTTTCCTCAATGAATTTGGTTCGTTTACGTTTATCTCGATAAAACATGAAAACATTAGTTTTTATTTACACTATTGTAACTTCTACAGGCACATTTACCAATGTTTTTGATCGAAACGTTTTTTCTTAGAAAAGCAGAGGGTATCAAAAACACTTAAATTGGAATCAGAGTTCAAATAATTGGTTTTAGGTGTGTAAAAATTTTAATGCAGCTTTAAAAATTTCACAGATAAAAACTGATGTCGCTAAAACAAAATCGTGTTTAATGCAACAAATTTCAGTTTTAAAGGTTTGATGTTTAGTTTTAACACGTTATTGGAGAGCTTTTTTGATAGTGTTTAATCATATTTTAAGTGCAACAAACTGTTTCGTTATTGGAGGCTTCATATTTGGTGAAGATATACTCAAGTTTCTTTTAACAAGATATAGGATATACTGTCTATCTAAATATTGCTAAGTAGCATAATAAAAACAATAATCGTTTTGATGTTTCAAGGAGTAATAATTATATTCGATCTTCGTTCGAGTACCCGGAATCTAAATTCTTTCAATCCTTTTCTCAAAACAGTTCGCAATTTTTCATGGAAAGAAGTAGTTATAGATACTGCAAAATCACGGTGTGTTGATCTGAATGGACAATTGACGTAAGTCTTTTATAATTAATTTGAAAAATTTTCCTTTTACGTAGCTTTTAGTTCAATCCATTTTGATATTTTTTCTTTTTCAGAATTTGAGTTTTTTGGTTTTGATGCTCATGAATTTACAATATACTCCTTGGATTGTTAAAATCAAAGCCAAAACTTAAAACTATTACTTATTTCTAAGGTTCGTTGAAAAGCTTTTTATTTAACTTCACAGGTATATATGCTAACAAAATTGTCCTCTACTTCAGGGTTGTCGCAGAAAAACATCTCAATGTGAAGAAAGCTGAGCTGCCTTATTTAATTCGTATAATTTTTTTAATCCTACTTTGTCCTAAATTAGTCTTTTGTACATTTTTTATGCTTTGATGCTATAAAAACTAGGGTACTTTAGAATAATTGAAATGCCACCTGTTTTGCAAAACCAAATCACGCTAACATTTGAGAGCTCTTCAGCTCTCAATCGTATTTTTCGTGCATTTTATCAGGTGATGAGAGTGCGTCTCTTTTTTCAATTGTTTAATTCGTTCTTTCGTTACCGTTAGCAGAACACTTCAGTAGTCATTAAATCAGTTTGTTGGTCAGATTTTTTTTTGCTTGAATTTGTTTTCAGGACGCCCTGCTATGTTTATTAATTTTTCAACCAGATTGATTTGTTTAACCTGTTTCTGCCGCTTGTTGAAACAACAGTCTAGATTCATTTTGATTTCTTCGTTCCTATTAATGCTTTCGTTTAACCAAATCAACGTTTAGAGATGTTGAAAGGATAACTTTGAGAAAAGTTGAGACAATTATGGCTCGTTGATAGTGTAAGCCACAAAATCGATAATGCAACAATTATATAAAAAAATGTTTCAGTCTCTAGTATTTTGTTTATCTGAGAGAAAAATTGCGACAATTATGTCTCGTTGATAATGTAACCAGAAAATCGAAAATGTGACATTTAAGAAAATTGTTTCAGTCTCCAGTATTTTGCTTTTCTGATTTAATGTGATACGGCACGGCTAGGAATAGCTTGAAATGAGAAGATTTCCACTGAATACACGTGACTTGGGGCTTCTGTTTCCTCAATGAATTTGGTTCGTTTACGTTTATCTCGATAAAACATGAAAACATTAGTTTTTATTTACACTATTGTAACTTCTACAGTCACATTTACCAATGTTTTTGATCGAAACGTTTTTTCTTAGAAAAGCAGAGGGTATCAAAAACAGTTAAATCGGAATCAGAGTTCAAATAATTGGTTTTAGGTGTGTAAAAACTTTAATGCAGCTTTAAAAATTTTACAGATAAAAACTGATGTAGCTAAAACAAAATCGTGTTTAATGCAACAATTTTCAGTTTTAAAGGTTTGATGTTTAGTTTTAACACGTTATTGGAGAGCTCTTTCGATAGTGTTTAATCATATTTTAAGTGCAACAAACTGTTTCGTTATTGGAGGCTTCAAATTTGGTGAAGATATACTCAAGTTTCTTTTAACAAGATATAGGATATACTGTCTATCTAAATATTGGTAAGTAGCATAATAAAAACAATAATCGTTGTGATTTTTCAAGGAGTAATAAATATATTCGATCTTCGTTCGAGTACCCGGAATCTAAATTCTTTCAATCCTTTTCTCAAAACAGTTCGCAATTTTTCATGGAAAGAAGTAGTGATAGATACTGCAAGATCACGGTGTGTTGAGCTCACAGGACAATTGACGTAAGTCTTTTATAATTATTTTGAAATTTTTTTCTTGTACGTAGCTTTTGGTTCAATCCATTTTGATATTATTTCTTTTTCAGAATTGGGAATTTTTAGTTTTGATGCTCATGTATTTACAATATATTCCTCGGATTGTTAAAACCAAAGCCAAAACTTAAAACTGTTACTTATTTCTAAGATTTGTTGAAAATTTTTTTGTTTAATTGCACAAGTATATATGCTAACAAAACTGTCCTCTACTTCATTGTTGTCAAAGAAAAACATCTCAGTGTGAAGTAAGCTGAGCTTTCTTATTTAAGTCGTATATTTTTTTACTGCTAACTTGTCCTAAATTAGTCTTTTGTACATTTTTTATGCTTTATCTTCTGCGTTCTTTTTAAAACTATAAAAGCTAGGGTATTTTGGAATAATTGAGTAATAATGATTCTTTTTGAATTCCTGTCTTTTTCGTGAGCAGAACACTTCGGTAGTCATTAAATCAGTTGTATACTCAGATTTTGTTTCGCTTGAATTTTATTTCAGGACGCCCTGCTGTGGTTATTGATTTTTCAACTAGATTGATTTGTTTAACCTGTTTCTGCCTTCGTTGAAACTACAGTCTGAAACCATTTTGACTTCTCCGTTCTTATTAATGCTTTCGTTTAACCAAAACAACGTTTAGAGATGTTGAAAGGATAGCTTGGTGAAAAATTGAGACAATTATGCCTCGTTGATAGTGTAAGCCACAAAATCGATAATGTGACAATTATACAGATAATGTTTCAGTCTCTAGTATTTTGCTTATCCGAGAGAAAAATTGAGACAATTATGTCTCGTTCATAATGTAGCCAGAAAATCGAAAATGTGACATATAAGAAAATTGTTTCAGTCTCCAGTATTTTGCTTTTCTGATTTAATGGGTTACGGCACGGCTAGGAATAGCTTGAACTGAGAAGAGTTGCACTGAATACACGTAACCTGGAGCTTCTGTTTCCTCAATGATTTTGGTTCGTTTACGTTTATCTCGATAAAACATGAAAATATTAGTTTTTTTTAAACTATTTTAACTTCTACAGTCACATTTACCAATGTTTTTGATCGAAACGCTTTTTCTTAGAAAAGCAGAGAGTATCAAAAACATTTAACTTGGAATCAGAGTTCAAATAATTGGTTTTAGGTGTGTAAAAACTTTAATGCAGCTTTAAAAATTTCATAGATAAAAACTGATGTAGCTAAAACAAAATCGTAATTAATGCAACAAATTTCAGTTTTAAAGGTTTGATGTTTAGTTTTAACACGTTATTGGAGAGCTCTTTTGATAGTGTTTAATCATATTTTAAGTGCAACAAACTGTTTCGTTATTGGAGGCTTCGCATTTGGTGAAGATATACTCAAATTTCTTTTAACAAGATATAGGATATACTGTCTATCTAAATATTGGTAAGTAGCATAATAAAAACAATAATCGTTGTGATGTTTCAAGGAGTAATAAATATATTCGATCTTCGTTCGAGTACCCGGAATCTAAATTCTTTCAATCCTTTTCTCAAAACAGTTCGCAATTTTTCATGGAAAGAAGTAATGATAGATACTGCAAGATCACGGTGTGTTGAGCTCACGGGACAATTGACGTAAGTCTTTTATAATTATTTTGAAATTTTTTTCTTGTACGTAGCTTTTGGTTCAATCCATTTTGATATTATTTCTTTTTCAGAACTGGGAATTTTTAGTTTTGATGCTCATGTATTTACAATATATTCCTCTGATTGTTAAAACCAAAGCCAAAACTTAAAACTGTTACTTATTTCTAAGATTCGTTGAAAATTTTTTTGTTCAATTGCACAAGTATATATGCTAACAAAACTTTCCTCTACTTCATTGTTGTCACAGAAAAACATCTCAGTGTGAAGTAAGCTGAGCTTTCTTATTTAAGTCGTATATTTTTTACTGCTACCTTAACCTAAATTTGTCTTTTGTACATTTTTTATGCTTTATTTTCTGCGTTCTTTTTAAAACTATAAAAACTAGGGTATTTTGGAATAATTGAATAATAATGATTCTTTTTGAATTCCTGTCTTTTTCGTGAGCAGAACACTTCGGTAGTCATTAAATCAGTTGTTTAGTCAGATTTTTTTTCGCTTGAATTTTATTTCAGGACGCCCTGCTGTGGTTATTGATTTTTCAACTAGATTGATTTGTTTAACCTGTTTCTGCCTTCGTTGAAACTACAGTCTGAAACCATTTTGACTTCTCCGTTCTTATTAATGCTTTCGTTTAACCAAAACAACGTTTAGAGATGTTGAAAGGATAACTTGATGAAAAATTGAGACAATTATGCCTCGTTGATAGTGTAAGCCACAAAATCGATAATGCAACAATTATATAAAAAATGTTTCAGTCTCTAGTATTTTGTTTATCTGAGAGAAAAATTGCGACAATTATGTCTCGTTGATAATGTAACCAGAAAATCGAAAATGTGACAGTTAAGAAAATTGTTTCAGTCTCCAGTATTTTGCTTTTCTGATTTAATGTGATACGGCACGGCTAGGAATAGCTTGAAATGAGAAGATTTCCACTGAATACACGTAACCTGGAGCTTCTGTTTCCTCAATGAATTTGGTTCGTTTACTTTTATCTCGATAAAACATGAAAACATTAGTTTTTATTTAAACTATTGTAACTTCTACAGTCACATTTACCAATGTTTTTGATCGAAACGTTTTTTCTTAGAAAAGCAGAGGGTATCAAAAACAATTAACTTGGAATCAGAGTTCAAATAATTGGTTTTAGGTGTGTAAAAATTTTAATGCAGCTTTAAAAATTTCATAGATAAAAACTGATGTAGCTAAAACAAAATCGTGTTTAATGCAACAAATTTCAATTTTAAAGGTTTGATGTTTAGTTTTAACACGTTATTGGAAAGCTGTTTTGATATTGTTTAATCACATTTTAATTGCAACAAACTGTTTCGTTATTGGAGGCTTCTCAATCAAATTTGGATAAGATATACTCATGTTTCTTTTAATAAGATATATGATATACTGTCTATCTAAATTTTGGTAAGTAGAATAATAAAAACAATAATCGTTATGATGTTTCAAGCAGTAAAAAATATATTTGATCTTTGTTCGATTACCCGGAATATATCTTCTTTCAATCCTTTTCTCAAAACAGTTCGCAATTTTTCATGGAAAGAAGTAGTGATAGATACTGCAAAATCACGGTGTGTTGATCTCAATGGACAATTGACGTAAGTCTTTTATATTTAATTTGAAAAATTTTTCTTGTACGTAGCTTTTGGTTCAATCCATTTTGATATTTTTTCTTTTTCAGAATTTGAGTTTTTGTTGTTCTGATGCTCATGTATTTACAATATATTCCTCGGATTGTTAAAATCAAAGCCCAAACTTGAAACTGTTTCTTATTTCTAAGGTTCGTTGAAAATTGTTTTTTGTTTGACTTCACAAGTTTATATGCTAACAAAATTGTCCTCTACTTCATTGTTGTCACAGAAGAACATCTCAGTGTGAAGGAAGCTGAGCTTTCTTATTTAAGTTGTATATTTTTTACTGCTACCTTGTTCTAAATTAGTCTTTTGTACATTTTTTATGCTTTATTTTTTGCGTTCTTTTTAAAGCTATAAAAACTAGGGTACTTTGGAATAATTGAATCATTATAATTATCTTTGAATTCCTGTCTCTTTTGTGAGCAGAACACTTCAGCAGTCATTAAATCAGTTTGTTAGTCAGAATATTTTTCGCTTGAATTCTATTTCAGGACGCCCTGCTATGTTTATTAATTTTTCAGTTAGATTGATTTGTTTAACCTGAATCTGCCGCTTGTTGAAACAGCAGTCTAGATTCATTTTGACTTCTACGTGCTTACTAATTCTTTCGTTTCTGCCAAAACAACGTTGAGATGTTGAAAGGATAACTTTGAGAAAAATTGAGACAATTATGTCTCGTTGATAGTGTAAGCCACAAAATCGATAATGTAACAATTATATAAAAAATGTTTCAGTCTCTAGTATTTTGCATTTTTGAGATAAAAATTGATACAATTATGTTTCGTTGATAGTGTAAGCCACAAAATCGATAAGGTAACAATTATGTAAAAATGTTTCAGTCTCTAGTATTTTGCATTTCTGAGAGAAAATTTGATACAATTTTGTCTCGTTGATAATGTAACCAGAAACTCGAAAATGTGACATTCATTTAAAAAAATTGTTTCAGTATGCAGTATTTTTCAGCACGGCGAGGAATAGCTTGAAATGAGAAGGGTTCCACTGAATACTCGTGACAAGGAGCTTCTGTTTCCTCAATGATTTTTGGGTTCGTTCTCGATTATCTCGATAAAACATTAAAACATTAGTTCTTATTTGAACTATTGTATCTTCTACAGTCGCATTTTCCAATGTTTTTGACCAAAACATTTTTACTTAGAAAAGGACAGGGTGTGAGAAACAGTTAACTGGGAATCAGTATTCAATTATTTGGTTCTATATTTGTAAAAAAAATTTAATAGAGCTTTATGAAAAAATCTTTTTAGATAAGAACTGATGTAGCTAAATCAAAATCATGTTTAATGTAACAAAGTTCAATTTAAAAGTTTGTTTTTTTTGGTTTTAACACGTGATAGGAAAGCTGTTTTGTTAGTATTTAGTATTTATCAAGTTAGTATTTATCATAATTTAAGTGGAGCAGAGTGTTTCGTAATTGGAGGCTTCTCACTCAAGTTTTTGGTTTCTCTGATTTACCCTGCTGTTTCTGTTTCAAACTTCAGCTAAATCACTACAACTTATCTCATACCAACTTGATAAAAACTGTGTTTGGTGGTAAAACAAACGTTTCTCAAATATCAATTTCGATATATTGATTTGATATATATTATGATTTCAAAGCCGAATGCGGGAACATTTCGTGCCACGCACATAACAAGCGAGACTTCTTGTTCAGTTAAATGCCAATAACTACAAAGCCCACCGAATTTCGATCTCAGTCAGCTATAAAGAGAAAGCTGATAATTCAAAATCCCCCAAGAATTGAAGTTATATTGGTGTTTCAAGTACAGAACCATTATTAATTTCTTAGAATGTCTAAAAGAATGAAAATGATGACTATTCTGCCACATTTGATTTTGTGGCTTGTTTTAAAATTTCAATTTCTTTTAAAAAGATGTAGGATATACTGTCTATCTAATTATTGGTAAGTAGGATAAAAAAACAATAATCGTTGTGATGTTTCAAGGAGTAAAAAATATATTTGATCTTTGTTCGATTACCCGGAATCTAAATTCTTTCAATCTTTTTCTCAAAACAGTTCGCAATTTTTCATGGAAAGAAGTAGTGATAGATACTGCAAAATCACGGTGTGTTTATCTCAATGGACAATTGACGTAAGTCTTTTATATTTAATTTGAAAAATTTTTCTTGTACGTAGCTTTTGGTTCAATCCATTTTGATTTTTTTTCTTTTTCAGAATTTGAGTTTTTTTGGTTCTGATGCTCATGTATTTACAATATATTCCTCGGATTGTTAAAATCAAAGCCAAAACTTGCAACTGTTTCTTATTTCTAAGGTTCGTTGAAAATTTTTTTTTGTTTGACTTCACAAGTTTATATGCTAACAAAATTGTCCTCTACTTCATTGTTGTCACAGAAGAACATCTCCATGTGAAGGAAGCTGAGCTTTCTTATTTAAGTTGTATATTTTTTACTGCTACCTTGTTCTAAATTAGTCTTTTGTACATTTTTTTGCTTTATTTTTTGCGTTCTCTTTAAAGCTATAAAAACTAGGGAACTTTGGAATGATTGAATAATAATGATTCTCTTTGAATTCCTGTCTTTTTCGCGGGCAGAACATTTCAGTAGTCATTGAATCAGTTTTTTAGTCAGAATTTTTTTCGCTTGAATTTTATTTCAGGACGCCCTGCTATGTTTATTGTTTTTCAATTAGATTGATTTGTTTAACCTGAATCTTCCGCTTGTTGAAACAACAGTCTAGATTCATTTTGACTTCTACGTGCTTACTAATTCTTTCGTTTTTACCAAAACAACGTTTAGAGATGTTGAAAGGATAACTTTGAGAAAAAATGAGACAATTATGTCTCGTTTATAGTGTAAGCCACCAAATCGATAATGTAACAATTATATAAAAAAATGTTTCAGTCTCTAGTATTTTGCATTTCTGAGAGAAAAATTGATACAATTATGTCTCGTTGATAATGTAACCAGAAACTCGAAAATGTGACATTCATTTAAAAAAATTGTTTCAGTATGCAGTATATCGCTTTCGGCACGGCGACGAATAGCTTGAATTGAGAAGGGTTCCACTGAATACTGATGACAAGGAGCTTCTGTTTCCTCAATGATTTTTGGCTCGTTCTCGATTCTCTCGATAAAACATTAAAACATTAGTTTTTATTTGAACTATTGTATCTTCTACAGTCACATTTTCCAATGTTTTCGACCAAAATGTTTTTACATAGAAAAGGACAGGGTGTGAAAAACTGTTAACTGGGAATCAGTCTTCAAATAATTGGTTCTATATTTGTTAAAGAAATTTAATAGAGCTTTATGAAAAAATGTTTTTAGATAAGAACTGATGTAGCTAAATGAAAATCATGTTTAATGTAACAAAGTTCAATTTAAAAGTTTGTTGCTTAGTTTTAACACGTTAAAGCAAAGCTGTTTTGTTAGTATTTATCATAATTAAACTGGAGCAGACTGTTTCGTAATTGGAGGCTTCTCACTCAAATTTTTGGTTCCTCTGATTTACCCTGCTGTTTCTGTTTCAAACTTCAGCTAAATCACTACAACTTATCTCATACCAACTTGATAAAACTGTGTTTGGTGCTAAAACAAACGTTTCTCAAATATCAATTTCGATATATTGATTTGATATATATTATTATTTCAAAGCCGAATGCGGGAACATTGTGCCACGCACATAACAAGCAAGACTTCATGTTCAGGTAAATGCCAATAACTACAAAGGCCACCGGATTTCGATCTCAATCAGCTATAAAAAGAAAGCTGATAATTCAAAATCCCCCAAGAATTGAAGTTATATTGATGTTACAAGTACAGAACCATTATTAATTTCTTAGGATGTCTAAAAGAATGAAAATGATGACTATTCTGCCACATTTGATTTTGTCGCTAGTTTTAAAATTTTAATTTCCTTTAATAAGATGTAGGATATACTGTCTATCTAATTATTGGTAACTAGCATAATAAAGACAATAATCGCTGTGATATTTCAAGGAGTAAAAAATATATTTGATCTTTGTTCGATTACCCGGAATCTAATTTCTTTCGATCCTTTTCTCAAAACAGTTCGCAATTTTTCATGGAAAGAAGTAGTGATAGATACTGCAAAATCACGGTGTGTTGATCTCAATGAACAATTGATATAAGTCTTTTGTAATTATATTTAAATATTTTGGGACATTTTTCTCAAACAATTCTTAGCCTATTTCTATTCGAATGTCAGAAGTCATACAGCAAAATACATCCGTTTGTTTTGGATACTAGTTCACACAGTTTCAACAATAATCCGCGAATAGTCAACCAGTTTCAAGCCATAAAAGAAATCAGTGACTTACAAGAAAAACATGTGCTTCTGAATTTTTTGATCGCCTCAGTTCTATCTTGATATTATACCATACCTAATCAGTTTAATTTTGATTGAAATGTTTTTGCACGCACATAAGATTCCTGAGCCCTACCGGCGCATAACCTTAACAGGTTATGGGCTCAGGAAATTAAAATTCCCACGATTAATCATTAAAAAGGGAAAAAGTAACGCGCTTTTTTGATCTTTTGCCTGCGCGATTTTTTTGAATCTGAAGAGCACAATTTTTTTTTGTCAGAAATTCTTCCAACTTTTATTCGAAGATATTCTGCCAACGTTGTATTCTGCAGTATTCAAAGTGTTGAAAGTCGAACTTGAATCTGCAAATTGAAGGTATCGAAGATATCGAAGATATTCGTTTTTTTTAACAGACAATATTTAGAAACATAAATACGAGAAGATATTCTACCAACAACAATGCAAATCTGATATCACGTCGACAGTATATACACAGTATTTGTTGTATTCACAGAATATATTGCAAGTTGAAGTGGGGTATATGAAGTTTTTTTTGGTATTGACATTTTTTTTAATATAAACAAACAATTGTCAGAAGAATATTGACAACTACTCATCTCGGATACAAGCAATTCTTGGAGTGTTCATGCAAGTTTTTGTTTAATATTGTCGGGTTTCGCTGTAATCTAACAGTTTCTTTGATACATAGCAAATAATTTTGTACTGAAATTAGTGTTTGCCTTTTCCGGCTAAAACCCACACAAACTAAAGGGATTTTTAACAAACAGAAAACACCAGTCACTCCAACACTTTCAAATTTTCTGATTTTTGATTCCGATGTATAACATTCAAGCGAAATATTTGTTTTTCGGAACATGTTCTAACTATTGCAATAGTCATTTGAAATATCAACATAACATTGGAAGTTTCTTTACACAGTGCGATACATAAAAAATGTGTGATCAGTCGTGTAGAAGTAAAGGTGTTTGTTTCTCTGGAAAAGAGGAGGATTTTGCCTCTTTTCAGGATTAATTTGAAGCAAAAATGTTTAACATGAAACTTTTGAGAGTTTTGAAAGGGCAATGTGATGAAACTGAGTTTGAGAAAAATTTGAAACCTAATGCTTCCGAGGAAGCTAAACGTAGAAAAAAACAGCAAGATCGGGAAAAATTTGATGAGTTAAAGATGCGTGTTTGGTGTGAGATCATAAAATCCCTTGACAAACGCTCTGAAATGTTTTTGATACCTTACAAAGAGGATGTTCCAAAGGCCTGGGCCGTAATATGTGATAGATATAAAAGTTGCGAACAGCCTCGTCTACAGCAACTGATTGAAAAATTGACAAATTTGAAAATGGTAGCAAATGAAAGTGTCATTGATTAAATCACACGGGCTGAAGAGTTGCAAAGTAATTTAAGAGAGGTTGATGAACAAGTCAGTGAGCCCATGCTTATTTCCGTTATTTTGAAAGGTCTCACAGATGATTTTGATAATTTTGTAGCAATATGCAAATTCAGTAAGGACGAACAAAACCTGGATAGTATTAAAAGAGATTTAGTGAATTTTGAATATGACAAAAGACAACATAGCAATGATGAGCATCGGGAGTCTACTTTTATGGCAGTAATAGACAGAAACCAAAATTGAAACGTAATTTTTGTTGGTAAATGGGTCATAAGGAAGCGTTTTGTTTTGCAAAAGATTCTAACAAAATAAATATGAAATGTCAATTGTGGTACTTCAGGTCACATAGCAAAAGATTGCCGCAAACCAAAACCAAACAGAAAGTACTGCTCTTTCTGCAAAATGAGCAACCACAACCGCAGCGAATGCCGTAATCTTAAAAATGGTACCAGTAACAATGAATCAGCTAATTTACTTCGTGAAATGAACTCAGCTTATGAAAAAGGTTTTCGTTTTTTCGCAAGTAGTGATAACAATGTTTTAGCTACAAATGAAGTTGATATAATAATTGATTCAGGATGTACAAATTTTATGTTGAAAGATCGCGAACTGTTTGCTGCATTAGATGAAAGTTTTTAGGGATCTGTTGGCTGTGCAAACAATTCTGAATCCGAAATTAAAGGTAAGGGTAGGGCTGAATTTTATGTGTGTGAGGATAATGGAAAGTGAGCAAAAATAACGCTGTCAGATGCTCTTTTTGTTCCCGACTACGAAAAGAAATTATGTTCAGTGAGCAAATTGAAAAATTCTGGTAATAAAGTGGAATTTGGAGACAACGATCAAACAGTAACAAGAGATGGCACTGTTTTTCCACTGATGCAAGAGAACAATCTATTCCGATGGAGTGCCAAATTTATTAATCATAAGACTCAAGAAAATGAGTTTTGCTACGAACAATGTTTAGCTTCTTCAAAGTTGAAACTTTGGCATGACAGATTAGGTCATAATAATTTTCAGGATTTGATAAAACTTCAAAACCATGTTGATGGAATGCAAATTGACAAAATTGATAGCAGTGAATTGAAGTGCGACACTTGTGAATTAAACAATGCAATACGTAAAGCGGTTCCAAAAGATAATGTTGACGGAGCAAACAATGCGCTTGATATTGTTCATGTTGATATTTTAGGACCAGTATTAACTGCATCAGTTGACAATCATAGATATGCAATTTCAATTGTTGACAGTTTTCCAGATATTCGAAAATTTACTTTATGAAAACTCGTGACGAATGCCTCCAGTATTTTCAACAGTTTTGTGCAGATTTAGGTACACCTCAAACACTTGTAAGTGACGGCGCGAAAGAGTTTTCCTCTACTCAGTTTTCCAGTTTCTGTCGTGAAAATAAGGTGAGACTTGAAAATTCAGCACCCTACACGCCGGAGGAAAATAGCAAAGTAGAGAGAAAATGGGGGCTACTACTGGCATGACAAGATGTTTGTTAGATAACGCAGGAGTGGGAAAAGAATACTGGACTTATGCAATGAACTACGCTTTTTACATCAAAAACTACTGTTTTCACTCGGCAATTGGAGAAACACCTTACGAAAAAATGTATGGATCCAAACCAAACGTTTCTTTTGTAAAGGTTTTTGGCTGTCAGGCCTTTAGCTATATCGAGAAACAGTTTCGGGAAAAACTTGACCATCGTGCTCAAAAAGATATTTTTTGGGATTTTCAAATAATAGCAAAACCTTTAATATAGGCATTCCAGTCGAACAAGGAAATTATAAGATTACAAAAACTCGCAATGCAAAATTCCACGACGATGTGATGTTTTGTAAAGCCAAAAACGACCGCAATCAGCCTTCTTCTTTGGAAGGTCCCTCAGTAGCAAATATTACTTTTGGTGATGTTAATGAGACAGAATTTTGCAATGAACCTGTTGCAAAAACGAGGAGACAGTAGAGAATCAAATGTCACGTCTTCGTAGATCTGCTCGACTTAACCAGAATACTAATTATGAGTTCTCTGCAGAAGTGGAGGAAACCTTGAAATGTTATGCTGAACTGGCTCGAAATACTAATGAAGCCTTGAAAAATGAAAAATGGCGAGACGCAATGCAACAAGAGTATAATTCGTTAATTAAAAACCACCTTTGGGAGTTAGTTCCTCTTCCAGAAAATGCGAAGGCAATTGGGAGCAAATGGCATTTTGCTAACAAATTTGATAGTGATGGTATTGTCACTAAACACAAAGCACGTTTTGTGGCAAAAGGTTATAGTCAACATTAAGGTATTGACTACAAAGACACATACTCACCCACTACTAGACTGAGTACCATTCGTATCATACTTCAAATAGGGGCAAATTTAGGTGGTAGTCCCAAACAAATGGACATCAAGACAGCGTGCTTGAATGCACCAATCGAGGAAAATGTATACATGCTTCAACATGAAGGTTTTGAAAATTTGGACCCAGACGGTAATACATTTAATTTGTAAATTGAACAAAAGCATTTACGGTATGAAACACTCAGGAAGAATTTGGTTCCTTACTCTTAAAGGACATTTAGAAACCATAGGTTTTGAAGCATGCATACATGATCCTTGTTTATTCATAAAAAAATGAAATAACACTTTGGCAATGATTTGCGTTTGGGTAGATGATATTATTTTCTATTGTCCAGAAACTGATTTCTAGCAATGGTTTGAGGGAAACATGTCAACCAAATGCATTATTAGTGAATATTCTGATCTCAAATGGTTTTTGGGAATGAAATTTGAGTTTTCCGGTGGGATAATTGAAATTACTCAGGAAAAAATCATTGATAACCTTCTGATAAAATTTGGAATGAGCGACTGCAAAAGTGTATCTACACCTCTTGCAGAAAAACAAAAGTTCACTAAATTTGCACGGACTGATAAGCCTGATATTGATAATACAACTTATCGCAGTCTCGTTGGGAGCCTTAATTATTTATCACTATCAACACGACCCGACGTTTCACAGGCGGCTCATCCTTTAATTTCTTTTCTTGAAGTTCCAAAAATGGAGCATTGGATTGCACCTAAACATGTACTAAGATATTTAAAAGGTACAAAAGATTTATATCTAACTTTCAAGAAAGCGACATCGGTGGATGACAATTTGGCTGGTTGCAGCGACTCTGACTGTGCTGGGAACATTGACAATCGTAAAAGCAGAACAGGCTTTTATTTTAATATGTGTAATAATTCTGGCTCAATTAGTTGGGCAAGTAAAATCCAAAATCGTATTGCTACATCTTCAGCAGAGGCTGAAATTTACGCATGTGTTTCAGCTGCACAAGAATTGGTATACTTGAAGGGTATTTCAGCGGAACTCAACCATCATGTACCAAGTTGACCTAATTTGTTTTTTGATAATCAAGCCTGGATCACACTAAGTAATCAAACTTCTCACCGTAATAAAACTTAGCATTTTGCAATCAAAGTACATTATTTTAGGGATTTGTGCGAGAGAGGTGAACTGAAGTTAGAGTATATTCCTACAGACAAACAACCAGATGACATAATAACAAAAAGTCTCGGTAAAATTAAAACTGAGAAATTCCGGCAACATCTTGGTAGCTAAAGACATGAAGGTGACATCCGAAAGGCGGGGTTTTAGCCTGTTTTTTTTTGAATGTCAGAAGTCATTAAGCAAAATACGTCCGTTTGTTTTGGATACTAGTTCACACAGTTTCAAGAATAATCCAAGAATGTGCTTCTGCATTTTTTGATCGCCTCAGCTATATCTTGATATTATACCATTCCTAATCAGTATAATTTTGATTGAAATGTTTTGCAGGCACATAAGATTCTTGGGCCCTACCGTCACATAACCTTAACAACAATAATCCTTTTTAATCTGAAATATCTTAAACACTTCAGTGACCATATTTAGCTTTGAGGTTCTTTTAGCGTGATAAATCAACGACAGATAAGTTCATGATTTTCGGGCTGATTTTTTTAGTCTGAATTTCGAATCAAAACCCACCGATTTGCAACAATCTGCTATAAGATGAAAATTGAAATTCTATCGATAAATTGAGGAACTTCAACATGGCACCACTTTTAATTTCATAGGCCTGAAAATTTTGGTGATTCGGATCGGGAACATAAAAACAGCATCAATTTTGATGTCGTTTAGAATGTGAATATTTTGATTATTTTGAGCAGATTGCAAATATCTGATATGTCGGCTATTTAAGAAGAGTACTTCTAGTATGTTGTATTCTTTCTTATAAAAATTGGACATTTTAATGATTTATCTTTTTGTTCCGACCAACTTCATTGGTGGACATTCCAATGTCAGAAATATAATACCATGGCAATGGTAGGGTATGAATAGTAGTGAATGAATAGAAATAACTGAAGTAAAAAAGAACTTCTGGACAAAATTTAGATAAAGAAAACTTAGTCTCTCCATGACGGGCCTCCATACCTAATTTTGTGAGGATAGTGAAATTTGCAAATATTCGTTTCTAAACCTTCTGTAGATTTTTCGCTTTATCTAAAATTGTTTGATATTATGAAATCATTGTGTGAGCTCACTGAAAAAACAACTTCTGAAGTAGTCAGTGTGACATTTGACCCAAAGCGAATCTTTCTCGAGCGTTTGATTCTTGGAACATTCAGATTATGAAAAGCAGGGATTATTTTGAGAATATTTTGAATAAACACCATGTTTATTCGTTTCCAGGAGGTACTCGATTGGCAGAATCTTGTATTCCTGTTTTATTTTTTAATGTTGGGTGGAACTTTCTTCGACTTCCACATGCTCAAATAGCCCTATTTAACTGTTTTTCGAGAGATTTTGCCAATGAACTCCAGATAGTACCTAATAAAAAGGCACTTTAATGGACATGACTAAGCAGCAAGGCTTTCATTAACTTCATTCTGGTATCTAATGTGAATGGCATCTTTCTAGCAAAAATTGCCCTAATTTCACATGCCATTTTCCTTAGGAGATTTTTCACTTCTTCTAGGACGTTCAGTTTTTATCAAAAAAGACTAACGAGTTTTTAACAGATTTTTTTGGCTGTATTAATTCGCCCTTAATTGTTAATATCGATGATATAGTAAATCTTTTGTCATCGGTTGCTGACGATTGTACTCTGCTTTTTTGGTGTTCAAATTTCAGTTTTTTGGTCAAAGTACTGAGCTAACAACATGAGTGAATTCTCAAGATTTTTTGCTGTTCATGGATTTTTGTCTCCTGAAAATACTAAGGTATCATCAGCATATTGATCCAGGCTACATCGATCGTTAATATGACAGCCAAGTTGATTTATGTAAATGTTGAAGAGCAGGTGGTCGAGTACTCTTCCCTGGCGCAGCTCAACCCACTCGGATTCAGACTTATCGACTCGAAATTTTGAAGGCTCGTAAAATCGGTCATCATTAGTATCGATTTTGTGTCAAATTCTATAAATATCAATTTTCTGTACAACACCTGTTTAATTGAGTCAAGTCATTTGCCTTTGAGAAATAGGTCAGGAAGTGCAGTTGCCACATATTCATTGTTATCAATACTAGAGTGCAGGGTTTCTGTGAAGTAAATGAGTGCATCTTGTGTAGAATATCGGGACCAAAAACTGAATAGTTCATTAGACAGCGATTTGTTGCTGTCCAAAAACAGACCTGACTTGAATTAATAGTAATTTCTCAAATATTTTTGAAATTGCACAAGTAACAGACATTGGTCTATAGTTCCCTGAATTTTCGTTCTCTTCTTTTTTGTAGTCGTGAGTGACAAACGCGCTTTTCAACTAAGAGGGGAAAACACATTGATCAATACAGTTGTTCAGGAGTATTGTAAGATGAGCAACAATATATTTGGCACCAGCGCCAAGCAGGAAGACACAGAGGTCGAAAGGTTTTTTGGTGTTCAGGGGTTTTTTGGTGTTCAGGAAGAATCCGCTTTCACTTCCGTCTCAAGATATTTTGATCCATTGTCATTTTTTAGATAGGAATTGCCGAGTCGCAAAAAAAATGTAATTTAGCAGGTTCGCAATTTTTTCAAAAAAGAAATGGTTCCATCGCTCTTCTTTTCTCTTTTTTTTATAATTTTCCAATTCTTTTGATCAGAAGTTGCGTTTTGAATAGCTGGAACACTATCCTTTCACAAAGACATATTTGGATTTTCGTTTTTTTTTTAAAAAAAATACGTGATTGGTGGCGCACACTTAACGATTGCATCATGTTTATTCTTGTTGAATTGCAGATACATTTCATTGGGTTGTTTGATCTGATAGAACTTATGCCAATTAGCTTGCGAGAGTTGATACTAAAATTTGCTCAATCTGTAATGTGATTTATCATACTTTGTTTTTTAATGGGACGTTTTTGCCCTTAATGTCTATCTACATGAGAAGAAAGAGTTACTAAATGATCAGTTTTCACGATGGATTTAGTAATTCGTACGAAAGTTTCCCTAGTAACTGCACTATCAGTGATTATGTAAACATTCAAGCTGTTTGCATTGGCTGACGTCGGCAATGATGAATTTACAGGCTGTACTTTATATGGAGTCAAAATTGTATCAAGAGGTTCTCTTTTTTCTATTTTTTTAATCGATGTGAAAGTCCCACATGAGAAATGATGTTCTTTTTTTCAGTAGCTGTTTTGTCAATTCAAAGAGACTAGTAATAAAGTCTTTGAGAGTTATGAGCGATTCCAACAAAAAAGTTTGCATTGAATCAATTTTACACTTGACCCAAATATTTTCAAACCTATCTGACTATCAGCAGGTCGCTTCTTATCTTCGGATTTAAAATTTTCTGTACTATTAACATAACGGTATCACTTTTTTATATCGCTGTTCTTTGTAAGTTTTCGATCAGCTATTTCGGTAACAATGGGTATATTTTTGTTTTAGTGGAGAAGCAGCAAGATCAAGGACGACCATTTTTAATCTAGTTGTGTAATTTTGTGCTTTGAAAACTATTCAGATTTTAATGGGGCGCTCTATATATTTTTGAGTACTTGAACTTTTTTGTTTTTTTTATGTCAGTTGCGGAGCAAAATGATTTCATGTCAAACCTCAATTTTTGGCCAGTCACATTTCCGTGCCTGGGGGCCAAAAAATTTAGATTAGAATTTCAGCGGAAAGTGTATGGTTTTTTTTTTTCGTTTCCACACGTTCTGCATAAAATCGTTCGTGAACTTTTGAATTCTGCCTTCTTTCAGTTTTAATGTGTAATCTTTTGACCTAGCCTCACTAATGACATGTACAATTAGAGTTGAAATAAGGCACAGCTGATAATATTCAATAATATTAGTGAAAAGATCTGATAGGCTTCGACACCGTTTCCTTGAAAATTGAAATGACTGCTTGATTTTTGCCTGTGTTTGTTCTTTTTTTAGTTGTATGAGGTTCTGTATAATGACAGGTCTCAATATTTTTGTATGGAGGTATAAATGAAGCCAATAAATGACTTCAGTTGATTGCTAATTGCTTCCTTCACTTTTAAATTTAATTGTTTTCAAAAAGTGAAAACGTATTTTCTAACTTTTCCCTTTTTGTTTTCTGTCTACTTAATAATTATTCTCAATAAAAATATGTCCCATATCTTTTCTGGTGAAATGCGAGTCAATTGGTTGAGTTTAATTATCTGTTTTTTTATTTTTATAAGTTTTTTAAGAAATGGATAAAGATTTAGTTTTAATCGTACATAATCTTGTTTTTATTTGATTTTGTATTATGTCTTGTCTCTTACGCTCCTTAATGGCAGTTATCATCGACACTCTAATTGTTTCATTATTTTTTTTGGTTTCACTCATTATTTCGTTGTTGTTTCATTTGTATAGTGGTTAGAGCTAAAGCAATTTTTTAAATGGATAAACCAATTATTTTCGAATGATAAGTGATTTTTTGAAGATTTCTATCTCTTCATCTTGTGTACAATTAAGTCAAACACGTGGTTGAGCGAGGTTGGAACACTATGTGCGGGCGCACATTACCGAGCCTCCTTGTTTGCTATTTTGTTTTAACGCCCTAGTCGTTATTTTCAACTTTTAGTTTCAATTTAATTATATATTGTTGCCGAGGAGGAAGCGCTGGAAAATGTCCTAAATCCTAGACCGAAGTAGCGTTAGTATCCCTGGAAAACTAACTTACTAACTACAAAAAGCCCTAACTATGCTCACAGTTAATACAGTTAACGATAATGTTTTAACTGCAAATCAATCGCAATGGAATATGTGAGTGAAGTTGTATTCGCCCATATATGGTCGGCTTTACATTTACTTTTTTAAAATTTTTTATGTTGGTCAACAGATTGTGCAGAGCTTGCGGGGATCAACAATTAGCTTCCCAAAAGACAAAAAATATTTTTGAAAAATGCAAGTGCGAATTTTAGAATGCCAGATCTCTGCGGTGCCCGATTCTGAAGTGCTTTATTTGCCTATATGCAGAGCTAGATCTTGCGGGACTGTTGAAAGAATTTCAAAATTCGTTACATCTCGAACCAATTAAGGATTCGCCACAAAGGATCTTTTTGGTGGCTTACACAATCACGTAATATATCCATACAAATTTTAAATTATTGCCCAACCCCAGCCTTTAGGGAACCTAAGAAGAAATCCTTGTAAATGTCAAGTGTAAGAGGACATAGGATCTTTGTTCTATTAACGGGCATTTAATAAATTTTTCTAAACGTTTATTATTATGCATTTATGAGGAATCAACGTTGTGGTTCGGCATCATCACGTTGTGGCGCCCAGGTTTAAATGCGATTTAATGATAGCAGAGGTGTTTTAACATACGAAATAAATCATTATAATAGTGCAACTTGATAATTTTTTAACACAAGTCTTAGAAATCATAATTGTTTTTAAAAGTAAAGTTTGTCAGATTACGATAGACAATTAGATGACAAGATGAGGCCGTAAATCAATTTATGCTTAAGCAAATAACAACAGATAAATTCTTCGTCGACATTTTTTATCTGAATTTTGAATTGAAACGGACCGAATTTAAACCCCAGTCTACTATTAAGTTGTATCATTTAGCGGGACCATTTTTAGTTTGTTAGGATGCCTAAAAACAGTTGTCATTTGGTCTGGAGAAAAAAAATCACCCTCACGTCGTTTTTCTACTATGTGATTTTTTGTAACAATTAATAGAGTGTTATTAAGTTTATGCTACGATACATGACACTGTAATTTTGTTATTTTCGCTTGTTGCCTAGAAAAGAATAATACTTCAAAGTTGCAAATGAGAGACACATTTTCACTTGCGGACACAATTTCAAAATGCTACAAAGGCATTTAGAGTAGATATGAGTTAGCAGGTGAAATGAGACAACCGGACTAAATTACCTCTGATTGCGATCAATCTTTATGATACAATTACTACACCCTCCGTATGGACAATGGAAAGGTTAAATGGTAGCTAAATTTGAACTCAATGAGGACTGTGGGAGGAATAGCCAAAAATGCAGGAAATTTTTAGTCGTTTGCATTAAAAGAGAATGTTGATTTTTCGAATTTGAATTTGAATTCTCTTCAAGCGCGCGAACAGTTAGAAAAAATTTGGCGAGCAACTATTATGCAAAATTATCACACTTGCACTTGGGTGCAATTAATACGCTCCCACTGACCTGAGGCGCACAGAAGGAAAAATCAGGCAATACAAACCTTTACGAAAACACGGATTGGTTTGTTCACGTCTTGAGGCATTATATGAAATTGTAAATTTTGTTCAGGTAGGGGATACGGTAACAGGTGTATCCATTCGTCCCGGGACCAAAAATAGCAGAGCCAATCGAAGAAAGCAAGGTGTTGAAATAATTTCTGAGAGTTTAGAGCAACGGTGAATGCAAGACATCATTTTTGGTTTGATGTTAGCATTATAATTTGGTTTTTGTTTGATATGTTTTGTCTTGATTTGCAAACTTGCTACCACATTTGCGATCATTTCTTAAAACGAAGATGGCTTTTGTGTTGTACCAAACCACTCATGCTGGTCAACATAGCATAAAGTTCATATAAACACTCCGGTTATCAGCAGCAGCAAACTAAAACGAGCTGCTGACTCTTTCTATACTGTTATTAAGATGAACGCTTAAAATAATGAAGTGAAGGAATCGAATTCTGTTTCCTTATCCTTGCGGTGAAAGATATTTTGACCACAAAGTTGCTGCATCTTTTAGGAGTGATTTAGGTGAAAACACGAGTAATGTCTATCACCAAGAGTAATTTCATACTTTAGCTGTAAATGCGATCAAAGTGGTATAGATTTTTTTAAGAATTGCGTTGAATTTAGGTGTCAGAAGTTTTATTTTCACTGCATTCCACTTAAAAATCTGCTTCTTCAACTGGGTTTAACCTGTTGTAATTGTTTCCAGGTATATATAGTGGCACCACCAATCATTTTGCGTATTGCTAATACACCTAAAAGTATAATTGTGAAGCGCGAAAGCTCAGAATGAATTCGAGAAAATGAAATTGAAAACTCGCTTTTAACAATGGACTTAGTTGAGTTAGAAAAAAGTTGGGCAATATATATATAAGTGTTGGCAAGGGTGGCAGTTCTCTACTAAAAGTAGGATGTATTCTGCTTCGCAATCCCCCCCCCCTCCCCCAGCTTAGTGGGAACATAACTTTTGCGGCCGTAAAGGCGCACGTTCTATTTTTCGAATCCTGAGTGGTATCATTAAAAACCTCTTCAAGCGTAGAATTTGAAATCAAAGATTTTTTATGAATTTTCTGTTTTTCGATTGTTTTTCTGAATTTTAGCTTTGGTCTCGTCGGAAAGTTTAAAATCTTTAAAAGATTCAATTTATGTTGTAGAGCTCTTTTTAAGTGTTTTTTTGGTTTTCCTCGTGTCATTTAGAGACAAGTACCTTAGCAAGTCAAGGTTCTATTACTAAAAAATCACCTTTACGGCAAAAACGGCCCAATGAGCATTTAGTTTGTCTTCAGAGAATCATCGTTCATAGTTTTTAGGGCTTCGTCTCTGTGTTTTTGTAATATTTAAGTAATTTTGATGTTCTGCCTGCAATTGTTGTATTTTTTGAGTCATGTCAGCCTC
This sequence comes from Convolutriloba macropyga, assembly GCF_964194025.1. Lineage (NCBI taxonomy): Eukaryota > Metazoa > Xenacoelomorpha > Acoela > Convolutidae > Convolutriloba > Convolutriloba macropyga. The sequence goes on along the minus strand of NC_134470.1, from coordinate 60,038,498 downwards.
AATAAATAAAAGTGCAATTAGGGTCCTAATTAGTGGTTATATTGATGTGATACCCTCCCCTCTTATGACGTCATCCGATGCCCTTTAGTGGTTTTAGTTACCTCACTCCGTGCTTGAGCAGGCTGCAATAAATTTAAGGTCGCTCACATTTGTCGTCGTGGGAACATCATTACGATGCAGAGGTATACCCCGAAGTTTCCGCCTTAGTAAAATTGGCTCGGAAATGAGTTACATAAAATGAAAGAAATTAGATGACATCCTTTGTATCTTACTTTTCGCAAAAGTGGTTCCGCCAATTTTGCGAAATAAAAGAACATTCAGTGCGAAAAGTAGGTAACAAATCTTGTAGCACGTTTCCGCTCAATTTAGGTATCTATTATTCGCGCGCATTTTGAGCATGCAATAAGCACTTTAATAAATATTTAATTGAAGCTTTCAAAGCTTTAAAGTGCTTTAAATACATGCAACCACAAAACCTGATTTTTTTTTCCGAAAAATCCCTCGCACATCAAAGACTTTGTCTATCATATGTGTGGGACTGGCCAATTTTAATAAGTAGTAATAAATAGTACTAATAAGTAGTAATAAGTAAAAATAAAGTACTATAAGTAGTAATAAAGTAGTAATAAAGTACTACTAGTAGTAATAAGTTAGGCTTATTTAAATAAGTAGTAATTAAGTTAGGCTTCATTGCGGATTATATGCGAAATCGAGCTACATTGCGTGCGAAAAATCGATGCGTAAATTGAGCGGATGCGTGATACAACTCGCGCGAAAAATAGGTTATTGAGTTTGTACTTGTATTTCGCGGCTTAAATTAGGACACTTTTGCGAACACGGGATACGATATTCCCTTCCATTTTGCCGGTTTCTGCTAAAGTAGCTATTTTCCGCAATATTGTACCACTTTCAATGTGTTAACATGGTAAAAACGAGTTAAGTTCTTCCGGCGTTAGTGGGTTATGATTTTTATAAAAATTGACAACATTCTGTTCACAAAATTCTGTTCTGGCCTCCAATTAGGATTTTACAGGTACTCATTTAAAAAAATTCCAAACCAATTTTCAAAAACGCGTATCTTCGAAATGATACTTTCGGTAATGTTCCTTCAAATTTACAACCAAATTTGTAAAACGGATAAAACAGGGAGCCTTGGTAATTTGCGTTCGCACATAGTACTCCGATTCAACTCCTCTTAGTTTTTTACTGAATTGTCTGCCAAATGGGAAATAGTGGAAATTTTTCCGAATTTCTTAGAAATTAATTGGTGTTTTAACAGAGAAAAGTTCCTTATTCAAATCACTAACTAAATCAGACGAAGACCATTCAGAGGGCCACTGAGACTTGTCATTACTGAGACTATCAGGGTCAAACAACAAATTAAAATAGCAACAAACATTAGATGTAATTAACGAACAATTTTTAAAAAGAAAAATCACTTAATAACGAAATCAATAAAGAATCAGATAAAACTTATATATAAGGTATTGTTTTTTAATTCATTAGTTAAGATGTGGAACTTCTCTCTTAATCTCTATAGGAAGCTTCTGCGACGTGTCGTTATCAAGGGCCTATAATGACCGCAAAATGAAGGAGAATTTTGCAAAGAACCGCTGCTGAAGCCGTCGAAACCATTAGCTAATTGCTAGAAATGTTTCTGTTATATTACGTTTTTTGACAGCCATTGGAAACTGTCTGATGTGGACAGATAAGAAGTGAACTTGAGAAATTGTTGAAGCGTTCAAAGTACTTGATTCTTTTTGAGAGGTTGTAGTATCAACGCCTTTAAACCATTAGCTAAAGCACCAAAATGTTATCGATTTAGTTTTATTGCAATAGAACGAAGATGTTAGCTGTTTTTTCGAGAATAAACTACAGGCACAGAGAGAAATGATGCAAAATCTGGCAAATTACAAAGATCTATTGATTGTTTTCAAGCCAACTTTTTTCAACGACAACAATTTTTAAACCAATTGGGTCTGTCATTAGTCAGATTAATTTTAATTTCTTTAACCTGTGTCTAAATTGATCATCAATATGCCCATTTTTTAAATTTTTAAATGAAAATGTTATCAATAGAAACCAAAAAGATTGACAAGTATCAAAAATTAACAATATTTTATGATTGCAATTAGCCTCTAAGGCTTACAAAAAATAAGTCAATATATTATAGCAATGGAGAGATTGATGTTTGATTTATCAAAAAATGATGAGACCTTTCATTATTCAGAGTAAGTTTTAAGTTAACGATAGATGACCAAAGGGGAAAGTTAAAAAAACGCTTGTAAAAATTCTGGTTAATTTTAGTTTTCAACGGCTTCCTTAGAAACTTAAAAAAAAATTCCAAGGGAGCCGTTAAAAACTAAAATTAACCAGAATTTTGTACATGATTACAGAAAGAAATCAAATAAAAGCAGAAATATATAATTCAATGGTACCGGGCCGTTGAAATCATGAGCTGTTTTTACTGAAAAAAGGAAATCTGTTCAATTACACAATCTTTCAACGCTAAGGGGGCACTGTTTTTGGAAACATTAATTTCGAAGTCGTTAAAACCATTATCTATCAAATGAATTCTATAAGTAGATCCCTCAATAACTCTATAGGAAGCCACTGTGACGTGTTGTTATTGAGGGCCTATGTTATATAGGTTTCTATGCTTAATTAAATTTACTTTGACAGCCATTGGTCATTCATGTGATAAAGAGACCAGATAATAAGGAAACCCGAGAAATTGGTGAAGCATTCAAAAATCCTGATTCTTTTTGAGAGGTTTTGGTATCAATGCTTTCAAACCATTAGCTAAAGAATCAAAATGTTATCGATTGAGATTTACTGCAGTAGAAAGAAGATTTTAGTTGTATTTTTGAGACTAAACTACAGGAAATATTGTAAAAAAACTGGCAATTTACAAAAACCATTGACTGATTTCAATCCAAACTTTTAGTAAAGACATAGAAACTTTGAAACCTGTTGGGATTGTCCTTAGTCAGATTAAGATTGTTTTTTTTAACGTATGGCCTACTTGATCATCAATTTGCCCTCTTTTTAAGTTTTAATAAAAAAACGTCATCAAAAGAAACCAAAAAAGGTTGACAAGTGTGAAAAAGTAACAATATTTTATGGGAACAATTATTCTCCAAGTCATTAAAAATTTAGCCAATACATTAAATCAATGTAGAGGTTGATGTTTTGTTTACCACAATCTTGGAAATAAAAACTATTAACATCCTCTTGTTGACCTTGGTTTTACTGCATCAATGAGCTCTGCGCAAATCGCTTATATCTTGGCTCTTAAGAACATAATTTTAATTAATCTATTTAAAAATCCTTTACCTTTTTTATCTCGCTCTTTTCCATAGTTTATCAAATTTATGCTGCTTTTCTCTTCATGGAACATGGAACTAGAGAGTTCATCGAAACAATCGGTCAAGGGTACCGGTGTAACATTTCACAAGTAGCAAAATTGCAAAATTATGTAATGGAACTGCGCAAAACCATTGGCCAACAAGTTTGAAAAAATGAGCAATTGAAGAAATCAAAAGGAGAAAGATAGTCTGAGAAAAGCTGAAGAGAGATATCCGCAAAAATACAGCGTTCTCGAGGTTAATACACCTTTGGACGCTCGCAAGGTGGCCAACGTAATTTTGGAAAACTTTGAATTTCTACCAAAACATCTTGAACGGAAAATAACAAGCCGACAATAGGATGCAAGTTTGTATATTTTGATGACATGACCAAACAGAAGTATTCAAAAAAACAGCGTATACTGCGTAAAAAACAGCGTCTTTAAAGGCAACGACTATATAAAGCAGTCTTTTCCCAAGTTCAAAGCCGAAATTAAAGCCGAGGCATCCAAAAAAAACTTATTACAACCACACATAAATCTATGTGTCGGTATTGATCGTGAAAGACAATAAAATACCTCAGTTTGTCAAAATAAAAAAGTTAAACAAATTGGATAAATTTACTGTTGTAAAAGGACAGAACTTGTAGACCGGCGCTGATTACTATTAGTTTCCTGTTGTCTGTTTTGAAACATTTACAGCTGTGGAAGAGAAAAAGTTTTTTTATCTCTGTTTTCTTGTTTAGAGTTAGGACTAACATAGAGTTAGTTCGCTGATTTGGCATTTTTCTCGGTCTGTGGTTATTTTGATTTACACAAGCAGTCTCCTTGACTGTGAATTTCGCGGTCTCTTGGGTTGACAGGAGTTTTGGAAGAGACTAAAGGTGTTTAGGGTTTTGCTGTGAAAATTGCAGGGGCATGTTTTTTTATTTTTACTTACAAATAATTTTTGTCTCCAATTTTATATTTATGTTTTTAAAGTTTTTCTTTTTTTCTCTTCGTTTTTCTATAATTTGTATCCCTCATTTAATTTCATTTTTTAAAAGTGTTCTAAAACAGCTACTGGTTTGCAAAGTAGCATCTTTTCCAGGCTTGACAAAACTTCAACTGTTTTAAAAAAAGATTAAAATGCAAATAGACCGCCATTTTGGCTCCAAAATTTGTGATTAGAAATAAATGAGTTGATGAGCTTTCGAATAATATTGGAAATCTACAGCAGAAAAAACTAGCTATTTGTTTCAATGAATCTTGTTTGAAATATTTCCACAGCACATAAGCGCTTACCTTACCAGGCCATTCTGAACTATTCAACACAAACAACCAGCTGAGGTGGAGGCGTAGCATTTTTTCTAAAAAAATTTAATCAGATGTAAAAGTCTGCTTTTTGACTTGTAACCGTTTTCTAGCAAAAACTGTCTAAATTGGTTACCATATAAGTGCCCCGGTTTACATTACATGTAAATAGATACCCCGAAAGTGGTCAGTAATGAAAACCTTTTTTGAAAACCTTTTTTGAAACAGAAGTGAAAATGCCTTCTGCGGTAACTTTAACATATTTTTCTGCGCAACAGTTTGATGAATGATGAAGACGCGAATGATGAATGATGAAGTCGCGAATGATGAAGAAAGTTATGGATAGTAATTGGCTTCAATTAGTAAACCAGAATCAAATGACGTACGGAACTGAATCTACGAAAACAAGTTTTTCTTTGTAATTTTGTAGCATGTACAGAAGTTGGGAAAACATGGACACGATATAAATTGGTTGATATCACTCTGAGAGATCAACAATTTAGGTCAATATTTTCGTTGAAAACTACGCCTGGCCAATTTTTAGAGACCACAAATTTGGTGAAGACTTTAGCGATCTGAGCTATTTGTTTTCATAAAAACAGTGTAACAGTGTCTTATTCGCTAAGCCATTATCTGTCTGAACTTTCTAATATTTGTTTGTATGACGGAATTTTTCCACAGTTTCCTTAAAGTATCGTCAGTTGTTCTTTTGTAATAATTAGGTGATATGTTCGATTCCAAATTTTTTTGCCCTATCTCTCTGTTACCAGCTTTTGGAAAGTTTCAGAAAAAGTGTTTTTGAATCGCATTGTTTTGGTTTTTAATCACTTCAAACTTCTTAATGGAAGTTTATTTGGCTTCCGGGGAAAAAGGGGAACACATGATGCAGTGATAACACTAATAGCATCGACCAAGTTGGCAATGTTCTCAAGATCATAAAGCACTTTTTGCACTTTCCTAGCCATGAAAAAAAATATTTCACGACATTGACAGACGAATACGTCTCCAAAAATCCAAAAATTATGGATTAAGAGGTCCCGTCTAAAGTGTATAAGAGTCGCATATGAGTATTCGCTAGCAGTTTGTAAGATCTGGTGAAGTCAGAACAAAGCTCACAGATGACAAATTTGAATTATTACAATATTCTATATTGGGACCACTTCTATTCATAATCTGTATTAGTGACCTAAAACCCCTACAGCTCATAGTCAATTTTGTTTTTATGCCGATGATGCGCAATCGAAAGAAAAACTGAAAAAAAAACAAATATAGATTAAAATACCAGGAAGTCCTAAAAGAAACCGAGAAATAGCTTGAGAAAAACACATCTACATTAAACAGTGATCAAAGTAAAACGATAGCATTCAAAACAGCAGCAAAACCTGAAATACAAATTCTTTATGAAGGAAAAGCCTTTCTCTCGAAGACTTAAGTTCTACTGCGTAATAATCGATAAGAAGTTGAGCTTCGATGAACATACATTGTATATTTCGAAAATAGCTAGTCAAGTTTTGCGGATTTTTTTATAAACTCTGAAAAAATTTAACTAGTAAACAATTGATTACAATTTTCAATACCTATAAACTAGTGGTGCACAACGGCATTATAATCAACGGGACTAGCAACTGGTCAGCAAAGCAGAAACCAGACAAAATAATTAATAGAAATTTGAGAACATGTTTTTTTTTTCAAAACAAAATTTGACTCTGTCAACCTAATCTGGGAAGGATACAGAATAAAAATGCCGCATGAGCAGCATCTCTACGAACTTTTTAAAGCTCCATACGATATGCTTAATGGAATAGAATTTTTTTTGTATACAAAACATCTCCAAAAAGTATTTGAACATTATAAACTCTTATCCAACCAAAATCCAGTTAAAACACAACCGCTCAACGCCAGGTTTCCCCAGAAAACAGCATGGTGAATAAAGTCAGGAAATCGCTAATTTTTTTGGTTGCTTTGAATCTATTTTTGCTAATAAGGTTAAAAGACGAAGCAAACAACAGCACTAGCAAAGGTAATGTTTTATATTTTACTCTATCTTCAGATATCTGCATAACCCTGGCTTCAATTTCAGTAAGAACTCTAGGCACTAATACCTAATTAATTAAAAGAGAAAAACTATACAGAACAAAAATTAAGCTATGCTGGGTACCATGCCTAAGGTACTCTAACTCATGATTTCAAGAAAATAGAAATTGGATATACTTTCAAAGTTGGTTAAAACTCATCTGTTTGGAAATTGTTTGCATCATTAATAAGTGTTCAGATCTTTATTGAATAATCTTATGTTCTTGAGAAACTCATAAAATGTCCAGTTAGGGTACCCTACCCGCTTATTTAAATTTCAAAAGACTCGTAAACTAGAACTTCAAAAGCCAATAAGGAGGCTCGCTAATGTGCGTTTGCACATAATGTTTCGACCCCGCCCATCCACGTTTTGATTTAATTGTCAACCAAGTGAGGAAGAGAAAAAACGTTCAAAAAATCATATCTTTCAACGAACAATTAAGTTAAAATTTAGTGCTGGATTAGAGAGCCGATGAGACCTGCCATCAATGAGAGTACTGGACAAGAAACATACTCAATATTAAATAGTAGCAAACGTTAATTACGACAAAAACTTGATGATATTAAAAGAACACTTAAAATCATAAAAGGAATCAGATAAAAAGTGATCTAAACAAATCAACTTTTACTTCATTAGATGTTTATTGGATATAATAGAACATCTCTCCATAATGCGAATCGGTGACAGGCCGACAAAGAAGAGCAAAAACGACAAAGTTCAAAAATACGTTTCTGTTTTTGAAAACAACCAACTTCAAATTGATTGAAGCCACTTCGTATCAACTCGGCTCGTTAAGAAGGCTAATTTATACGTCATAGGAGGCAATTGAGGTTTGTCGTTATCCGTAATATGTCCGACGACTCCAAAAATAACTGCACAAACGAAACAAAAAACATTACATTTTAACATGAACGCTGTGCAGCAACCGCTGCGACCATAGGCAATTCATGAAGAATTTTAAACATCGTTATTTTGGCACTTTTTTAACGTCAATTGCGCTACCCCAAAAGTGCGATAATGTGAAAAGGAAAAAACTCAGAATCGGCAAATATCCATAAATCACACTTTTTTAAATTGAAAATGCGTAGTACAAATGCCAACAGATCATTAGTTGAAACTAAAGCTATTTTAACAACTGGCTCATGGTTTAATTGAAAGAAAATTCAACCTGTCGTCACAGAAACCAAGCTACAAAACTGAAAGACAAAGGATAAAAGTGGCACAGCTCAAAAATCTACTGATTTTCTTAAAAGAAATCTCGGACTTGAAAGAATCATAGGACGACAAAATTAGCAAATACGGGCAGAACTCAAAATTTCACAAACTAATTATCGGAGGCATATTTGCTGCAGCCTTTAACTCTATAACAGATTAGAAACCATAAAAAATTTTCAAATAAAGAGAGAGATTGAATGATTAGCTGGGTGTCTTTGGTTTTAACTGGGTCTTCTAGGTAAAGGGTCTTTTTGGAAAAGACAAAAAGAACCAGAACTATTGACTATTATCGAAAACTCGTGAAATTTTTATGACATTAACGAACAGAAAAAATAATTTTTAGAGAAACAGAAAATTGATGAGCTCTTTCAATAATAGGACTTATTTACATGTTGACAAAGAGAACAAAAGATGGGAATAACAAAAAACTTTTCTTTAAAAAATTAATGGAATAACTCTAAAAACCTTTCGTTTTAAACTGAAATCAGGAATAAAATTCAGTTGAAAATCCGTGAAAGCATTGATGACCTTCGATTGTCATGAATATGCCGAACGACAACAAAAAGAACGACAATTAGAGGCAAAAACAAAACCAAATCTTTACAAACTTTTTGAGAACAAGTATGTTTAGCTGTCTAAACTATAGAATAATCAATGAAGTCTTTAAATAGATCCTTTTGAGCATTCGTTCAATGCCAATTTGAGCTCTCTTTAATATGATAATTTGAGAAGCGAACAAACAACAACCCAAAGTACAAGAAAACATGTACAAATTGGGAAGTAAAAAAATATTTTATCGAAAACGAAAATCGAAAATTATCAAAGCCGTTATCTGCAATCCCGAATCAAACAATAGATTTATTGAAGCTATAGGGGCTTTTGATTGACAAGAAGTTGCTGTAAGAAATTGAAAAGAACCAAAATTACAGACAAAGACAAAAATCAAATAAGTTTTGTGAGAGAACGGCTTTGCAGTCGTTAAAACTATGGGCTGTTCACGGAAATTGATAGAAATGTTCAATTTGCATATTCTTTCACTGCAGCCTGCAGCCATCCTTAATATGGTTATTTGAAAAGGGCATAAACAACTGCCTCAAATGCATGAGAATTGGCAATAATTCACAAAATGTGATATAATTTTGTAATAAGAATGCCAAAAACCAATACCTAAAAACAAAACCACTATGACGAGTTCTTAGACTTGGAATAAGCTTTGTATTAATTTGTCGGACCACTGCAAAATTAACGGCAAAAACGAAAAAAAATACAATTGAATATAGCAAGAACGCTGTGCAGCAACCTTGGAGATCATCGGCTATTCATGAAGAATAATGAACTTCAAAAAATTCACACTTTTGCAACGCCAATTGAGCCACCACAATAGTGTGATAACGTGGAAAGGAAACAAAAACTTCTGTATTGACAAATATCGAAAAGTCACACATAATTGATGAAAATGCGTAGTACCAATGCCAAGAGACCATTAGATGAAAATAAAGTTTTAATAACGATTGGATATTGTTTAAATAGAAAAAGATACAACCTGTCTTTACAGAGACCCAGCTAAAAAATGACATAATTAAATTAAAAGTGACAGAGATTAAAAATCCAGCGACTTTATAAAAGAAATATTCTGAAATGTTCAAACAAACCATAAGGTTTCAACTTAAAACAAAAACAGATCAATTTGCAACTGCTCATCAAGCCAGTTGTGCTTGTTATTATTGCGATCGAATCATAGGACAACAGAACGGCAAATACAGAGAGAACTCAAAATTTTACAAACAATTATCGAAGCCACATTTGCTGAAGACATTTATTTTTTTCATATATGAAAAACCCTGAGAAATTTTGAAGTAAAGAAAAGGATTGAATAATTTGCTGGGTGTCTTTTGATTTCAACTGGTCTTCTAGGTAAAAGTTTATTGTGGAAAAGAAAACAAAAAGAACCACAACTATTGAGCGTTTTCGTAATCTCAGTGATATGCCGAAAGACAAAAAAGTAAGAGAATTAGAGGGAAAAATCTAAAAAAAAATTCTTGATGAAGTTTGGGAGAGTACGGATGCTTAGCCGTTTAAATTATAGGCTATTCAATGAAATCTTTAAATCGGTTCTTTTGCGCATTCTTTCAAGTCCAGTTCGAGCTATCTTCAATCTAATAGGTTGAGAAGAGATCAAATAACAACCCCAAACACAGGAAAGCATGCAAAAAAACGGGAGTTACAAATCTTTTTTCTAGAAAAAAGAAAAATGAAGGTTATCAGAACTTTAAGCTCTAATCCAAACTCATATAATAGATTTTCTTAATCAACTATTGATGCAATTAGGGCTTTTGAATTGACAGGAATTTTCCTTACAAAATTTAAAAGTACCACAATTACTTGTACAGACAGAAAATCAATATCTTTTTTGAGAGAACGGCATCGCAGTTGTTAAAACTGCCAGCTTTTTAGAGAAACTGATAAAAGTAGTTATTTCGCATAGTTTTTCAGTGCGACTTGCAGACAGCCATAATAAGTTTTGCTGAAAAGGGCCTAAATAACTACCTCAAATACAAGAATATGCAAAAGTTCCCAAAATTTTATGAATGTTCGTTGTAAGAAAAGCAAAATCAATACCTAAACATAAAACCAATTTTACGAGTTTGTCTTCCTTCACTTGGAATAAGCTTTGCCCTTATTATGTCGTACGACTGCAAAAATAACAGCAAAAAAATGAAATTAACAAAAACGCCGTGCAGTAACCGCTGAGACATTAGGCTATTCATGAAGAATAGTAAACATCGCTAATTTTGTATGTTTTTCAATGCCAAAAGGCCACACTACAAGTTGGATAATGCGCGAGGGAAACCCAAAAACTCAGCATTTGCAATTATCGAAAAAGTGTTTTCTTATGAAAATGCATAGTACCAAAGCCAAGAGACCATCAGTTGAAATAAAGCTATTTTAACGATTAGATCTTGATTTAATTAAAAGAGGATACGATCTCTCGTTACAGAGCAAGCAATAGAAATGATAGAAATACGAGAAATATGAAAAGGCTGGAAAATCCACGTATTTTTTTTTAAAAAAATAACTCAAAAACGATTCTCAAAAACGATTCTCAAAAACTCATACAAAACGTAAGTTTTCAACTTAAAACAAAAACAGATCATTGAAAGCTCATTGAATGCCAATTCGAACTTCAGTCTTTAATGTGATATTTTAAACATAGAACAAACAACAACCCCAAATACAGGAAAACATGCAAAAATAAGAAGTACAAAAGTATTTTCTTAAAAAAAGATAATTGAATGTAATCAAAACTGTTAAGTCTAATTCAAAATCTGTCAGTTAATAGTTTTAATTAATCAACTATTGAAGCAATTAAAGCTTTTAATTAACAAGATTATGCCACAAAAACTGAAAAAAAAACACAATTACAGGCAAAGACAAAAATTCAGGGGAACGGCTTCGCGGTTGTTAAAACGATCTGTTATCCACCGAAATCGATAAAAATGTTCAATTTCCATATTCTTAAAATGCCACTTGCAGCCATCCATAATATGACAAAATTCACAAAACGTTATGAAATGTTGTAGTAAGAAAGCCCAAAAACCAATACCACTCCCACAATTTTTTTTTCCTTTCTCTTGGAATCAGCTTTGCCCTCAATATGCCAGAGGACTGCAAAAATAACGGCAAAATTTTTTTAAAAAAACTGAATTTAACAAGAGCGCTGTTCAGCAACCGTCGAGACCATTGGCCGTTCATGATAATTTTTAAAAATCGATAATTTTGCGTTTTTCCAACGCCAATTGGGCCACACGAAAAGTGGGTTTTTGTGCAAAGGAAATAAAAAACTCAGAATAGGCAAATATCTAAAAATCAGAGTTTTTTAAATTAAAATGCATAGTACCAAAGCCAAAAGACGATTAGCTGAAAATAAGGCTGTTATAACGATTGGATCCTGGTTTAATGAAATAAGGATACGATCTGTCGTTACAGAGGCCAAGCAAAAGAAATAAAAGGAATAAGATAATTGTGACAAAGCTTAAAAAGCCGCTGACTTTTTAAAAGAAATATTCTCAAATATACAAATAAACCATAAGCTTTCGACCTAAAACAAAAACAGATCAGTTTGCAACTTCTCAGGAAGCCAGTTGTGCGTGTCATTATTGAGATCGATTCATAGGACGACAAAACAGCAAATACAGACAGAACTCAGTGATTGTGTTTTTGCTTTTGTCTTTTGATTTTAACTGGGTCTTCTAGTTGAAAGGCCTTTGTGGGAGAGAAAACAAGATGAACCACAACTATTGAACTTGATCAAAATCTGATGAAGTTCTTATGAAAACACATTTCTAAGCTCTATAAACATCAGTCAAAACTTAGCCAACAACAAAAATATTGTTAGAGAAACAGAAAATTAACGAGCTAAGTCTATGATAAAATGTTGTTAATTGTTGAGGACAAAAGCAACAAAAAATGGGAATAAAAAAATTTCAATGAAAAAATTAATGAAAAATATTTAATGACGTTGGCTCAAAACTGAAATGAGGAAAAAGATTCAGTTAAGCATCCGTGGCAGCAATCATGGTCTTTCATTGTTATGAATATGCCTAACGACAAAAAAGAACGACAATTAGAGGTAAAAACAAAAAAAATCCATATGAAGTTTGGGAGAGTGCGGATGCTTGGCCGTAAAACATATAAGCTATTCAATTGAAACATTTACGTAGATTATTTTGGGTTTTAAATACCAATTCGAGCTATTTTTAATGTGATAATTTGAAAAGAAGACCAACAGTAACCCCCACATAAAGGAAAACGTGAAAAATTGTGAAGTACAAAGCTATTTTCTCGAAAAAAAGGTAATTGAAAGTAATCGAAACCGTTACTCAGGTCCGATATCAGTTTATAGATTCATTTAAACTGAAGCTTATAGGGCAATTAGGGCAATTAGAGCTTATAGGGCTTTTCTGAAGCAATTAGGGCTTTTAAATGGCAAGGAAATGATCTACGAAATTAATAAGAACCACACTTACAGGCAAAGAAAAAAATCCAATAGGTTTTGTGAGAGGACTGCTTCGCAGTTGTTAAAACTGTCGGCTATACAGGGAAATCGATTAAAAAACGTTCATTCTGCTTGTTCTTTAAACGGCACTTGCAGCCATCTTTAATATGTTTAATTGTAAAGCAAAGAAATAAGTGCCTCAAAAGCAGGAGATTAATCAAAAATTCACATTTTTTGAAAAATTGTAGTAGGAAAGCCAAAAACGAATAGAAAAAAATAAAATTACTTTGCGAGTTTTTCTTCTTTCACTTGCAATAAGCTTTTCCCTTAATATGTCGGACGACTGCAAAATACCAAAAACGAAACAAAAAAATATCTGATTTGAACAAGAACGCGGTGCCGCAATCTTTGAGACCATCGGCTATTCAAAAAGAATATTAAATTTTATTGAATTTGCATATTTGAAACGCCAATTGGGCCATCCTAATAGTGTGATAATGTGGAAAGGAAACAAAAGAACTCTGAATAGTCAAATATCCAAAAATCACAATTTTTTGACGCAAACGCGTAGTACCACAGCCAAGAGAACATTAGTTGAAAAAAAAGCTATTTTAACTATTGGATCTTGGTTAATTCAAAAGAGGAAACAGCCTGTCGTTAAAAAAGGCCAAGCAACAATAATGAAAGAAATAAGATAAAATTGACAAGCCTCGAAAATCCACAGATTTTTCGGAAAAATTATTCCCACAATTTCAAACAAACAAAAGTTTACAACATAAAACAGAAAAGATCAATTTACAGCTGCTCAGAAAGCCAGTTGTGCTTGTTATTTTTGAGACGGAATCATAGGACGAAAAAACATCAAATGAGGACAGTACTCTAAGTTTCATAAACAATTTATTGAATCTACAGTTAGTGAAGTCATTATACCTATAAAACATTAAAAATCGTTAAAGATTTTAAAATTAAGACAGGGACTGAATGATTAACTGGCATGTGGTTTGATTTTAACTTAGTCTCCCAGGTAAAAGGTCTTTGTGGAAAAACAACAAAAAGAACTACAACTATTGACCGGTATTAAAAATTCGTGAAATCCTTTTGCAAACACTTTTCTAAGCTCTATGGAGATCAGTCAAAAAATAACCAACAACAAAATTGGTGTTTGGAGAAACAGAAAATTGATGAGTTCTGTCAATAATAAGAATTTTTTACTTGTTGAGGACAAACAGAACAAAAAATTGAAAAATTTTCTCTTAAAAAGTAAATTGGAAGTCTTTAGAATTGTTAGCTATGAATAGAAATCAGGAAAAAATTTCTGTTAATAATCGGTGGCAGGAATCAATGATTTCATTGTTATTTATACGCCAAATGATAAGAAAAAGAACGACAATTAGAGGCAAAAACAAAAAAGAATCCTCATGAATTTTGAGAGAGCACGGAGGCGTGGCCGTAAAAACAATTGGTTTTTCAGTGAAAACATTAATATGTTCTTTTGCACATTCCTTCAATGCCAGGCCTACTTATGTGATAAGTTGAAAAGAGAACAAATAACAACCCCAAGTACATGAAAAATGAAAATATGCAAAAATGCGGAATTGCAATTTTTTTGAAAAAACCATAATCGAAGCTCATCAAAACCGTTAGCTCCCATCCGAAGTAAAGTAATAGAACTATTGAAGTGATAAGGGTTTTTGATTGACAAGAAAATGCCGTAAGAAACGGAGAAGAACCACAATTACAGACAAAGTCAACAATCTAACAAATTCTGTGAGCGAACGGCTTTGCAATCGTTAAAACTATCTTTTATTTACGGAAATCGATAAAATGTTAATTTTGCCTAATCCTCAGATGTCACTTGCAGCCATCCTTAAACGGGTTTGCTGAAAAGGGAAGTAAATACTGACCTCAAGTACACGTAAAATACAGGTAAGAACGCCAAAAAAGCTTTACCTAATTATAAAACCACTATAACGAGTAATTCTTCCTTCACCTGCATGAAGTTTTTCCCTGCCTATGTTGAGACTAAACTGCATGTTGACAGAAATTAAAAAGATTACAAAATTGCAAACTTCCAAACTTCGCCGAGATTCTCTTCAAGCAAATATATTCAAATTCATAAGAGGCATTAAATTACAACTGAACGCATTGTATAGGCTCACTTGCAGCTTTTTAGGAACCCCATTGAATTTTTAATAAATAAGACGTAGCCAACACGCTGCAAAAATAATGATAAAGGAATTCAATGAAAAGGAAATCAGGTAAATTTACGAAAATACAATGTCAAAGCCATAAAAACTATGAGCTTTACTCTGAAGACGAAGTATTTATGCATATGGCCTTATTTTGTTTTAAACAGGATCTGTCACTGATTGGGCCGTGTTTTTGGAATCATACTCGTCACCAATCAAAAGAAAAACAAAATTGTGAAAAAATTTTGAAAAAGACCGCGCCCTGATATAATCCGAATAATGATTGATTGTAACAATCCATGATGAGTCCGAACATTGCCCTGATGTGTCTGCGTGTCCAACAAAAACAAATAAGTATTCCTTATGTTTGCAAAATAGATCAATTAGCAAATGAAATTTTTCGATAAACCACAAATAAATCATGCATTTTGTATAATTATTAGGTTTATTTTTCGAAAACCCGACAAACATTTAGTTACAAAAAACTCCTATTGGAAGCGAATGTACAGCTAACCTTTTTGGAGTTCTCAAAAATTGTGGCAGTAGATGTTAGGTTTCTACTTCCTGCAGATATAAACGAAGTAGGATACATAAGCGTATTTGGAGGCTTTTTGATTCAGAGAAATCTCAAATTTGAAAAATAACAAAAAATTCATCAAAATACTCGGATAAAACAAAATGGCGAGCCGAGGCTTCTCTATCCTTAAACGTAAATCCAATAACAATTTGATTATTTAGTTCCTCCCCCACAAGTGGGTGAGAACAATAAGCTCCTGTGGTCAAATTACCCTCGATGTTTCCTTGTAGTTGTGAAGGATGGGCTTCAACTCCTTTAGGTTAACAGTAACCCAGGTTTAGGTACCAGACCCAAGAGACCTCTGATCAGTCGATTTTTAGACTTTGGTCTCTGATCAGACCGTGCCAGACCGAAATAACATCTGATCAGATCTTCGTGCGACCGTAGCCATCCCTGATCAGACAGATTTTTAAGGATTTATACTGATATTTTTTGTCTGAGATTGACGTCCTCTGATGCACCTGGTGCAGTTTGCACTCAGCATGCAGGCAACTACTACATTCAGGTAGAGTTCCGTTTTCAGTGACAACATACTGAACACAATTTTTTAAATGCCTTTTTTGTCTCTGGAGATCATGCAAGCCACGAAAAACCCAGTTTGGTTGAGTTTGATTATGTCTTTTGGGCATGTTAGATTAGATACATCAGATGCAACTGATAGTTTTTGAGTTCATAATGACTTTTTTCCTTGGGCTATATTATAATGCAAGAGAACAATAATAAGTTCTTTTTAACCGTCTTTTATATGCTACCCCTGTCGAGGTAAGATTGTTAACACCTGTAAGATTTACCGAACTAGGGCCATACTTTGATTGATCCTGTTGACATGCTTGAGTTTTCAATATTTATCTATTTTGACAGCTATAAAGTCCTATTTTTGACAGTTGGAGTTAGCCTAAATTCAGCACACGGAATGTTTCCACGTTAGTTGTTAGTTCAGATTATTATTGTTGATATTATTGTACAAATATTCTGGGGTAAAATTCTTAGCGGTTTTCGCACAGCTGCTGTTCTTCACGATAAACCTAAGAAGACTGGGTTTCATACTACTGAAAGTATTAATATTTCGGATTTTTACATGCCTATTAATACTTTCTAGGTACCTCAGTCAAAGAAACGCTAAGTCATTTGCGTTTTGCGGTCTGCTATGCTCTAGCGCTCTGGTTTCCAACTCACTTAGAGTTCAGACAAAAGCTCGGATAAATTAGATTCTCTATAAAAGGGCATCACTTTTCATTTGAAAGGATTTTTTGTTCATAACTTCCAAAAATGGACTCAAATCGTCTTCACTGTAATCCCTTTTCTGCGGACAGCTACGCTTGCTATTTTCCTCAGCTATGGGATTAGGGAAAAGGGGATCAGTATAGTAAAAATAATGGAAAAATGCATTTCCTTCCAAACGATTTTTGACCAATGGGGAATGAACAATGACAAATAATGGAAATTTTCCGTTAGTTTAGAAAACCGGTTTCAAGTTTCTATGACTTATTGGACGGAGAGACAAAATTTACATGTGCTTTTTATTCGGTTCATTATGTCTTAAATTCAAGTTGAAATGTGTGGTATAACAAATGCAAAGCCTCAAGTCACAGCTCAACAACTGAAATAATCCAATTATGGTGTGAAGCAACCCGGATATATTTGATTTGGGCACCAATTTATCCATAGTCTCTCTCTTTAGTTATAAACATAACAGTTATAATCCGTTTAGTATTCATAAATGGCAAAGTTTATTTAATATTCCTAATTGAACCCCTCTTAAATTAGTCACACTTCAACTGCACATTACTGTTGGCTGTCAGTTTTACCTGATTTTCCCCCGTCTATTTTGTCCCCTCTTTTTCGACCCTAAAAATGGAGGAGGAAATAGCAAATCTCGTTCTATACTCAACCTTAACCTCTCATTTTTAACGTAAAGATCTGTACATTAACGCGTCATAGGGTACAGTATAGTTGTCTTTAACTGACTTGTTTTTCAAATTATACACTTCAAATTTATTGCAAAATTTTCATTTACGACTATAGTACCTCTTTTCTCAATGCAAAATTATTTGATTTGTTGAATTTGATGTTGATTTATCAGTTTAAATTTTATGGGTGATTAGATAAATTAGAACCCCAATTTTTACAGATAATCCATTAATCAGTACCATACAACTCCGTTTAATCACCCAAAAACATGACTGGTAAAACTTTAACCTCATTTTTTTTTGAAAATTGATCATTTTTGAGCTCTGTTACATTCACAATACTATGAAATCTAATTCAGAAAGTTTTTGTAAAGTTATGTGACTATTGAGCCCCTTCCAGAAACTTCAGACAGATTCCATGGTGACAATATATCAAAAAACATAAAATTGGGACAGTAGGTGGATTAACTATTAATTAATTCTCTGGCTTAAATTAAGTGTTATTTGCGAGATCACGTGAAATTGCTGCATTTGGCTATGCATCGCGAGCCATTGTCATGCCTCATCGGCCCATTGGACTTGATGTGAATCTATCACAACCGAACAACATATCACAACCGAACATATAGTTGCTTAGATCTGATTGGCTAATATGCGACTTCAATAATTTCAATTTCGATCTTTTGTCCCAATTTTTGCTTTCGATTTGCCGTCCTTCGATCTTTTGCCTTAGAACCAGATTCCATTACAGTCGATCATTTTATTTTATGACACAAAATCATGAGTGATGCCATTTAAAAGCAAAAGAAACGTGAGGAGAAAAAGAAAAACTTGAGGAAGAATTGAAAATCGTTAATTAAAGAATCCGCGTCGTCATGATGTTAAACTTTGATGGTCAGTTTAACATTACACATTGTGAGGCACTTTTCATGTTTTGGATTAACAAAAAATACCATCAACTCATGTAAAGAGACCAAGTTCTAACATATTAATCAGCTTAGCTCAAAACAAAAAAGCGTCTATTCAATAATAAAAATTTATAAACAAAAAAATATTTATTTCACTTCAATTACTTGTAATTTACAACTTTTAGTTTTACTTTTAGTTCCATTAACATTTACTTCTTTATTGTTCCGATCCACTTTAGTGGGGGAGGAACTATATACTCAAACAATTTTTTTTGCTCAGTCAGTTTTGGCCGACCGATATATTCATCGTAGAGGATTGTGAATAGTATCATTAGAAAGCCCGCCCAGCGGAGAATTTTCAACTAAAAATATTTCTTCCGAATTTAGTTTATTGAACAGAGTTATCGAGTTTTAAAATTTTGTGATGATTTGAATGATTTTGTTCTTATTGATCGCATTTTCCGTAGTCTTTGGCATTTTTTCTCCAATTTTGCTTAAAAATGCGTTAAGATTGGCAAGGGTAGTTTGTTTTTGGTTTTACTTCTAAAACTAAAAAGTTACATGAACTAAGTTTCATTATTCCAATTTGTTTTTCATTTACCGGAATAACTCTCTTAAAACTGCCGCTACAATCTTTGTTAACTCAAAAGGTAGCTAGTTTTACTTTTCGAGGCTTTGAGAGTGTTCTTGAAATAAAAATTTTCCATTTTTGCTAATTCATTTCAATAATTATGACATTGTGTCGCTTATTTTTGTTATATTGCCTTTTTGTAAAATTATCCATATCCAAAAAATTCGGAACAATTACGTGTTCCTAATAGACGAACGGCAAAAGCAAGGCCGGTTTCGGTTTAGTCGTCGTTTCTTTAAGTCCAACATATTGGATTGTAATCATGTCAATGTTTTTTTTACAAATCATATTCGCATTTTTTTGCTTTTTCCTACCATAATTACGGGAAAAAACAATTCACATCAAGGCGTACAAATGGCAGTTACATTTGGCATCTTAGGGTTTTTCAAAGAAACGTAGGTAGTTTTTTATTTAAAAACTTATGATGGATTTTACTTTTATAAGCACATATTTTCAAAAAAAATCATAGAATAATTGAGCTTTGCGAGTTTTTTTTTGTCTTTTTTGGCCTAGTTGTAGATTAAAAGAGCACAGATAGTTGAAATCGTGTTTCCTATGATTTAATGTTTAAAATTTAGTTCGGTTTTACGTTTTAAATAATGGTTCATCTGCTTCGATTCTACGTGTTTTTGATTCTTAGACTGCCTGCTCTCGTTGAGGTTCTTTTTTTGTCTTGTCAGATTAATGACAGATCAGATTTCACATTATTGGCACTTGAAAGCAGGGTACAACTAAGCACATCAGTTGTTCTGTGAATAAATTATGGTTTTAACAGCTTCAACACCGCCATCTAGCAGAATTTAGTCGATACTATATCTTAAGAGATTCATTTGTTTTTTCGAAATATATAGACGAAATCAAACGTTTTTTTTAAAACGTATAGACGCAATTTTAAATTTGAACTTCGCTGTACTTTTGGTCTACTTCTTACCTGGTCTCAAAATTTACAGGTTGTATATGAAGCTATTGTAGTTGAAAAAAAACCCACTTGAAAACGCACCTATTTAAAGCGCCCGGTTTACAGTTTTAGTGGCCTCGATACCCATTTTTCACAGAAGGTTAAACTATTTTTCGATTGATTTTTTCTTTTTTGTCGTTTTTTGTAGTCAATTAGTCAATTCTGGTTATTTGCAAGTCTGAGAGGCTTCCCGTGGAAAATTGAAGGAACCCAATTATTTGTTTCAGCTGATAGCTAAAAGTCTTTGATCTCAAATGTTTCGAAAAAGTAGCTGGATGATTTTTAATGTGCTTCTTGCTGTCATTTTGTCTTTTTATTACCTTGTATGATTGACTACAGGTCGCTTATCAAATTGTTGTTTTTGAAAAAAGGCACAATTGAACATATCTAAAGTTTTTTGTGAATTTCTTATTGTTTTAGGGGCTTGGATGCCGATAATTTGCAAAATACTTACTTTTCTTAGTTTTTTTCTAGTTATCGCTTATTTGCAGACTTCTGACATATTCTACATATTGAAAAATCGCACTTGCTTAGTGAGAAACAAAAGAACCTGTTTATGATTCAGCTGCTATGTAATGTTTTAATGTCTTTGAAATTAATTGTTTTCGAAAAATACAAAAATAGTTTATTATTTTTCACTTTTTGTTTTTTTTGAATACTTATTACCAAGTCTCATTATTCAGAGATCACATACAAATCTGATTATTTTTGTTCAAAGAAGGCGCAGTTTATTATATCTCATAGTTTACGGATTAGATAATGGTTTTAACGGCTTCGACGCCGTTTCGTTGCAGAATTTAATGGAATGTTTTCCATTCGAACTTGTCGTTTAATTTTGTAGACGTGCGACATATTCTGGGTAATAGTATCGCGGTATGAATGAACAAAAATCTAATTGAAGATTTAAATTGAAATCGAATGGTTTTCATTATTGGAAATTATTTCTTTTCAAGAAAACATAAACGTATTCTTTTTAGCATTGTCGTCTTTGGACTGCTGTTGCTTATGTAATGTTGTTGCGCAAATATTTTTCCAAACCCCCTGTTAACAAAAAAGGAGTGATCAGGTGGGTATGATTTTATGTTCAGTTATCTTTATCAGATCGATATCGTTATAGTTATATTGTTAAAAAACACTTCGGATTTGAGAGTTGACTGAGTTCAACCGTTTCCGAACATTTATTGAGAAGCAAAGGCAAAAGAGTACTGTATAGAACAGAAAGTGACATCCATTTTTTCAAACAAACCAACTCCAATCAGATTAGAGTACTACTAGAACTAATCGGTTCCCTCAAAGAAGGCAGACTCCGCTCAATAATTTCTCCAAAGACACATTTGAGATCTCTGATTCTTAATTACTGGCCTTATAAATCCTTGAGAATCTTATAAGTTTCATTTCCAAGTAATTTATTGGATAAAACTCACGATTGTTTATGTGGAAGTCAGTGGTGACAACAGAATGCAAGAAAGAACATTTTTGGAATGATTCTCGTTTTTGTATTCATAAAGGTACGAAAACGAGCTATTTTATGTAGCTTTTTTGTGAACCACGCGTATTTTTGCAAGACCAACGTGTAATAAGACAGCGATATTGTCATAACCGTCAACTTAAACCAAAAATTGCAACAGTCTATTCGAACTTCAGAACCCAGGTTGAGGTGCCATACGAAAATGACCTCTAATCAGACCGTACCAGACAAAAGTAACCTCTGATCAGACCATCCCAGACCGAAGTATCTTCTGATCAGACTAAAGTGCGCTCGAAACACCGTGTGAGCTCTAAGTGCGCTCGAAGCTGTCTCTGATCAGACCTTTGCAGACGGCAAGGACATCTGATCAGACCAAAATCAGACCATTGTCCAGACGATTGTGCGACCATGGCTCAGGTCAAATCCAGGCCATCGTCCAGACGATTGTAAACTCAAAATCATTTTTGATCAGACTATTGTGCGCTCAAAAGTCACTCCTGGTCAGACTACTGTGCGCTCAAAATGACCTCACCGCACGAATTTTGTTATAAAACATTCATTTCATACAAATTGATGTTCTCATTATTAAATTCATCTAAAAAACCATTCTAAAAGTATTATTGCTAAAGAAAAAAGAACTAACTGCTGAGAAAAAATTTATTTAGTATACATTAGTGTACATTTCGAACTGAAAGGATGAATTTAGACAGCTTGCCGTATAAAACGTCGTATTCTACAGTTGAACAAAATTTCCTTGTAAGGGAACTAGCATGTTCTATGAGCTGGACCCCTTTGGTTCTGATCAAAGACATCAGACTCTAGATGTGTCTGTGATCAGAATGCTGCTGTGATCAGAATGCTGCCAACATCGCTCGGTAAAATAAAACTAAAAATAAAAAATCCGCTCGAAATAGTCTCTGATCAGACTAATGTGCGCTTGAATCCGCCTCTGATCAGACTATTCCCATCCTGAAACCTCGACCTCTGATCCCTCTGAAACCTTGACCTCTGAAACCTCGACCTCTGAAACCTCGACCCATCCTGAAACCTCGACCATAAGTGACCTCTGATCATGTCATCCCCAGACCAAAGTGACCTCTCATCATACCACCCCAGACCGAAGTGACCTCTGATTATACCATCCCCAGACAGAAGTGACCTCTGATCATACTATTGTGCGCTCCAACCAAATCCCAGACCCTGTAATTTTGGTCTGAGTGTTGGAATTGGTCTGTCGGACTCGCAGAGGTCTGTCGTGTGCGTTGGACTCTCAGAGGTCACTTCCGGATGGCACCTCAACCTGGGAATAGAACAGACAAGCAATAGTCTGTTTGACAGTATTTTAAGTAGAATCACTCAAAATTATCCCACACAAATTTTCTCTGCGTACTTTAAAATTTTTTCGGACACTTTAAAAATTGTAGATAATATACAAACCGTTGTTGGCAGCAACCAGTATCATCAAACCCTGTTTGGTCTAGAGTATCATAAACTGAGGGTTGTAAAGATTGTGTCACTTTGCCATAATGATAATGTTTTTAAAAAAAATCTCTTAAAAACTTCTTGTGTTGTTATTATTTTTGGCTCCTTTTGCAATAATGTATAACCACATTTCTCAATTTTTGCGGTACAAAAGATGCACTTCGAGTCTCAAAATTTTGCACAATTTCTATACGAAATTTCATAATCTTGAGATGTTTTGCAAAAATATAGCCCAATTTAAGTTTAAAATTTAGAAGAGAAGAAACAGTATACGTCAAAGGGTTCACAGCGCCGGAAATTTTTGAACTTCAAGTTATCCAGTGTCAATTTTGTGTTCGGCAGACCAACCCTTACAGTCATCAAATTTTCTTAATATTTGTCATTTGCTTCTGATTTTAGCGATAGCATTTTTGCAAGGTTTTCTACAACTGCTTGTGTTTCATACGATAATAATGAAACTTGCTTTATTTTTTGCCATGATTTGTAGACTAATTGGCCTCAGATAACAATTGCACTTGTCCGTAAAACATTTATGAAATTGTTAGCTGCTTTTTCGCTTCGGCGACAGTTCAACTTGTTTGTGATGTAGTCAGAACATCCTTTTAGATTTAGATTTCTTTTTCGGAAACAGAAACTATGATTACAGTCTTGATGTAACTAACCAGACTACGTGAAAAAGGCCAACCGGTAAAGTTTTTCATTGTCGCTGTTTGTTTTCGCAAATTTGTTCGACAAACAACTCAACAACGTATATTTCCATGGTTCCAATTTTCACCATTCGTGTTTGATGAATTGAAAGAACTTCTTTATTCAAAAAAAATTTGTTTTTTTTTTTCGTTTTGACGGCCTTCTTTTTAAGTCTGCTTTTCTGCCCGTTTCTCACATTCTACAATATTTTTTGTCAGGAGATTTCCCACGTCTTAATTGAACGGTTATTTTGCAAGATCTTACAAGATTCTTACAAAAATCTTGGAGAATTTCGCATCATCTTTTGACAAAAGATCGGGATTATCAAGCCTCCACTGATAATGTTAGTGAAGGAATTGTAGGGATAAAATTGCGAGGGAAAAACTAATTATTTATTATTTAATTTATTACTGGATCATAAAGGTGTTTTGAATTGTTGGAGCCTGCAACAGATTTGATTTCAACTTCAGTGTTCGAGAAAAGGTTGTTTTTAACACAAAAGCATTTAAATGTTTACAGCATTTGCATGTTAACAGTTGTTTTCTACATTTTCAATAAACATATATTGGGTACGGATTTTCTGTTGGGAACGAGAAAAGAGTTGGAAATATGAAAATTTCTGCACAATTAGTATGTTTGTATCGTTCTTAACATTTCTAAAAAATAATTGTTAAATTTGTAAGTTTTTATTTAATTTTTGATACTTTTGCCTTTAGAGTTAATTCTACTGAAAATGATAAGTTTTCTGATAAGCGAGTTGGACAATAGTAGTCGTAAATTACCGATTTTGTCTTATAATGGGAGCTTTTTCTTTTTTTTTGCATTTGCGGAAAAGGAAGAGGCCTTTTGAAGAAGAAATTTTGGCCTGCAATATCATTGTCTTCTATTTTTCTTTTGTCATACGTTCAAAGAAATCGAATATCACATGGCGTGATTTCCTTAAAACAGAAGAAATAGAAGAAAGAATTTGAAGTCTATCATTTCTTTGTTTTTCTTTGCCGCCTCTTTAATGAAACTAATTACTCTTATTCCTCAACAAAAATAGATTTTCAGTTCCGAATCGCATACAATTGGAGCTGAAAGTCTTTTGTTTACCTTTCCAAGAATTGCAACGGGTAATTTTTCCACGAAATTGAGTCTTATTCAGTTAGCGCCTTGCATCGAATTCCATTTTCCTTTGAAATAATTCTCTGACTTTCAAAAAATTGAAGTTGATATTCAGTGTATTAGATGAATTGAAAATTCAATGAAAATTTTCTTCGCAAATTAACTTTTCGAAGATCTTCCTCATAAAATTTTCTATTATCACGTGTTATGCTTTTTTTACTCGAGTGGAAGTTGAATCAAGCATTTCGTGCAATTGGCATTGAGCTATATTAAATTGTTTGATTTCTTTTCCTTGAAGGCTTGGAATGAATACTGGTAATATACCAATAATGCAATTTAGCGGTTCTTGGTAGTGTCACCAGAGGCAGTCTGAACATGATGTTTTATAAGGGAGTTTGACCTGAGAACTCATATTAACAAGATACCGTATTGGTAATTTTTTTTATGTCGTAGACCCCTGGTACGCGTGAGTAGCAAAGTAATCAGGAGTCGCCTAATCATTTCAGTTTTGCGCTGATGTTGCTTCCGATCTTAAAGTTTTGACATTCTTTTAACAAATAAATGTTGCAAAACCTCTTACCATTTCATTCACCTTCGTCTGCGTGGAGATATCATTTAATTCATAACCTGATTGCCTACCATAGTACAATGTTTTTCATCAGGCATTAGGATTTTTGATTGCGATAGAGTATTTTTTTCTTCAACGTGTGGTTTGACTTCTCGTCCAGAAATATGCATCGAAGAAAATTTGATGCTCATCAGTTTTCTATTTTTTGGTGAACGCGATATGAGAGTGAAGTTGCTCTCCGAACTAAACCAAAACAATCCCTCTTTTTTGCGATAATGAGACATACATTTATCAGTCAGCAGAAAGTTTAAAACGATAGTTTATTACGCCGCACTTAAGACAGACTTGAAATAATAAGAATGCCAATCATTGCAAATAAAATTTTTTCAATTAGTCTATAACTTAATTTCTTATGTTGCTTTTTTGCAATATCAGGAATAATCAAGATATTACTTAGTAGCCAATAAACTTTACGAGCCGCAAAGTGGTTGTTCTTATGAGAAAATATATCTTCGTAATCTCTAATTAATAATATGAGGGATTTTCATGCTCATATTAATCATGGTTTTCTCACTTCTATTTAAATAACCTGATGGTTACATGTATCGTGGAAAATAATGACAAACTTGAGTAAATTTTCGCGATCAAAAGGAGGCGTTATGTAATGTAAGGTCAGCTAATGGAAATTTTGACATGATTCTTTTTTTCAGTAGAAGAAAAACAAATATAACTCTTGGTAAAAGATATAAAAAGTGGACAATGAGGATAAAATGAGGATAAATGTAAAAGGAATCCAGTTCTTCTCTAAAACAGTCTAACTTCTACCTTTTGTTGAAAAGTTTTTGACAGAAGTTTCCTTTAATGATAATTTTGTTTCACTTTTATTTTCTTTAAGATTTCATTTTGGTACCACCGAATTATATCATCCCCCCTGAACACAGTTTAGAAAATGAACTCGAAATTTTAAAAAAGAGAGAAATTCTCAGATATTTTCCCGACCTTTCCACGACCAATCAATACTTTTAAAATTATATTTCCGTAAAGATTAATTATTATTTACTAAAACGTAACCAAAAATTTGATTCCTCTTGTCAAGTATTTAGCAGCTAAATTTTACTTAAAATAATGGAGAGCTCGACAAATTTATTTGGTGAGAGAAGAAGCTAAATTTTCAAAGTGGTCTCTTTTTTCCGCTGAATTAACTTTAGTCAATCGGAGGTTTGAATGATATTATTAGAAAGCTCATTCACTGAATGTAGAATATATTCTTGCTTATGAATTTCCCTTATTTTGGTCATATTTTAAAAATTGTTGCTAAAAATTTTGTTTTACTTAAAGGCACAAATCAAAATTACTTAACTGTTCTATTTATTTCATTTTTTAATTGAAATGGTTCGCTTTTATCGGAATATTTTTGCAAAATTTTGGACAGCTTTCAATTTTTCGATACTTCACCTTTGTTTTGTGAAAACTAGCTTCTAATCAGTTATTATAGCTAAAACTGTTCATGCTTGTTAAAATCACTTTTCTAAAGTTTGTTCATACTTTTCTTTAATTTCAAATACGGCTAGTTCAGCCTCATATGCCTAGAAAAATGATTTGAAACTGCACTCTTCTCTTTTTTTCAAAATTAATTGCACTTAATGTAATTTTTTTTTCCTGTTCAGCGTCATGTTTTGTGAATTTTACAAATTTTGCTTAAATGATGGAAACAACTCAAAACAAGGAAATGATGAAATCTACTCTTGCTCTCATTGGAGTTTACTTCAATGGCAATGTGGATGATCTCGGGCGCTGTATTGTGTGAGATCTGTTCGCATTTTCAGTTTTGTTAAATTTCAAGGAAACGTGAATTTGGAATAATAATTTTAATTAGGCTTAAATAAACAAGATAGAGAAAAAGCGAATAATTTTGATGATTTCAATATCCTTAAACGTCTGTAACGTGAAGTGAGAAACTTGTGTTTTAATTTTGACGCCGTGTTCCCATAAAGTTTGCTGGTTTCCGATTTTTTTCCGTATATTTTACCGTTTTCTTTGTGTTGTCATAGAATTGCTTCAAGGAATAGCACCATTTACCCTGTAATAGGGCTTTGATAAAATATATAAGTTATTTAATTTAATGGCTTTTTCTGATTTTGACATTTTGTGTTCTATAAAGAAGCATTAGAAAATTTTAATGTTTAACCCGTATCTTTTGGTTTTTGTTGCGATGAATTATATACACGTTATTGACAGCTAATAGTGACTTTGTAAAATTGCCGTTGAGTAGCATTGTTAAGTGGTCAGTTAAAAGTTGATGCTTTTTATGATTTCGACACTACGTGTCATAATACAAAGTTTGATGATTTTTGAGTTTTGTGTGTCTTTTACTTTCCATTTATTTTATATCATTCATTTGTATTAATGAGTGGTTCAATTGACATCATTTTTGTTGGCTCTTTTGATTTGAGAAAATTTTTTTACCTTTTTGTAAACCGTTTGCAGTTCTATGACTTTGGACAGTGTTTTTTTAAAAAACTATTTTGAATTTTTCAAACTCTTAAAAGTTTTTCGTTTTTTGCTTTTATGTTTTTTTCTTGAAATCAAAAAATGGTAAAGCGCATTGACGTTCTAGTGAACCAAAAAGTAACAATCCAATGTTTTTTTGTTTTGACGCCATGATTGGTAACTTTTTTTACTTCCTGTAATTAAAAATGGCTTTCTGACTTTGACAATGTTTGTTTGTTGTAGAAAATAAAAACTTTTGCACGCAGTTGTTGTTTTTTTTGCTGTCCTGGTTTTTAGTCACACGAATATAGACCTTTTCCGAGGGCACTCTGACTTCAATTTTGTTTTCAGTTTGCAGGTACTGTTAATTACTCCGGACCTTTCTTTAAAGTTTTTCTTGTTTTTTTTGCATCTTGTTTTTATATGTTGATGTATTTTTTTCATTTGCAGTATTGTTCTGTTTGCGACTGAATTTTTTATTGCTTGGCGATTGAAGAAACAACGATGAACGCTCGCAAACGTTACATTACAGTCCAGAAAATTGATTGAATTAAAAACTTGAATATCAATCTCATAAGATGAACAACTTGTCATTACTTTTGATTATCAAACAGACACATTCTAATGTGTTGACAAAATTAACACAATTGTGCGTGAAAAAAACTAAAGAGATTTTTTTCTCAGAAAAACTCTGAAAATCCAGTTACATCCCTAATGAATTTTAGCGCTCTCGGAGATTAGAGAGCCAACATTAACCTTTTGAAGAACCAATAAGAGATAGAAGTTGGAAAAAAGATGAAGCAGAGGCCAAAACAGTGAATTTTACCTATGAATGCCTTTGACAAGTGGCGTCAAAAAAACTGAGACATACAACTAGAAACTGGAATACCTAGACACCCATAAAATATCTATAATCAAAAGTCATAAATCAAAAGGTCTAAACCAAATTAAGGGACCACGTATCAAAAGTAACAACATTCAGGCAAAAATCAAAGTTTAGTCAATTTTTAAACAGATATTCGGCTCAAATTTTCTCTGAAGGAAAATCAATGAGACTTGTCATTACTGGGACCGAGTAACAACATGGCAAAAAAACAAACACTTGAAAAACGAAATTTCTTTCTTGGGTCATTTTTTTTGTCTTTCATTAAAAAACTGGATTTCTAAATAAACACTAAGATTATCTAAGATGCCATCGAGACAACGATGCCCAGCAATAATGAATAAAATAGGCCAAATAAAGTTTTTGAATACTCAGCGCAGTGATTATAGGAATGCAAAAAACTTGAAAATTTTTAGATCTTAATTTTCCTCAAACTGTCAAAAAATTATTCATGGTCACCGAAAAGATTATTGCGTTTATCAATCATTTTCCAAGGTTCCCGTTCTCCCATGTCTCTGCGAATTAAAGATAATTTCTTGATTTTTTTAAACTTAAAGATTTAAAAGACTAAGTGATTTCTTACAAAAACCTTTCTTAACTTGGATTAGCATTTTTTCGATTTCTCGAAAATTACATTTAGAAAGTTAGAAAGTGAAATTTCTTGATTGAATTTTTCATAAACTTTTCTAGTGTCTATCCCTCATTTGTTAATTTGGCCACCTTTGAAACAGTTGTTGTACTGGAATTTTAAATAAACTGGCGTTCCTCTACTTTTCAAAAGTAGCAATTTCGTTTCTTTATGTATATCTCCTCGAGAAACGGAAAACTGAAAATATCTTCTCAATGATTGATTCAGTTTTTCACTAGTTTTCCTAAGTTTCTGTTTTGTATCTCTCAGCAGAAATATCCATATGTAAAAATCCGCCTAAAAAGTAGGCCAGGTATAAATTTTCCTAATCTCCAAATTAATATCGAGTGTTACAGCAATAAAATAACCTGATCGTTATAATGTTATCTGTTCTCAGGATATAATAATTTTTATCGCAATATATCTAAAATTGAACATGAAACAGCATACTTTCCTAGATATTTTTCAGTATTTGAAATATATTTTCAATTTGCGTCGATAAAACGTTCTTTGTTTTTTGTTGCAGTGATTTTTTTTTGAAAGGTGACTTTTTCTGCAGCAATATGAACGCATTAATTAGCTGCATTAACAGAAATCGGCGAGATGTTTTATTTCTGACTCCATATAGTCTTTACTAAACAAACAACATTAAAGAAATGTTGGCAACATTTTGAAATTGAATGCATGAACAACAACACCAGATGTAAATATTTTTTAATGTTTTTTTTTTCAAATACATAAACCAGGGTGTAATAAAGCGTAATATATCCAAAAAATGAATCCTCGACTTCAATTTATTAAGTTAAAGTGTCTGTGGAGTGGGGGAGAAAATGTGACTAGCGACTGTAAGACTTGAAATTTAGCCTTATCCTGTAAAATCGGATGTTGTTAGTCGTTTTCAATTTTTGTTTTCTCCACTGATAAATTTGACGACTGTCAAACGAAGTAGAAATAATAAATGTAAAAGAAAGAATGTAGAATTAATGAACTTAGAGTTAATATTTGTATAAATAATGAACTTGGTGCTAATAAATGTATAAATAATGAATTCGGAGCTGATAAATGTAGAAAAAAGGGAATTTAGTGCTATATAAATGTAGAAATAATGAAAAAAGAAATGATGCATAAATAATGAACTGCACATGATTTGACGGTTAAAACGGATTCTCATTTGTGTTCATTAGCGTACTTCGATTTCACCTTTCCCCCGAGTTGCAAAATTTTAGAATATTCTTGATTTTCAAGTTCGTTTTGATTTTCCGCCCATTTGTAAGAGGTTTTTCCCCCTGTCCATTTAAGGTTATTTTCCATTCTGATTTCAATTGATAGGTTTTTGGTTCCGCTGAAATTGAATTTGACATTTAATAGCGGATACTTGGTTACTTTGATCTTGATCTAATACCTAAACATTTAGGGTCAGGTTATCGCATTCAGATTAATTAGTTATCAAAACAAATTGGTTTAAAAAGAAATAAACTGCATTCCATTCACAAACGGTTAACGCTACTCTCTGACATAGAATCTATTTAGTGGAACTAACAAGTTTTCGCTTCGTCATATGACACTTTTTATTCAAAATCTATAATTACGTTACCCCATTTTACTTATACAAAACTCTAAACATTTCAAGTCTGTTACCAAATTTTGGACGAAATATTCATTACAAAAACTTGAAAATTACAAACAAACTTTATTTGTTTATCAGCAAGAAATGAAGTTCAAAGTAACTCTTATTTCTCGGCGGAAAAAATTGTCCCCCAAAGAGAGCAGTTCTGTTAGGAAATCCTCGAAGAACTCCTCAGAGGGTAATCGTGAGGGGGGTGCACCCACGACTCTGAGTTGGAACGAGAAGCGACTGGTGAGAAAGTCATGGAAAAAAGCGGAGAAAGTTGTGGTGGAGGCGGGAGTCGACGTCTTTATCAGGTAATTGTTTTTCACTACGATATGGTACCGCCCAAGTTGAGGTCCCACACCAAGCCGACCTCTGATAACACACCATCTTTGAGGTCATAAGGAAATACCGGAGCTCGATCTCCGTCCGAACAAACAAAAGTCTGATCTGGGTCTGACCAGAGTTCACTTTGGTCTCGCGGGCATCTCGTTCCAGAGCAGGTACTTAATTGCAAATATTTGCCCAGTCGAGAGATGCCTTTGAGACCAAAATGAACTCTGGGCAGATTGGGCAAATATTTGAGACTGATCGAGACCTGCACCTCTCTTAATTGATGGCAAAAGCAATTGAATTTTATGTAAAAATATGTATCCTGATTAAACCAAGCGCTTAGTTCCTTAGTTCACGCAAGGGGTGTAGGGTAAAATGCGTTAAACGGGTAAAACATAACACAGCGGAGGTATAGCCTAAACCATCTGACCAGGACAGCAATCAGATAATTATACCGCTATTTACGGTCTGGCGAGCAGTCGATACTCAAACCTTTTTTTAGCAACCACTATAATCTGTCAGTGTTTTCGTGCTATTCCTCTCCTTTTTTATCTGGACTGAATAGAAGCAAGAGTGAAGAAATAAGTAAAACAGCCAGGCCGAGAGACTTAGGCCGAGTTTACTCTAAAACCGGCCTCTAATATTTTGCTTTGATATTATGAATTAAATAAATTTAAACAAATTAGCCTGAGCTGTCCCAGGCCAATTCTACATTAAATTATTTCTCTATTTTTGCTGTGTGTGTTGTGTCTCTTCGCTTTTTTGGTGAATACTGTTTTTTATATAACTGCTGTGAGCATATGCAGCATAATTAGATGAGATTTTGAAGAAATTTTACAGTCTGGATCATATTTGTCTTCAGCACTTAAAGCACATTTGGCGAAACCTAAACACTTGCAGCATATTTCATATTATTTTCATACACTCGCAGCATAACTTTTATATAATATTAACTCAAAACCACTCATACCCCATTAAAAGATCTGCTCGAAGTAATTTGGTCTATTAGCCCCACCAAGCAGCTCAGTGCTTCTGGTTTTGATTCGTAGTGTTTGATATTATGCGCAACCCATCTGTCTGAAAAGGGCATTTTTGCATTCGCACCGTAGTCTGGGTAAAAGGCATTTTCCTCATATATATATATATATATATATATATATATATATATATATATATATATATATATATATATACACATATATATATATATATATATATATATATATATATATATATATATATATATATATATATATATAAAGATAAAATCACATATTGTATGGATGGATCTTTTCATCTGGCATCCCCACTTAGTTCTGCACCCCCATTTATATACGTTTAAACATACTGTTAAAGTTAGGTAATTTCATACGAAAAATTATATAAACAGTATGCATTCATTAAAAGCTAGCACACCTATGTTGTGGAAGTATTACGAATTTAAGCAAAAACTTTTGCATATAATGTAGAACTCACCAATAAAAATTTCTGTATTATATCACTTTTTTTGTTATCAGCTACATTAAAATGTCGATATTTCGGAGTTTTTAAAGAAATTAATCTAAAACTGGTGTGATTTTAAAAATAATATTATTTTATTTCTTCTGCAATGTTAAACACAACAAAATGTAAAAAAACAACTCAAAATAAAAGAAGAGGACACAAAACAGGGAGTTTCTTGCTCTACAATGCCAAACCCTTTTCTTGCCGAAAACCACTGAAATCAGATTTTTTTGAAACATAAAGCATTGACAATCCCTTTCACAAAATTTTAGGATTTGTGAATTACTAAGCGTGCTAAAATTCTCAAAAAACATATCAATTTTCAGTAGAAAATTGATGAGTTATCCATACGGGTGTTCCTTATTGCTATCCGTTGCAGATAGTTACGAGAGCAATTTTTTGTTACATGATGCATTTTGGGATTAGTTGGGATCAAATTATTGAGAAAATGTGTTTTATGTTTTTTCAATGCTTGTTAAAGTAAATTTCTGCAGGTGTTTAACATATATTTTGTGGACCGTTAAAATTCGGAAATTGGTAAAAAAAATAAATTAAAAGTTGTGTCACTTGGATTAAGAAAAAAGATAACCCACAAGGTTTTTTCTGGAGCACAATATTTTTGTCTAGTTTGTATTTTGTCGTTCTTCCATATATGAAGTATTCAAGCCGCGAACAATTATAAGAATTGTAGTAGCGAATTAAATTTTTCCGCGGATAGTAGGAACGCATTTTACATAGGATTCCACAACGCTGTGGAAAACTATTCTTAATTTTCTCAATGTGATTGTCAAAAGTCATTTGTAATTTCAGAATCAGTTTTTGTGAAAAGAAGTTTTTATGTTACGCCTGTTAATGTTTAGAATTAACTTGTTTTCTGCAAACCAAGATTGAAAACGAGTGAACTCCTGTCGAATTGTTTCCACAAGTCCATTTATGCCTTTGAAAAAAATATTATTGTCATGTGCAAATAGGTAGGGCACAGCAATAGATGATGTTAAACCCATAGTTAATTCAGGAGATCAAATGTTGATAAATTGTTTTAAAAACCGTTTTTTTTTCGCACAAAATTTTATCTTTTGAATGGAAATTGGATATTTTTCGGTGCATTAGTTTTTCAAAAAAAAATTGGATATGCTTGAGAGCAAGGATATTAGGCGATAGTTTACACAACTACAGCTAGGTCCACTTTTTAGAAGGGCTTTGTTATAGCTTCTTTTAATAACGATCTATATCGTTCTTCATGAAAAGACAAATTATGAACATCCCCAGATAAACTGCCAAATGAATTTGATTTGTTTCAAAAGTATGTTTGAAGTATGATTTGTTTCAAGAGATAATTTTTACATACTTTGAAACAAATAAAATTCATTTGGCAGTTTATCTCTTTCGCACCTGAAAGTTTTTTTGAACTCATTTATTCATTCGTGTACCTCAAGATTGGAAACTGGAGCAAAAAACATAGTTTCTTTCTCCAGTTTCCAATCTTGAGGTATACGAATGCATAAATGAGTTCAAAAAAACTCATTTAAATTATCAGTAAGCTTTAAGTCAGAGTCGATAGATATGTTTAAGGATAACAGTTATCGCAATACCACTGAAATAATCATTGGCGTGGCTTGCCTTTTGTTTCGCGTCATTTGTCATTTTAATACTGCACTTTTCTAAATGGCCAATCGTCTTCCTCGATTTACTAAAACTTAAGTATTAATTAATTTTGCCAAATAAGCACTTCGCGTCACCATAAGTTTGAGAAAAATTGTTTCAAAATCATCTTTTTTGCGCAAGTTCACATTAACAGTGGGCATCACATCAAGTTTAACAATAGAGTGATTTAATTTTGTGCCTGTGTTATTTACAAACTGTGGCTCAGTCGACTTGAGCAGCAAAACCGTTGGATTGATTTATCCTATCAAAAGTAGTTGTAAGGTTGCGTTTTTTCTGAACATCAATGTTGAAATGTTTTTTTTTTAGAAAACTCTAATAGTAGATCGCGCTTTTCCAGAAATTTGTTTTTGGTATCTCGCGATGGATTATGAATAACTAAAATTTTATACGTTTGATTGTCACAAAACATTTTTACTCCTATTCATTCATCCAGAGTTGTTTTAATTGTTCGTTTTTTAATAATGCTTTCTTTCAAAAAAAGTACCTAAGCCACCCCTCGTTTCTCAACTTTTTGTGATTAGATTTTTGTTACCATTTATCTTAAGAAGCCAGCCACATCCCTGTAAGACAGTTTGCTGATAGTGGTGACTCGAGATTAATGACAGAAAATCGAAGTTTCTCAAGGATCTCTTTAATAGACCGTACATTAACATTTACGACTGAATATTTATTGCAGTATTGTTTTAGTTTTTTGACCCTTTTCAGCCAAAAACTTTAATATCTTGTGTGGCAGACTCCAGTCAGAACCACCAATCTTCTCCGGAAGTTTTTCCTTTGCTGAGTGTTTTGCTAGAAGTAGAGCATCATTTGATGCAGCCTGCTAAGGAATCGCTTCGTAACCTGTGTCCGATTACGAACAGTTGTTGCTCAAAAATTCAATTGCTTTTTTTATACCACTGTTTTGTAACTAGTTACTCTGTGGAATAGCAGCATTTCGTTCTGTTTGCATCTGCGATGATGGAATATGAGAATTAGGTTCGTATCTGTATAACTCGCACACAGAAATAATGCCTTCAAATTGATTTCCATCCGAAACAAGGATCTGCGACATAAGAACTTTGTATGTAAGTCTTTTGTTTCTGGTTGTTTGTTCAATGCTGGCATCTTTCTCAGCTAAACGTTCCTCGACGACAATCGGGTAATCATCTTGATTCTTTGCCTTTCGTATCCACACTGCACGTTTCGGAAAAAGGTGACGTTGTCACAATCTAATAAAGTGTACAACTATTGGAGCCGTTCTTTCAATTCTGTTCAAAAGATGAACAATAGGGATATATTGGCCCAGAGATATTTTGGCGAATGAGTTGGTCAGGTGCATGACTGGTCGGACCCAGTTTCAATCTTCCAGAACATCAATTTTGGTTAAAAAAATAAAATGTGCCCTGTTTGAATAACGTTCAGTCTTTGTAATACGTTCTTCAAATTCGTAAATATCGTTTACACACTCTGTAACTGGGAACCATTTGTACAACCAATTTCTTCAATCATGTGTGGAAAAATAGCAATGTCAGCCATTTCAATGTTGAAATTTAGATGCGCAACTTTGAAAACAATTCTAATCGCAGCCGTTCTTCGCTGTTCTTTTTGCTGCTTTTTTGTTTTGATAATTGGTAAAATTCAATATAGGCACTACTCATAATTATCGTGCGCGTTATTGCGCGCACTCGCTATGTGGACAGCCGTAACCCAAAAAAGCTAAAAAAAACAATAATGATTTTTTTGAGAATCGTAGCAATTAGTTAAAATTAAAGACAAATTTTTGGTACGCATTTTGCTGGACGAAAATTGAGGATTATCTATATGAATTTTGATGGTCGATTTATGCTCTTTTTTGTGTACTTAAATATTAAACAATAGAATAACTTAACCTGCATACTTTGGGTTCAGTATTAAGTTGGCACCCTAAAGTTTTTTTGAAATTTTTTCCAATGGTTGACAAAAAATTTAACTTTATGGGTTGTCAATTTGGGATATTTATATGCGTTATATGTTTCAATATCATGATTCTGAGCAGTCTCATTAAGCTATTCATCATTTCATCTGTTTTTGTCTCAACTTGCATAGATGTTTCCTGAGAAATTCAGGTTGCATCAAACAAGTTTCAGCAGTTTACAAATAAAAGCAGAAATTAAAATCAATTTTTTTCATTAGTTAGAGATGGGAAAATAGTATTTTTTAATTTCATTTCGTTATGTCGTCGTTCACGTTCAGCAGAAAACACTTATCTTGAGATCACGTGGTTATTTCGACATATGTTTGACAAATAAGGCTGAGAGGCATTCAGCTACAACAATTATTGCTAACAGAGTACTCAGAATAGTTCAAAGGAGCAGTTTCAGATTTTTCAGTGGCGTGATAGCCGAGAGGTAAGGTGTGTGGTTCACACGCCAATGATTGAGAGTTCAATCCCCTGCCTCCGTGAAGCTGTCTGTGGGAGGATGAGCTCTTACTTAACCATAGCTTCAGGTTGACCATAGCCTGACCAATGTTGGCTGCAATGATGGTACCACGTGAAAGTTTCAGACGCAAAAAAAAGTGGCTATAGTCACCAAAAAAGAGCAATGCTGATCATGAAAAGATCAGTCTGAAATGTGGGGAATAATAAGAAAAAGGGCAGCTGAAAACAGGCTACTGTAGGCCTAATACTGTTCCGCTGCGATTACGCAGAAACCACAATTATTATTATTATTATTTTTCTACCGATGATGCTAAAACACTTTACTGCTCGCCGACAAAAACTTGAGATGCTCAAAAAATTAATGCGCTTTTCTGTTCCTACTAGTTGTTTTAGGTTGTGTCACGCATGCACAACCAATTTATTGGTGAACTAAGGCTATATTGGTTAATTGTAGCGGTTTTTTCCTATTATGACATTTAGGTGATTTTTCATTTGGTCAAATTTTTTAAGAACATTCTTATAACTTTTTAAGATCATTCGATGCATTTGTCAATAATAAAATAGTAAAATAAAGTTGCGATTTTTAAAGTTGCCCAGGTTTTTAAAGGTACAATACGGGCGTATGTTGCGGCTACATAATTATTGTTGTAATTGATTGCATTTGAATACATATATATTGGATTGGAATGTTGGAATATTTATTAAGCATTCCAATGCAATCAATTACAACATACGTATAGTGGAAACACTTTTGTTGTTTTCTATAAAAAATATCGACGACAACGATAACAAACCTCTGTTTTTTTAAAGCACAGAGGGAAAGAATGTATTTCGATGTTCTGTAATCTGTAAATTGTAATTGATATCTTTTGGTAGAGAAATCTTGTTTTTTTTGTTGTTTCCCTTCGGGTTTCAGTTTGTCAAGTTATAGAATATCATATAATTTGTTTTTTATCAATTTTAATTTCGTTTTCAAAGTATAATCCTCATAATATTCTGAATAAAAATACTACGGAATGAAAATTGAGTAGTATTTTCTACCTTTTTTCTACTATTCTCGTCAATTGTCATTTGTAATAAATTTTCCATCATCTGAACGCGCTCCTTCTACCTGCTCACCCTTCTCTCCATATTAACTGCCGTAACGACGTCATTTTTGACACAATGCAGACCATTCAATTGCCTAAATTTAAGCCATAACCTATTGTGTTTCTTCTTTACAAATAACGAGGATGCTTGCCTTTAATTTTCACGCATTCATTAAAATTTTTTTATTGTTCGTACAAGAGGTAGAGGAAAACGCTACGCTTGCAGAATTTATTTTGTTTCAAATAAGGAAAAAATCTAGATTTGTATGTGTGAGCTGTTTTCAACATTATCATGGTTCAAGATCACTGTAGTTATCTGACTCTACAGTTATTAAACAAACTGCGGCTGCATTAATTATTTACATTAAGCCGTCTTTTAGTCCGGTTGACACGAGGGCGCAAATATAAATCTTTAAAAATTGGCTATTTGTATATTTAGCGCCGCCGTTGATTTCAGAGAAAAAGAAGTCATTCATATATAGTCAACGTCCCAACCACTCGGTTTGGACGATTTGGGCCGTTCACTCTCTTCGTTTCCAGATAACATATCATACTTAACACATGAAAAAAGGATTTACACCTTGGAATATGGTGGCAAAGGAACCATTTCGTTTTAACCGAATGCATAAATTGACAACCCTAGTCAAATGCCGACGCTTATCTTGCATGATCTTGCAAGATTCTTGCAAATGACGCTTACCTTGCAATATGCAAGATCCGGACGCCTATCTTGCAAGAATCTTGCAAGATCTTGCAAGATGGTGCGTAATCTTACAAGACTCTTGCAAGATTCTTGCAAGATAGCCGTCGGTATTAGACTAGAGAAGTTAAGCTTTTGCGGAATTGGGTGACATGCAAAGACATTCAACTAAACAAACTTGAGGGTTTTCAATAATCTAAGCAATAATGCTGTCATTTCAAAAGAAATCAATTCTGCTTACACCAACTGATCTTACCCTCTCGAAATTGGGCATCACTTATAACCCAATCTCCTGTTCTTTCTTGCTCCTCATGGCTTCTTTTCTCTAGCCAGGTAAACGCTGAACCAGTAGAGATTTGCCCTTTCTTGCTCCTCATGGCTTCTTTTTTCTATCCAGGTAAACGTTGAACCAGTAGATATTTTTGTCAAACTAAGTTTGTGTTATGCACAATTCACGTTAGGTTGTTCTCTCTCAACCTTCTAATATATGTTATATATATATATATATATATATATATATATATATATAAAATATATATATAAAAAAATATATGTTATATATATATATATATATATATAATATATAAAAATATATGTATATATATATATATATATATATATAAATATATATACACATATATACATGTATTATAAATGTATATATATATATATATATATATATATATATAAATATATATATATATATTATATATATATATATATATATGTATATATATAGGTATACACATACACACACACACACACATATATATATATATATATGTGTGTGTGTCTGTGTGTGTATAATTATTAGACTGCTTTGAATTAACATCGATGAGTAAAAACACAAAAACAAGTGAACTGCTGCGGACAGTTGAATGTGTTCACTGATAACCAAGAAAGGTGTTTTTGAAAAGAAAAGACAATTCAGCCGCTTAAGGCACGACACAACTTTTTATTTTTTTTTGTTTATACTAAAATGCATATATCAGTTTTAAATTTAAATTTGGGTATAACCAAAAAAGCGACTGTTTTGTGTCCTAAACAACTGAATTGTCTTTTCTTTTTTCATAAAAGGCTTTATTGGTTCGCAATGAACACATTCAGTTGTCAGCAGCAGTTCACTTGTTTCTGTGTTTTCAACCATTGCTGTTAACTCGAAGCAGACTATAATGATTTCCATCATATTTCCGTTTTTTACAGTTCTGTTCGAGCTTTTTGAATTTTCGTATGTATGAATTTTTCTATCAATCTTGGTTTTATTACATCTCAAGGATTTTTAATTGTATTGGAGTGTTTTTTAAAGATGTTTTAACACATTTTTCAATGACTTTGGTCTTTCAAATTGAGATAAACAGGCACAAACCAGCGGGAATTAAGTTTCCTTAGTGGCCCAAATTGGGCTTTTGTAGTCTTTCTAGTGCTTAGAGTAGTGCAGTTGCAGGTATGGCCTTAATTTATGGTAAAAAAAGTATTTTTAGGAGTTTGGGGCTCAAAATTGTGCAAATTTTCATGTTTCTTGTGAGGTTGTTTTTGTTTAATTAGCCTTAGGTTGAAGTTTTTAAAAGATGATGAAGGTCCTTTGCGAGCCAAAATTAGTTGTTATGATATTTTATGATCTATATGTTTTGGTATTACTAACATAAACATGCAAGATGATACTAATTTTTGCAATTTTTTTCAAATTTTTTGAAAATGTTTGTTATTTTTTGAGTTTTTCCACTCTCAGGGTCCAGGGAATCTCCATTAAGGTCTGATTATAGGGCTCTTACCCTTTATCGGTAAAATTAGCAATTCTTTTAAGTTTTCATAAAGTTTTTTGTGAATTATTGATATTTGTCTATTCCTAAGAGCCAGAAAACCTATTCTACGTCAGATGAAAACTTACTGCATGGTTGTTAGTGTCAATTCAATTGTTTTTAACAATTCAACAATTCGAATTTTTGAAGTTTTTGACAAATTTTGCAATTTTACGTCTATTGAAAACATTTGACTTTTATTCAGTTTTTCTGTCCTCAGTAGCCAGGTAACCACCTCCAGGGTTCGATAGTATGTTAATACATATTTTCTAGGGGGCAATGGAATGGTTTTCAACATTTTAAAAGGACAATTTTTTTAACTTGAAAAATTTTCTTAAAGTTATTGCCTATCGATCTTTATGAGCCAATGAATTTTTTGAGGCTTGGAATTGGGTTCCTGGATATTCTCCAGAGACAGAGAAATGATTCTGAAGATATTTTTATCACGAATCTCAGCAAAATTTCATTAAAGTTTGCAATTGATTTCATTTTTTCCGATCTTCAACGGCCAATAAATTTTTTCAGGTCTTGCATATGGAATCTTGGACCGATTTCAGAGACGAAAATTGGTTTTGAACATATTTTGAAATGGTATATTTCAAGGGATCAAATTTTGCCTCCGGGATAAAACGCTTCAAGAGTTTTAGCAATGAGTATATTTCTGTTTTTAGTTTTTTTATTGTTTTAGTTTCTCAACTTTGAGATGATTTTTTTGTGTTTTGGCTGGCAGTGTTCAATTGATCTGCTGATCAGGCTGAGTACTTCTAGGTTTTTCATTCAATTCTTTGGATTGTATGGATTTCAGGATTGTATTTCAGGACTTGTCCTGCTACGTTTTTTTATTTTTAATCATAAGAAAAAATCACGCCACATACGCTGCTCAGTTTACATGTTCGAGTTTGCACAGTTGAACAAAATAGTGCAAACCGTACTATACAACTGACTGCTCGTATGTTATGACCTCAAATAACTGAAAGACAGTACTCATGATTTTTGTCCTCAAGTTCGGCACGAAAAGAGACGATGTACTCGACTTTATAGAGAGCACTTTTCCAAACTCTTTGCTTTGCAAATAGTTTAGTAAAAGGTTTCCTTATTTTTCAATGTTCCATTCTGCATAAACGCATTTCATAGAAAAACAGTATGTTTAAACATTATTTAAGTTATGATTTTTTTGCGGGCGGGGGGAAATTTTAAGACTGATCAAAAGATTTTGAACAAATGGAAGAAAAAACAATACATAGCCCCTACTGGTGTCAGCTGAACAACTAAAATTGTTTTATAGTCTAATGATGCGTCTTTAAGAAAAGGAATAGCTTGGATATTTGTAAATTCATGAAAAGATTTTGCCTCCGCCTATTTCAGTTCATGAAAAGATTTAGCCTTGACCAATTGAAATGAATGCAATTAATTTGCTTTGACTTTGAGACGCTTTTGATTTCTGCTCCTATAGAAAAAAAGCTCGACCTTTAAAAAATTGGTCTGTTGAAACTTATCATTTTTTTCCTTTAATTTATGTTTTAATAGAAGAGAATTTGAAATGATTTGCTTTTAAAAATCGTAATGCTAGTTCAATTTTAAATTTATTTTCCTTAGTTGACGTGAGAATTTTTATGACAAACTTTAAGGGAACACTTTTTGCTGGAAGTTGAATGATTGCGAAGTGATGTGAATGTTTTTCATGGTAAAGATCCGCTGCAAATTTTTGCAGATTTCGATTATTCATGGGGTGTTATTTGAGACAGTTACCACCTAGATTAAGTTCAATCATATGATAGCTTACAAATAACTGATTTTCTTTGTTAATGGTAGCTTAGAGAGAAATTCAACCACACCAATTAAAGTCCCATGTTTTGATATTCGCAATTATATTTGTTGGAAAATAGGTTCAAATTTTGTTGTCAAGTTCAGTAAACAATCTCATAGAATTCAATGTCATGTTTTTCCATTGATTTACGACTATCCAATTCCCTAAGAGCAAAAACAAATTTGCGAAAATTTGAACTTCCCTAAAAATGTAGACAAATCAATCCGAAGAAGGGAATTATCCACCTAATGAACGGCTAAGGACAATATTTTGTCTTACGCGACTCGTGGCCCGCAGGGTTGGGCATTCCAAGCAGTACTGATTTTGAATATTGATTAGCTGAAGAACGGATTTTAACCACTAGTAATGCTCAGTTATTTTCCTGCAATGTAAAATACACTCTGTTCGAAGAAATCACACGCTAAGTCAAGTCATATTTGTCGTTGTGAATATTAAATAACATATATTTTTTAAAAAATACATTGGAGTAAAGTTTAAAGAACTTTAATTATGCTTTTTGGTACCAAATTTGCATATAGAATTCGAAATTCTTGAAGTGCATGTCAAAGTCATGTCTAAATTGGAAATATCCTGTTGAAATAAACACCATTGACTTCGTTTACGTACGTTCTACAATCAAATTTTCTGAATGAAAGACAGACACTAAAAAGCAGCGTTG
Organism: Convolutriloba macropyga; assembly: GCF_964194025.1. Taxonomy (NCBI): domain Eukaryota; kingdom Metazoa; phylum Xenacoelomorpha; order Acoela; family Convolutidae; genus Convolutriloba; species Convolutriloba macropyga. Next base: position 59,995,507 of record NC_134470.1, on the reverse strand, counting down.
CGTTGCAAGACACTTCAATCTTTTGCACCTATTGTGATTGAATTTACTAGCTGATAAACTGCCCTGAAGATTTAACTGCTGCAATGCAAATTTAGAACGCATTCTCTAATAAAAATAAATGAAACGAATGAAATGGACTCAAATTCAACTCCTCTAGCCATTTTTGTTTAAAACATGCCAGTTTTTACCATGGTATTATAGAACGAATTGACTTTTGGATTGTTGTTCCAACCCTACAAGGCTGGCCATTTTCTCTGTTTTCGCTGTGGCGACAATTTTGACAAACCGATACATTTTGAGGAACAAAAGTGATGCCAATCAAATCATATTCATTAAGTGAAAAAACTGTTGAAAAGATATTTCAGTTTATTAAGGGCCGCGGAACGAAGTTTCAAAGACTTTTTGTCTTCGAAATTCCTTCCAGTTTCGTTTATTTTCTAAGCTTGGAGGAGCAAATTGTTTTTTATGCCATAGGTTGAAAATCCACCATAGGTTTAAAAAATTAAAACAGTTGTGAAAATCCACCAAATATTCCGCTTTTTGGCAACTTCTCTACAAATTTGTTACCAGCCGGTTTTATACAAACATCCAAAAACCCAACAACCGGGGTTTCAAATTTTTCTCAATGGTATAAAATGTTGGAGCAAAAAGTTTGTTAAAAGTGGGTCATCGTAGATGACTAAGAATAACAGAAAACTAACACTTCTGCGAGTTCAAGCCCCCTAAAGATTAGCTGGATGAGGCCTGTCATTAATGTGACTAACAGAAAAGACAGCGATAAAAAAGAAATAATTAAAAATATTAATTACGACCAAAACTCTTTGTCCATTTTTTAAAAATAAGTAATTACCAAATCAAAATGGCATCAAATGAAACCTATTTTAAACAAAAATAAACCTGCACTTCATTAGAAAAAAATACGGGACTTTTCCTCAATGCGACTTGATAACAAGTCGGCAAGAAAAAAACAAAGGGCAAATTTTTAAAAAAAAACGTTGTTTTTTTGAAAAAAACTAATGTCCAAGTGATAAAAAACATTATGTTTCAACTGAAATCAATGATAGATTCCTTTTTTTATCCCCATAGAAAGTGATTGAGACCTTTCATTATTCAGGATATGTCATACGAATACAAAAACAACGGAAAAAACAGGCAAACAAAGAATTTTCAGAATTCGCGAGGAAACGGTGTCATAGCTAATTAAACATTAGGTTGTTCGATGAAAACATTAAAATTTTTTAATTGCGTTTTTGTAACTGGCAACAGAACTTCCAATTATTTGATAGTGTGAAAAGAAAACAGATATTTTTAAAAATTAGGCAAATGTGAGAAAATGTGAGAACCAAGAAAAAATACCATTCGGGGAAAACAGGACAGTTATAACGAGAAAATTGCAGTTCACTAGATAATGGATTTGACTTGTCTTCAGAGAAACTAAGCCACAAATTAACAGAAACAAGATTGCCAAAACTCAATAAATTATTGCGCTTTTTTAAAGTATGGAGACTAAGTCAAAACACTTCAAAAAAACAATTACAAGCAGAACTAAAAAATTTCATCAAACAACTTTACGAAACCACAGTGTAGAAGCCATTAAATTTATAAGATACTAATCACGAGAAAATCAAATGCTCACTTACGTCTCCGTTGCACATCAAAAAGTCTTTTTGAGAAAATTATATCTCAACCTGACAACAAAAAGAACCAAAAACATTGAAAAGTATCTAAAACTCACAACGCTTTTCTGAAAAAAATTTTTTAAGCCCTAAAAACAGCATTCAAATCGTTTAACGAACAGAGAAATTATTGTTCCAGCAAAAAGTTAACGAGATTTCTCAATAATTAAACTAGGTTAAAAAACATAATACGAATTTGTAAAACACTAAAAAAGACTAAAATCAAAACAAAAAGGGAAAAGTTGACAAACTTTATATTTTTTTAGATTTTTACTTTTTAAAGAAAATTAATTTAAAAGGCAATAAAACTATTGGCTATATGCGGATATTATGTACCTATAGTCAGCTACTGTTCATTTATGTACCTTAGATGGCCATTGAGAATTTTTTTCCACAATACATGGCATATGACAACAAAGAAAACAACAAATACAGATAAAATGAATAAAAAACTATCTAATTCTACAAGAGAACGGTTTCCTCTTCCTTAAAAACATAAATTATGGAAAAAATCGATAGATTGAAATGCCTACGTTTAACGCTTTGTTTCCAATTGGACTTTTCAGTACTGTGACAATTAACCACAGAAACAACAAAGAACAGCAAACATGAGCAATTACGCACAAAAATCACCAATTTTTGTATAAAAACTCGTATTACCAAAACCAAGCAGCAATTATTTAAGAAACACCGCAGCATGGCTAAGTTTGCGTCTTATACGAAAGAAATTTTGACCTGGTTTTACTGAGAATGAGCTAAAATGTGACAGAAATTAGATTAAAGAATATGACAAGTTCAAAAAACTCACTGAAATATTCTTAAAACAATTTTATTGAAAGTCATAAGACACATTAGATAGCAATAAAAGGCATGGCAAGGGTTCAATTAAACCTTTCAAGTGAGCCCTTTAAATCTTTGATTAGTTAGAATTAGCAATTAAACTGCAAAAAGAATAACAAATGAGGGCAAAACACGAAAATTCAGTTAAAGTTTACTAAAGCTCTTCGTCACAGCCTTAAAAACCATAAGCTTTTCTATGAAAACAAGCTATATCTACATTAGGCCACTTTTGAATGTAAATGAGAGCTCCTATTATTTGAGCCGTGATTTGAAAAATTTCCCAGTAATTTACCTTAAATACAATAAAGCAAAATGTTTTGAAAAAAAGGCAGCGCCCAAACAAAAATTTTAAAACTTCTGACTGTAAAAATTCATCGTGAGACCAAACCTGTTTGCTGTGCGCCCAAAAAAACTACCCACCCTTTCCAAATTTCTGTGATTTAAATCACTTGTTAAGTTAAGTAACTCAAAAATCAAAAGAAATTCGATCCATCTTGTTTAATTATTGAGTTGAACTTGCAAATAAACTGCATAAATAACTTTGATTCTAGAGGACTTTTATAGGTCGTTTTATTTCAACTAGGTCTTTTTCGGAGTTTACGGAGTCTATGTCAGCGATTTCCAGGTTTTTACTCCTGCAAACTTAGACAGATTGGACCAGAAATAGAATATTTTGTGGCTTTTTTGATGAAAAAACGTTCGAAGTTTGAAAATCTTATCAAATATTTTAACCAAAAAACTTCAATAAAACAATTGAGGAACGTTCTTCTATTTATAACGAAAACAAATACACTCTATAGAAAAATTTAAACCTATTTTTACTTATATTTGCAAATATAGCCAATTTTTAGCGAAAAGTACAGAAAATGTGAATCAAAACTGTCGATTATTCACACAATTTCAAACCTCAACAACTCACTGTAAAAAAACGAAATTCGAAAATGCTTTTTATTTCTATGTTTTTGGATGTACGTGCTTTCTAATGATACTACTCACAACTCTCTACGATGAACATATCGATCGGCCAAAATTGACTGGACAAAAAAACCCAATTGAGTGTATAGTTCCTCCCTCCCCACTAAAGTGGGGATCGGAACAATTATTGGTACCCTGAGGCTAGCAAACTTTTGTTTTTTCCCCATTCTTTTAAAAAATTCTCTAAAAAGACTTGCAAAAACAAATACAATATTCCTAGAGTGAAACGATTATCTTTATTGACGGAGTAGTAAAACTCACACAAATTTTTGCAACCGTTCTGCGTCATTTTTTATCAATTATCTCAAAACCCAACCGTGCGAGTACCAATTTCCTGAAAAGTTTGTTACAAAGACACTCTTTCAACGTAAAATTACGGGCTACCCGTACTGATACAGACGTCATCAGCAAATTTTCTTTTAAAAAGTGAAAAATGTCACAATGGGTCAAATTACCGCAGCTATTACTCAGTTACTGCTGAAATTTATAATAGTACGCCAACAAGAATTGAAACTAAAGAAAACCCGAAGTAATTTCTATGATTTTGTTCTTACAAACCTGATTTTAATTTTAAGCCTGTGCCTTACATCATCACAACAGCTGTAATTGACATTGAACATGTGTTGTTTTTATTAATCCTGGTTTTGTTTAATCTTTGAATCCCCAATTTGATTTAAATTCAGAAACATAATTTAAAAAAGGTTATCTTTGCGTCCTATTTCTTTCTCTAGATGGTTGAATTTACTTGGTTTGACTTTGAGACGCCTTTGGTTTCTGCACCTATAGAAAAAAAGCTCGACCACTAAAAATTGGTCTGTTGAAACTTATCATTTTTTTCCTTTAATTTATCTTTTAATAGAAGAGAATTTGGAATGAATTGCTTTTAAAAATCGTAATGCTAGTTTAATTTAAAATTTATTTTCCTTAGTTTAAGGGAACACTTTTTGCGGGATGTTCAAAGATTGCGAATTGATGGTGAATGAAAAATGTTTTTCATGATACGGATCCGCTGCAAATTTTTGCAGATTTCGAATATTCATGGGGTGTGATTTGAGACAGTTACCACCTAGATTAAGTTCAATCATATGATAGCTTACAAATAACTGATTTTCTTTGTTAGCTTCAATGGTAGGTAAATGGTAGAATTTCAACCACACCAATTAAAGTCCCATGTTTTGATATTCGCAATTATAATTGTTGGAAAATAGGAAATAGGTTCAAATTTTGTTGTCAAATTCAGTAAACAATCTCATAGAATTCAATGCCATGTTTTTCAAATGATTTACGACTATCCGATTCCCTAAGAGCAAAAACAAATTTGTGAAAATTTGAACTTCCCTAAAAATGTAGACAAATCAATCTGAAGAAGGGAATTATCCACCTAATGAACGGCTAAGGACAATATTTTGTCTTACGCGACTCGTGGCCCGCAGGGTTGGGCATTCCTAGCAGTACTGATTTTGAATATTGATTTCCTGAAGAACGGATTATAACCACTAGTAATGCTCAGTTTTTTTTCCTGCAATGTAAAATACACTCTGTTTGAAGAAATCACACGCTAAGTGAAGTCATATTTGTCGTTGTGAAAATTAAATAACATATTTTTAAAAAATATATATTGGAGTATAAAGCTTAAAGAACTTTAAATATGCTTTTGGTATCAGATTTGCATATAGAATTCGAATTGTTTGAAGTGCATGTCAAAGTAATGTCTAAATTGGAAATACCTTGTTGAAATAAACACCACTGACTTCGTTTATGTACGTTTTACAATCAAACTTTCTGAATGAAAGACAGACACTAAAAAGCAGCGTTGCCAAACTATTCAATCTTTTGCACCTACTTATGACTGAATTTACTAGCTGATAAACCGCCCTGAAGATTTCACTGCTGCAATGCAAATTTAGAACGCATTCTCTAATAAAAAATAATTGAAACGAATGAAATGGACTCAAATTCAATTCCTCTAGCCATTTTTAGCAATACTACTCTAGCAATTAAAAATTTTAATTACGACAAAAACTCTTTGTCCATTTTTTAAAAATAATTAATTACCAAATCAAAATGGCATCAAATGAGACCTATTTTAAACAAAAATAAACCTGCACTTCATTAGAAAAAAATACGGTACTTTTCCTCAATGAGACTTGATAACAAGTCGGCAAGAAAAGAACAAAGGGCAAATTTTTTAAAAAAACGTTGTTTTTTTGAAAAAAATTAATGTCCAACTGATAAAAAACATTATGTCTCAACTGAAATCAATGATAGATTCCTTTTTTTACCCCCATAGAAAGTGATTGAGACCTTTCATTATTCAGGATATGTCATACGAATACAACAACAACGAAAAAAACATGCAAACAAAGAAGTTTCAGAATTCGCGAGGAAACGGTGTCATAGCTAATTAAACATTAGGTTGTTCGATGAGAACATTAAAATTTTTTAATTGCGTTTTTGTAACTGGCAACAGAACTTCCAATTATTTGATAGTGTGAAAAGAAAACAGATATTTTTAAAAATTAGGCAAATTTGCCAAAATCACGATTTTTTTGTTTATGAGAAATCGTAGTACCAAGAAAAAAAAACCATTTGGGGAAAACAGGACAGTTATAACGAGAAAATTGCAGTTCACTAGATAATGGATTTGACTTGTCTTCAGAGAAACTAAGCCACAAATTAACAGAAACAAGATTGTCAAAACTCAATAAATTATTGCGCTTTTTTAAAGTATGGAGACTAAGTCAAAACACTTCAAAAAAACAATTACAAGCAGAACTAAAAAATTTCATCAAACAACTTTACGAAACCACAGTGTAGAAGCCATTAAATTTATAAGATACTAATCACGAGAAAATCAAATGCTCACTTACGTCTCCGTTGCACATCATAAAGTCTTTTTGAGAAAATTGTATCTCAACCTGACAACAAAAAGAACCAAAAACATTGAAAAGTATCTAAAACTCACAACGCTTTTCTGAAAAAAAGTTGTTTAAGCCATTAAAAAGACTAAAATCAAAACAAAAAGGGAAAAGTTGACAAACTTTTTATTTTTTCAGATTTTTACTTTTTGAAGAAAATTAATTTAAAAGGCAATAAAACTAATGGCTATATGCGGATATTATGTACCTATAGTCAGCTACTGTTCATTTATGTACCTTAGATGGCCATTGAGAATTTTTTTCCACAATACATGGCATATGACAACAAAGAAAACAACAAATACAGGATAAAATGAATAAAAAACTATCTAATTCTACAAGAGAACTGTGTCCCCTTCCTTAAAAACATAAATTATGGAAAAATCAATGGATTGAAATGCCTATGTTTAACGCTTTGTTTCCAATTGGACTTTTCAGTACTGTGACAATTAACAACAGAAACAACAAAGAACAGCAAACATGAGCAATTGCGCACAAAAATCACCAATTTTTGTATAAAAACTCGTATTACCAAAACCAAGCAGCAATTATTTAAGAAACACCGCAGCATGGCTAAGTTTGCGTCTTATACGAAAGATATTTTGACCTGGTTTTACTGAGAATGAGCTAAAATGTGACAGAAATTAGATTAAAGAATATGACAAATTCAAAAAAATCACTGAAATATTCTTAAAACAATTATATTGAAAGTCATAAGACACATTAGATAGCAACAAAATGCATGGCAAGGGTTCAATTAAACCTTTCAAGTGAGCCCTTTAAATCTTTGATTAGATAGAAATAGCAATTAAACTGCAAAAAGAATAACAAATGAGGGCAAAACACGAAAATTCAGTTAAAGTTTACTAAAGCTCTTCGTCACAGCCATAAAAAACAATAAGCTTTTCTATGAAAACAAGCTATATCTACATTAGGCCACTTTTGGACGTAAATGAGAGCTCTTATTATTTGAGCCGTGATTTGAAAAATTTCCCAGTAATTTACCTCAAATACAATAAAGCAAAATGTTTTGAAAAAAAGGCAGCGCCCAAACAAAAATTTTAAAACTTTTGACTGTAAAAATTCATCGTGAGACCAAACCTGTTTGCTGTGCGCCCAAAAAAACTACCCACCCTTTCCAAATTTCTGTGATTTAGATCACTTGTTAAGTTAAGTAACTCAAAAATCAAAAGAAATTCGATCCATCTTGTATAATTATTGAGTTGAATTTGCAAATAAACTGCATAATTAATTTTGATTCTAGAGGACTTCTATAGGTCGTTTTATTTCAACTAGGTCTTTTTTGGACTTTACGGAGTCTATGTCAGCGATTTCCAGGTTTTTACTCCTGCAAACTTAGACAGATTGGACCAGAAATAGCATATTTTGCGGCTTTTTTGATGAAAAAACGTTCGAAGTTTGAAAATCTTATCAAATATTTTAACCAAAAAATTTCAATAAAACAATTGAGCAACGCTCTTCTATTTCTACGAAAACAAAAACACTCTATGGAAAATTTTAAACCTATTTTTACTTATATTTGCAAATATAGCCAAACTTTAGCGAAAAGTACAGAAAATGTGAATCAAAACTGTCGAATATTCACACAATTTTAAACCTCAACAACTCACTGTAAAAAACGAAATTCGAAAATGCTTTTTAATTCTATGTTTTTGGATGTACGTGCTTTCTAATGATACTACTCACAACTCTCTACGATGAACATATCGATCGGCCAAAATTGACTGGACAAAAAAACCCAATTGAGTGTATAGTTCCTCCCTCCCCACTAATGTGGGGATCGGAACAATTATTGGTACCCTAAGGCTAGCAAACTTTTGTTTTTTCCCCATTCTTTCAAAAAATTCTCTAAAAAGACTTGCAAAAACAAATACAATATTCCTAGAGTGAAACGATTATCTTTATTGACGGAGTAGTAAAACTCACACAAATTTTTGCAGCCGTTCTGCGTCATTTTTTATCAATTATCTCAAAACCCAACCGTGCGAGTACCAATTTCCTCAAAAGTTCGTTACAAAGACACTCTTTCAGCGTAAAATTACGGGCTACCCGTACTGGTACAGACGTCATCAGCAAATTTTCTTTTAAAAAGTGAAAAATGTCACAATGGGTCAAATTACCGCAGCTATTACTCAGTTACTGCTGAAATTTATAATAGTATGTCAAAAAGAATTGAAACTTAAGAAAACCCGAAGTAATTTTTATGATTTTGTTTTTACAAACCTGATTTTAATTTTGAGCCTGTGCCTTACATCATCACAACAGCTGTAATTGACATTGAACATGTGTTGTTTTTATTAATCCTGGTTTTGTTTAATCGTTTAACCCCCAATTGGACTTAAATTCAGAAACATAATTTAAAAAAGGTTATCTTTGCGTCCTATTTCTTTCTTTAGATGGTTGAATTTACTTGGTTTGACTTTGAGACGCCTTTGGTTTCTGCACCTATAGAAAAAAAGCTCGACCACTAAAAATTGGTCTGTTGAAACTTATCATTTTTTTCCTTTAATTTATGTTTTAATAGAAGAGAATTTGGAATGATTTGCTTTTAAAAATCGTAATGCTAGTTTATTTTAAAATTTGTTTTCCTTAGTTTAAGGGAACACTTTTTGCGGGATGTTCAAAGATTGCGAATTGATGGTGAAAGAAAAATGTTTTTCATGATACGGATCCGCTGCAAATTTTTGCAGATTTCGAATATTCATGGGGTGTGATTTGAGACAGTTACCACCTAGATTTAGTTCAATCATATGATAGCTTACAAATAACTGATTTTCTTTGTTAGCTTCAATGGTAGGTAAATGGTAGAATTTCAACCACACCAATTAAAGTCCCATGTTTTGTTATTCGCAATTATAATTGTTGGAAAATAGGAAATAGGTTCAAATTTTGTTGTCAAATTCAATAAACAATCTCATAGAATTCAATGTCATGTTTTTCCAATGATTTACGACTATCCAATTCCCTAAGAGCAAAAACAAATTTGTGAAAATTTGAGCTTCCCTAAAAATGTAGACAAATCAATCTGAAGAAGGGAATTATCCACCTAATGAACGGCTAAGGACAATATTTTGTCTTACGCGACTCGTGGCCCGCAGGGTTGGTCATTCCAAGCAGTACTGATTTTGAATATTGATTTCCTGAAGAACGGATTTTAACCACTAGTAATGCTCAGTTTTTCTCCTGCAATGTAAAATACACTCTGTTCGAAGAAATCACACGCTAAGTGAAGTCATATTTGTCGTTGTGAATATTAAATACCATATTTTAAAAAAATATATATTGGAGTATAAAGCTTAAAGAACTTTAAAAATGATTTTGGTACCAAATTTGCATATAGATTTCGAAATGTTTGAAGTGCATGTCAAAGTCATGTCTAAATTGGAAATATCTTGTTGATATAAACACCACTGACTTCGTTTATGTACGTTTTACAATCAAAGTTTCTGAATGAAAGACAGACACTAAAAAGCAGCGTTGCAAAACACTTCAATCTTTTGCACCTACTTATGACTGAATTTACTAGCTGATAAACTGCCCTGAAGATTTCACTGCTGTAATGCAAATTTAGAACGCATTCTCTAATAAAAATAAATGAAACGAATGAAATGGACTCAAATTCAACTCCTCTAGGCATTTTTGTTTAAAACATGCCAGATTTTACCATGGTATTATAGAACGAATTGTCTTTTGGGTTGTTGTTCCAACCCTACAAGGCTGGCCATTTTCTCTGCTTTCGCTGTGGCGACAATTTTGACAAACCGATACATTTTGAGGAACAAAAGTGATGCCAATCAAATCATATTCATTAAGTGAAAAAACTGTTGAAAAGATATTTCAGTTTATTAAGGGCCGCGGAACGAAGTTTCATAGACTTTTTGTCTTCGAAATTCCTTCCAATTTCGTTTATTTTCTAAGCTTGGAGGAGCAAATTGTTTTTTATGCCATAGGTTGAAAATCCACCATAGGTTGAAAAATTAAAACAGTTGTGAAAATCCACCAAATATTCCGCTTTTTGGCAACTTCTGTACAAATTGGTTACCAGCCGGTTTTATACAAACATCCAAAAACCCAACAACCGGGGTTTCAATTTTTTCTCAATGGTATAAAATTTTGGAGCAAAAAGTTTGTTAAAAGTGGGTCATCGTAGATGACTAAGAATAACCGAAAACTAACACTTCTGCGAGATCAAGCCCCCTAAAGATTAGCTGGATGAGGCCTGTCATTAATGTGACTAACAGAAAAGACAGCGATAAAAATGAAATAATTAAAAATACTAATTACGACCAAAACTCTTTGTCCATTTTTTAAAAATAATTAATTACCAAATCAAAATGGCATCAAATGAAACCTATTTCAAACAAAAATAAACCTGCACTTCATTAGAAAAAAATACGGGACTTCTCCTCATGCGACTTGATAACAAGTCGGCAAGAAAAGAACAGAGGGCAAATTTTTTAAAAAAACGTTGTTTTTTTGAAAAAAATCAAGTCCAACTGATATAAAACATTATGTTTCAACTGAAATCAATGATAGATTCCTTTTTTTACCCCCATAAAAAGTGATTGAGACCTTTCATTATTCAGGATATGTCATACGAATACAAAAACAACGAAAAAAACAGGCAAACAAAGAAGTTTCAGAATTCGCGAAGAAACGTTGTCATAGCTAATTAAATATTAGGTTGTTCGATGAGAACATTAAAATTTTTCAATTGAGTTTTTGTAACTGGCAACAGAACTTCCAATTATTTGATAGTGTGAAAAGAAAACAGATATTTTTAAAAATTGGGCAAATTTGCCAAAACCACGATTTTTTTGTTGATGAAAAATCGTAGTACCAAGAAAAAATACCATTTGGGGAAAACAAGACAGTTATAACGAAAAAATTGCAGTTCACTAGATAATGGATTTGACTTGTCTTCAGAGAAACTAAGCCAAAAAATAACAGAAACAAGATTGCCAAAACTCAATAAATTATTGCGCTTTTTTGAAGTATGGAGACTAAGTCAAAACACTTCAAAAAAACAATTACAAGCAGAACTAAAAAATTTCATCAAACAACTTTACGAAACCACAGTGTAGAAGCCATTAAATTTATAAGATACTAATCACGAGAAAATCAAATGCTCACTTACGTCTCCGTTGCACATCATAAAGTCTTTTTGAGAAAATGGTATCTCAACCTGACAACAAAAAGAACCAAAAACATTGAAAAGTATCTAAAACTCACAACGCTTTTCTGAAAAAAAATTGTTTAAGCCCTAAAAACAGCATTCAAATCGTTTAACGAACAGAAAAGTTATTGTTCCAGCAAAAAGTTAACGAGATTTCTCAATAATTAAACTAGGTGAAAAAACATAATACGAAATTGTAAAACACTAAAAAAGACTAAAATCAAAACAAAAAGGGAAAAGTTGACAAACTTTTTATTTTTTTAGATTTTTACTTTTTGAAGAAAATTAATTTAAAAGGCACTAAAACTATTGGCTATATGCGGATATTATGTACCTATAGTCCTTATTATGTACCTATTATGTACATATAGAATTTTTTTCCACAATACATGGCATATGACAACAAAGAAAACAACAAATACAGGATAAAATGAATAAAAAACTATCTAATTCTACAAGAGAACGGTGTCACCTTCCTTAAAAACATAAATTATGGAAAAATCAATGGATTGAAATGCCTATGTTTAACGCTTTGTTTCCAATTGGATTTTTCAGTACTGCGACAATTAACCACAGAAACAAAAAAGAACAGCAAACATGAGCAATTACGCACAAAAATCACCAATTTTTGTATAAAAACTCGTATTACCAAAACCAAGCAGCAATTTTTTAAGAAACACCGAAGCATGGCTAAGTTTGCGTCTTATACGAAAGAAAGTTTGACCTGGTTTTACTGAGAATGAGCTAAAATCTGACAGAAATTAGATTAAAGAATATGACAAGTTCAAAAAAATCACAAATCACTGAAATATTCTTAAAACAATTATATTGAAAGTCATAAGACACATCAGATAGCAACAAAATGCATGGCAAGGGTTCAATTAAACCTTTCAAGTGAGCCCTTTAAATCTTTGATTAGTTAGTATTAGCAATTAAACTGCAAAAAGAATAACAAATGAGGGCAAAACACGAAAATTCAGTTAAAGTTTACTAAAGCTCTTCGTCACAGCCATAAAAACCATTAAGCTTTTCTATGAAAACAAGCTATATCTACATTAGGCCACTTTTGAACGAAAATGAGAGCTCTTATTATTTGAGCCGTGATTTGAAAAATTTCCCAGTAATTTACCTTAAATACAATAAAGCAAAATGTTTTGAAAAAAAGGCAGCGCCCAAACAAAAATTTTAAAACTTCTGACTGTAAAAATTCATCGTGAGACCAAACCTGTTTGCTGTGCGCCCAAAAAAACTACCCACCCTTTCCAAATTTCTGTGATTTAGATCACTTGTTAAGTTAAGTAATTCAAAAATCAAAAGAAATTCGATCCATCTTGTATAATTGTTGAGTTGAATTTGCAAATAAACTGCATAATTAATTTTGATTCTAGAGGACTTTTATAGGTCGTTTTATTTCAACTAGGTCTTTTTTGGAGTTTACGGAGTCTATGTCAGTGATTTCCAGGTTTTTACTCTTGCAAACTTAGACAGATTGGACCAGAAATAGCATATTTTGCGGCTTTTTTGATGAAAAAAAGTTCGAATTTTGAAAATTTTATCAAATATTTTAACCAAAAAACTTCAATAAAACAATTGAGCAACGCTCTTCTATTTATAACGAAAACAAAAACACTCTATAGAAAAATTTAAACCTATTTTTACTTATGTTTGCAAATATAGCCAAATTTTAGCGAAAAGTACAGAAAATGTGAATCAAAACTGTCGAATATTCACACAATTTTAAACCTCAACAACTCACTGTAAAAACGAAATTCGAAAATGCTTTTTAATTCTATGTTTTTGGATGTACGTGCTTTCTAATGATACTACTCACAACTCTCTACGATGAACATATCGATCGGCCAAAATTGACTGGACAAAAAACCCAAATGAGTGTATAGTTCCACCCTCCCCACTAAAGTGGGGATCGGAACAATTATTGGTACCCTGAGGCTAGCAAACTTTTGTTTTTTCCCCATTCTTTCAAAAAATTCTCTAAAAAGACTTGCAAAAACAAATACAATATTCCTAGAGTGAAACGATTATCTTTATTGACGGAGTAGTAAAATTCACACAAATTTTTGCAACCGTTCTGCGTCATTTTTTATCAATTATCTCAAAACCCAACCGTGCGGGTACCAATTTCCTCAAAAGTTTGTTACAAAGACACTCTTTCAACGTAAAATTACGGGCTATCCGTACTGGTACAGACGTCATCAGCAAATTTTCTTTTAAAAAGTGAAAAATATCACAATGGGTCAAATTACCGCAGCTATTACTCAGTTACTGCTGAAATTTATAATAGTATGCCAAAAAGAATTGAAACTAAAGAAAACCCGAAGTAATTTTTATGATTTTGTTTTTACAAACCTGATTTTAATTTTGAGCCTGTGCCTTACATCATCACAACAGCTGTAATTGACATTGAACATGTGTTGTTTTTATTAATCCTGGTTTTGTTTAATCTTTGAACCCCCTGGATTTAAATTCAGAAACATAATTTAAAAAGGTTATCTTTGCGTCCTATTTCTTTCTTTAGAGGGTTGAATTTGCTTGGTTTAAAAATAGAAAGATTACAAGCTTTATATCTCGTTTAATTTAGTACGCCTTTGCCATTGTTTGCGCATTATGATAGTTTTCTATTTTTAGTATCGAAAGCTGACAAACTACCTCAATAATGATCGTGAAGTTTTTGTTGTTGCTCGAAACTCGTTGATTATTAATTTCATTGAGTTAGCAGAAGTTTTATCGTAGTTTTTTTCAGATTTTGTCGTTTTTTCAAGTAAAATTTGTTTGTTTCGTCTGCAAGTAATAAAAAGATTTCCTGACTGCAAAGATAGAGTTTTTTGATTGAAAGTAGAGAGTAATAGAAAACAATGAAAATGAAAAAGAAACGGCATCATTTTTTTTTTCGATCAAAAGCATTCAATACAAATTTTCAGAAAATCTTCCTTGAAAAGGCGGAATGCATCAAAATGTCCGAGACTGCAAATAATTTATCAAAATACTTTCTGGTGGAAGAATAATCACAATGCGTTACAAAAGCTCGAAGATGTCAGCAAAAATTTTTGTTGACCATGGAGTACCCCAAGGCACAGTTTCAGGACCACAATTTTTTCTTTTATACGTTAGAGATATCTTGGAAACAAATCAAAGCTGACTTTGAGCATGTAAAATTTGTAGATGTTACTAGTATTTTGTTTCGATATGAACCCGGAGAAAGAGTTGCGACAAAAATTGGAAATGTTTTGTTGCAGACAGGCATGTACTTGAGGCAAAATAAACTCATTTTGAATGCTGATGAAGCTACTTATTATTTTTGCCAGGTAATAAGTAGAACCAAAAGTTACATTTAAAGGGTACTAAATAGAATCTGACGAGAGTTTAGTAATACACCTGGACCCAAAATTGTCATTTGAAGTACATATAAACGTGTTTTTAGGCAAAATGGCTCATTATATCTGGTAAGAAACTCTACAACTTTGGAAATAAGGCTGCATGTTTTCAAATCTTTTGTCCTCTCTCGTCTGCCATTCAGTGAAGTTGTATTACAAACATTGTTAGTAAAATATAGTCGACACTTAACATAAACGAAACGTGAATATTGAAGTATGTAATATTGGTCGTAAAATTGATCACTGTCGTGATCTGGTCAAATCACATGTCCTACCAGCTGACATAACTATTTGACTATTTAGTCGCTGCACAGGCTTAAACCAAAGGATAATATCAAAAACCTTTAGAACAACTGCAAACCGCTACAGTTAAAACAACAAACGGGCACAACAGCTGATAAAAAAAACGCAAAAGTATACTGCGCAGAGTAAAATCAATGATTTTGAAGAGCAAGCAAAAGCGGAATTAGTTACTTTTAATGTGAAAGCTACGGGGAAGAGTTTTTTCCAAATGAATGTGAACAGATTTTTTGTAATGCCAGCATGAAATTATAGCATTAGACAGACAATTAGGATCACTAGGGTCTTATTTTTGTTAATAGAGGAACGAACAGCTTAAAGGCTAATGTTGACCAATAAACAGATTATTGTATGGTTTTGGTTTTTTCAATATACACATATATATATATATATATATATATAATATATATATATATATATATATATATATTATATATATATATATATATATATATATATATGTATATTTAAATATATATATATATATATATATATGTATGTATGTATATATATATTTATATATATATATATATATATATATATACCCGGGTTGAATTTTTCCGCCCAAAATGATGTAAGAGTGGGGCTGCAATGGGAGGATTTTTTATGAAAATGCAGCTCAAAACTCTTACGTCTTTTTGGGATGCCTTGGGCTTCCAAGGGGGGTAAAATGGTGTAAGAGTGAGGGGGTAAAAGACAAATTAACCCCCACTCTTACATCTTTTTTGGTCTGCCAAGGGGGGTAAAACGATGTAAGAGTTCGGGGGTAAATTGTCTTTCTTACACCATTTTACCCCCTTGGCAGACCAAAAAAGCTGTAAGAGTGGGCAGACCAAAAAAGCTCTAGCCCACTAGCAGAAGACTGCCTATCTCGAACCCTCAACCTCTGTACCCTCCGCTGCGTCGCCTTATCCTCCAGACCATCAGAGCTTGTCGAACTCTTGACGGTCTATTTATATGAATAATACTTGTTAGAATTGCCCCATCTCAACAAATTACCCCCTCACCCTTACACCATTTTACCCCTATAGCAGCCCAATTCCTACATCATTTACTCCTTATCAACGAATTACGCCCTCACTCTCACATCGTTTTACCCCACTTGGCAGCTCAATTCATATATTTTAACCACTCTGAAAAAAATACCCCACACTCTTTCACTATTTTACACCCCCCCCCCCCACCCCCTTGGCAGCCCAATTCTTACACCTTTTTTAGCCCTCTGAACAAATTAACCCCTAGCTCCTACATCATTTTACCCCTCTGAACAAATTGCCCCCTCACTCTTACACCATTTTATCTCCCTTGGCAGCCCATTGCAGCCCACTCTTACATGGCAATTTCAGTCAGGGGGTAATTCCTGAAAAGTCCTCCCATTGCAGCCCATTGCAGCCCACTCCTACATGGCAATTTCAGCCAGGGGGGTGGGGTAATTCCTGAAAATTCCTCCCATTGCAGCCCATTGCAGCCCACTCTTACATGGCAATTTCAGTCAGTGGGGGTAATTCCTGAAAAGTCCTCCCATTGCAGCCCATTGCAGCCCACTCTTACATGGCAATTTCAGTCAGGGGGTAATTCCTCAAAAGTCCTCTCATTGAAGCCCATTGCAGCCCACTCTTACATGGCAATTTCAGTCAGTGGGGGTAATTCCTGAAAAGTCCTCCCATTGCAGCCCATTGCAGCCCATTTTTACATGGCAATTTCAGTCAGGGGGTAATTCCTCAAAAGTACTCCCATTGCAGCCCAATTCTTACATCATTGTACCCCCTGTGAACAAATTACCACCACACTCTTACATCAATTTACCCCCCATAGACAAATTACCCCCCACTCTTACATCAAAATTGGAGGATTTTAGGGAGGACATTCGACCCGGGTATATATATTCCTGATTATTCTGAAGGCATGTAAACTTTAGCATTTCGGTTATATTATTAATTTACATGTTTGGAAAAAGTATTAGCTAATAGCTGTTTAAGTTGATCAAGTCTATACAAAAATTATTCATCAAATCGATGCCATATGAAGTGAGATGACTTGTTCGTATGTAAAGATTGTCCCAAATTTGTAAGGCATTATTGTGGCGGGCATATGGCTGAAAAGGGAATCAATATTGACGATCATCAATAAACTGGATATCTTTTCCGATTCCCCCCCCCCCAGCTTATTGGGTGCATATTATTTGAAAACCCCATACGCACGTGCCATGTTTCTACCTTTTCTACATAATGATTTGCGGTGTAATGACACGTGCTATGTTGGGGGTGCATAACGCACTGAGGGGGCGAAAAGATCCAGAAAAACTTTCAACTGTCATACTCTTTGACAAGCACAAATTACACTAACACTCCAGTTATTCTGGCAATTTTTTTTCTGTGGAGTCTGTTCCCTTTCACTTTTTTCGTACCGCAAAATTTTCGTCTGCCTTCCGACTTTGAAGATTTGAATGCTAGACTTCATGGTCTGACTAAAATTTTTTACACCAGATGCGCGCATATTTGAATCACATGTTAAGCAAAAAGTGAAAGCCGTGTCGGAAATACTAATTAGAATGCTCACTCGAGTGTTTAAATGATGCTTACAATACTGCGCGATGCTCTTTTAACCTTCAGTTATGCAAGTCTGTTTCGTTCAAGGTCAAGAGTTTATTACGCACATGTATCCGTTCATAGATAAAATACACACATAGCTGGAACGATTAGTTTAAAAGGTGAAAAGTTGTTTACATGGAGATAAGTTTTAACGGTTTTCTCGTTTTGATGAAAGCACTGCAGTGAAGTGGTTAAAAAATTCACTGGTGCAGTGTAGCACTGATATTGGGAAACACTGATTCTTCAGGTGTAATATGCCCCCAATTCACAACCCTAACAACAAAAATTAAATCAAAACAACGAAATTTACAATAGAATATCACAAACAGCAAAGTATATTAAAAATCAAGTTAGGAAAGGACACGCAACGAGGTCGTTCAACCTACTTCACAGCGTGCCTAGAAAAATAAAACGTAGATGACAAACTTACCAAAAAATTTTAATTTTCCAAAAAAAATAATAGCTATTTATGCGCTTTTGACGAAGTTATCACATTCGAAATGTTCTCTTTCTGCCTGTTAGAGACAATGAAAACGATTTCCAGCCCTCTGCCAGAGAGCCCTTTCCTGGGTGTGCGGAATGTTAACCTGGTACTGAGTAAATCATGTCATTCGGGACAGAAGATTGTGCCATTAACGTGAATCCTAAAAGCAGCCGTGCGACCAAGGACCTACGTACCACAAATCTCAATCGTATTATGTACGCATTAAAGACGCACTTTTTAAACTTGTGAGTCCTTTCAGAGCGCTGAGTTGTGAACTGAATTTATCTTTTCAATAAAAAAAATTATTTTGAAAAAACGGATAAAATTTTGCGCCTAAGTCAATGCAAAAAGTATAGAGAATTGCTCCGAATGGTCGTCAGAAGTTAAAAATTGTTAATGTATTTCACAAAGAACGAAGCAACTTCCTGCAATTCACTTGCCAGGAAAATCTCTTTGGGAGATGTTTGAAAGTTCAGCACAATAAACGATCAGTTAAAAACTTCAAGAAAGTGATACCAACCACACAGTAGCAAACCATATCCGTCTTTGAGCTAAACATATAAACCAATTAATGAAGAAACCTTGCGCAATTGACGTAATTAAGACGCAATTTATCAGATGCTATCAATTAGTACGGCATTATCAAATTTTTGTCTGAGCTTGTTGAGACTCATAGGGATGCAAATGAGAAGTTGTTGCCCAGGATGAAGTCCGCGACTCAAGACAGGTATTTGGCCACATCGACCTAGGTTGCGGTCTGGCCAATACCCACATTTCGGTATCTTTTGTTTGGCCAATGCCCCAATTTCGGTCCGTTGATCTAGCCAATACCCACATTTCGGCCTTTTTGGTCTGGCCAATGCCCACATTGAAGGCCTGGAGGTCCTGCAAAAAGAAAAGACGGTCCCCTATAAATTGTATATGTGCTGTTTTCAAAGTCATAGCCAATCATTGATAACTAACATCTACTTCTAGATGATAAGACTACTTCATCCAACTAATTTCCAAAACTTGCATGGTTCTTTAAGTAGACGGTTTTTTTTCACTTTTTAAAATCTAGTTTTCACTTATCGTTCAGAAAGAAGAAACGAATAAATTATAATGTTTATTGGATGTTTCTGCACGTTTAAGTGGGTCTGGCCAATGTCCTGGCTCAGGGTCTGACGTCTGGCCAATGGTCTGAACAACGATCTCGACAAACAGAAAAATTCTAGAACTAAATGCTAGCCCTACTATTCTTGGTTTTTTTGTTTTCTTTTGGGGCATCATAACCAACATATTTGGTATCAATTGAAAGAAATCTGCCTCCACAAATGGATTACAACGATTTTTTAAAGCTCATTGACTGATAAACTTCCTGTCCATTGCAGCTCATTTAGCAAATTGCAGTAACTTTCTTAAATTGTAGTAACATTTTATGACAGCCGATGCTGTTTTTTAGCATAGACCAAAAACAAAATGAGCCTTAGCAAATTTCTGTTTATCTGCTCATCTGTTTATTCGGAAAATGAAGAAGAAAAATAGGGAAAGGCATGGAACAATTTTTCTAATAACTTAGTAAAATTTTCTGATTTTAGTCAAAATCACTACGTGGAAGAAACCGTTTGAAAACCATCGATTAGTTAAAACTATTTTACTGAATCTAGCTGTTATCCACTAAAAATTCAGAAAATAGATGCATTATTTTGTTATTTTTTTGCAATTCGTTTAAAATTTTTAACGTCTAGCTTTTCAAACCATGCTATCAGCAACTCCGCTTGCCTGTAACAACTCATAAAAAAAAGAACTAAAGAAAATGTGTTAGAGTATACACTCTAGTTAATAAGTTGTGATCATAAGATGGAGCTTGAAATTATAGCTCAATATAAGACAGCATCGTAAGACTCTCGCAATGTGGACCAGTTGGCTCAGTGGAGAGCACAGGATTGCAATCAATTAAGAGATTGTGGAGTCGCAACCCACATAGGTCCCAAACTTTACTCTCACTATAATGGTGTTGACATAGAGCAAAAGAGTTGCTCTAATAAAATGTTTTTCAGCTGATTACTAATTGATTTTGAACCAATTTTGACGCAATTATTGTAATTGTGCATTTATTTTTGCCTCTTGCCTAACAGTTATGACTCCTCGATGGAATTTTGTCAGGCACGAATTTTTGTTTTTTTAACAATCTGAATTGCTCTTTTCAAAAACAAGAGGCAGCTCAACTGCAGTGACGTCAAATAAATAGTGAATGTCAAAAGAAAATAGCGCAGTGAATCTTGATATTGGTAAACTGGGTCAAATCGAACTTTTATTTATCTATGAAACGCAATTTTTCTAATAACCTCATTTGACGAAGCTACTGCCGCTAAAGCAAACTGCCTAAAATTGAACCCTGGTTAATTGTTTGATAGCAATTAGTTCAATATGAATCGGTTGAATTTGATTTGATGAATGATACGAATATTTGAAAGCTATATTCAGCAAAATTCTTTACTCAAAAGTGAGTATATCGTTAACAACTTTTTTCAGGACGCTTGAAAACAGCGTCAATACTCTGAAACGGTTATTGTTTTCCCACCTTTCTCGATACAAAATTGTGTGAATAACCTGGAATAGGTTTTTTTTGATAAAGATTGTGTCTCTTCTCAATCTGTAAAGATTGTGTCTGTAAAGATTGAGTCAAGCCAAAGAGAGCCTACATGTTCTGATAAGTCATGGTCATTATAACAAAAAAGAGGCCCAGATGAGTTTGGTTCGACTTAGAATAATATGATATGCACCATTTCCATTTGTTAATCTATAGTTGATTGAGCACTAGGTATACCGTGAATCCAATCCAAATTATTCATTCTTGTTTTCATTTTCATTTGGCACAGCGGATTTTGGTTTCTGTGAACAAAATTTTCTTCTACTAATGAAAAAATTATCTTGGTAAGGGAGGTAAGTAGCATAACCAAAAAATTGACGTTCCTAATTGCCTTTGAGTTTTCTCGGGGTCTTTTTTTGTTATCTTCTTTAACTTTCTGAGCATTATCCTCAAAAGTAGCTACGGCGTCATGTCTTGTAATTTGTCTTGTTGGGTTATTTGGTGAAATTTTTAAACTTTGCTCCAAGAACTGTCTTGTTACTATGAAGCAACATTTACCAGGAACTAAACTTTTCTCAACAGTCCGGCTATAACTCTTGGCCTCAAAACTACAAATTATTGGCAAAAATAGCGAAGCATCGTTTTAAAACAAAAAAGTGCTCCGTTTTCCATTTGGAATATGCTTTTTTCATTTAGTTTGGGTTTTTGGCTATAGGACGTATTAGGTTTTAATTAAAAATTCGTGCATGTACAACCACATCAGTTCATAAAGCTTTTTGAAAAAAAAATGTCCGCTTATGTTGCACTACCATGTAGTATCTGATTGAGAATAGAATTCATTGTGACAGTCATCATCCCCATAAAATCAAATCTTCCCTTTATTTTTTCATTTGGCAAAATGTTGTAGTTGTTCTTAGTTTTTCTCCGAACTTATGGTAGACCAATAAGGCTTTGATTTTGTTTTTTTTTTAAATCTTCTAAGTATATATTCATTTTTAAAAACAGTTGCATTCATTCTAGAAATTGTTGTTTTTCATAATCTGTAAAACGTGAAAATCACACTGTATGAAGGAACAAATCGGAGCCATATATGTGGAAGAGTTTTTGGCAGTTTAAAAGACAGTTCCGATATCGGAGCCAAGAATGATCTCCTAGGGACCCCTCCTAATCGAGTTTTGTGAGAATATTTCCGTGTCCGGCGTCTACCACATGATGCGTTGTCTGCCGTTATTTAAATATGGAACGTCTCTGCGCCATGCACAGAATCATGGGATAGTTCTTGTTTTTCTTCGGTCAGTAGGTCAGTAGCATAGATTCTTTTTAAGTGCAACTGAGATACACAACTGCTAAAACTACAGCAAATGATTGAGATGTTTATGCAATCGCAAGAGAGGATCAATACAACATGTACTGAGTGTAGTGAACAACTGCCGCAAATCAAGGCAAACAAGGCACGATTTTTTCTACCCGGATCACGGTTTTTTGTCAGTTAAACAAGTAGACATTTCTCTTCCTCTACAGTACAAAATCAAAAAGAGACTTCAATAATCAGTCCAAGTTTCCTGGCGCAAACTAAGCATGGAGAAATTAAAAATGCATACTTGTGATGTTGTTGGAGTCTGGCCACTTTGTTTAAAGCAGAAAATTCACTTAAACGGCAAATTGGTTGACAAGATCTGAACGATTGCCGTCACAGAGATAACCTTCAGGGACCTAATCGGGCCTCCAAATGTAGGAAAATTGAGTAATCAGACGGATGTTACGAAGTTTAGGAAGCAATGATCATCTTTCCTATCATCACATCTCAATCACAGTTCAAGGTGTGCAGGCTTCCTTAGAGTTTAAAGAACTTCTAATCAACGTTTGGCTTGGTTTCAACAAACAATCGATTTTTTCTTTGCGTAAGTTTGATTTTCATATATTAACCTGCAAAGAACAATTGCAGAAATGAACCACAACTGTTCCTAAACAATATTTCTGATGTATTGAAGACCTTTTAAACAAATGAAATATAAGCAGAAATTGAAGGCCGAACACTTAATCTGCAAAGACACGATATGGAATATCCTTGTTGATCATTTCGCTGTTTTCCAGCAATAAGAACATTTGAAAAATTCACTTTTTTTACCGATATTTGATATTTTTCCACGTTGAAAAGCAAAAACATGATCCAAAACTGCTATACATTACAAGGTCAAATTGTTCTCACAAGACGTGACGTCATCAGCATTAAACTAATTTTTAGTCGGCTCATTAAACTAAAAGTAGGGTCATTAAAAATGTCTAGCCTGAACTGTTGTCTGGTTGTGAACAAGTTGCCTCCAGTATTGCTCAGTTAAAAGGTAGCGGTTTATCTGAAATTAGACTAAACAAAATCTTACATTTCTCCAATGTTTACTCAAAACAACTTCAGTTTGATCACGCAGAATGTGCTATTTTGGACAATTGCGACACTGTTTTGTATAACAATCTTCCCCCCCCCCCGTTTCAGACGGGAAATGGTACTGCGTAAATGGCGTTACCAAAGTTGTGTTAGAAAAGATTAATGAACGCTTTAAACCATTTAATGAATGTTTAATAAAGTTTCATAAATGTCGGAAAAGAACAGGATTGAACAATACAAGGAGGCGGGATAATGCATGGTCGCCTAATGCTTTGACCCCTTTCAGTCATTACCTTGCCAAATGTACCCTTTTTGCGCAAAAGGAAAATATTTAGGTCTTTCGGACAACAGTTGACAAAAATATCAATCAGCCTAAATTAATTTTCTGAATTTCTTAAATTTTTTGAAATAATTACTTCAGAAACTATTTTGTAAATCAAATTCTTTAAAGAGCCCTCTTATCGATAAACTAGTTTGCAGTGGGTTTTCTTAACCGAAAATTAGTAATGCGAAGGCCTTTTATTCGATTGTTTACAATTTAGGCTTTCTCTTATTTATATCTAATTGACATCATGTTGTTAAGAGCCTCTGTGACAACAGTGAAAAATTTGAGTAAATTTAAAGGAGCAAACGTTTTTCCTTGCAGCGATATGTTTTTTTTAAAAAAAAATCAGCTCATGCATTCACAACAGACCGCAGAGAAGATAATGTTTTGAGACAAAATAATGACTTATTCAGATCGGAACTTAAAATTGCAATACTTTTTTAAACAAGGCGACTCGTTAATGTGCGAATGCACATAAGGTTCCGACCTTGTCTGCCGTTATTTGAATATGGAACGTCTCTGCGCCATGCACAGAATCATGGGAGATTTCTTGTTTTTCTTCGGTCAGTAGGTCAGTAGCATATATTCATTTTAAGTGCAACTGAGATACACAACTGCTAAAACTACAACAAATGGTTGAGATGTTTATGCAATCGCAAGAGAGGATCAATACAACATGTACTGAGTGTAGTGAACAACTGCCGAAAATCAAAGCAAACATGGCACGATTTTTTCTACCCGGATCACGGTTTTTTGTCAGTTAAACAAGTAGAAATTTCTCTTCCTCTACAGTACGTAATCAAAAAGAGACTTCAATAATCAGTCCAAGTTTTCTGAAGCAAACTAAGCATGGAGAGATTAAAAATGCATATTTGAGATGTAGAAACGGATTGTTGTTGGAGTCTGGCCATATTGTTTAAAGCTGGAAATTCACTTAAACGGCAAATTGGCTGACAAATTCTGAACGCATACCGTCACTGAGATAACCTTCAGGGACCTAATCGGGCCTCCAAATGTAGGAAAATTGAGTAATCAGACGGATGTTACGAAGTTTAGGAAGCAATGATCATCTTTCCTATCATCACATCTCAATCACAGTTCAAGGTGTGCAGGCTTCCTTAGAGTTTAAAGAACTTCTAATCAACGTTTGGCTTGGTTTCAACAAACAATCGATTTTTTCTTTGCGTAAGTTTGATTTTCATATATTAACCTGCAAAGAACAATTGCAGAAATGAACCACAACTGTTCCTAAACAATATTTCTGATGTATTGAAGACCTTTTAAACAAATGAAATATAAGCAGAAATTGAAGGCCGAACACTTAATCTGCAAAGACACGATATGGAATATCCTTGTTGATCATTTCGCTGTTTTCCAGCAATAAGAACATTTGAAAAATTCACTTTTTTTTACCGATATTTGATATTTTTCCACGTTGAAAAGCAAAAACATGATCCAAAACTGCTATACATTACAAGGTCAAATTGTTCTCACAAGACGTGACGTCATCAGCATTAAACTAATTTTTAGTCGGCTCATTAAACTAAAAGTAGGGTCATTAAAAATGTCTAGCCTGAACTGTTGTCTGGTTGTGAACAAGTTGCCTCCAGTATTGCTCAGTTAAAAGGTAGCGGTTTATCTGAAATTAGACTAAACAAAATCTTACATTTCTCCAATGTTTACTCAAAACAACTTCAGTTTGATCACGCAGAATGTGCTATTTTGGACAATTGCGACACTGTTTTTTATAACAATCTCCCCCCCCCCCCCCCGTTTCAGACGGGAAATGGTACTGCGTAAATGGCGTTACCAAAGTTGTGTTAGAAAAGATTAATGAACGCTTTAAACCATTTAATGAATGTTTAATAAAGTTTCATAAATGTCGGAAAAGAACAGGATTGAACAATACAAGGAGGCGGGATAATGCATGGTCGCCTAATGCTTTGACCCCTTCCAGTCATTACCTTGCCAAATGTACCCTTTTTGCGCAAAAGGAAAATATTTAGGTCTTTCGGACAACAGTTGACAAAAATATCAATCAGCCTAAATTAATTTTCTGAATTTCTTAAATTTTTTGAAATAATTACTTCAGAAACTATTTTGTAAATCAAATTCTTTAAAGAGCCCTCTTATCGATAAACTAGTTTGCAGTGGGTTTTCTTAACCGAAAATTAGTAATGCGAAGGCCTTTTATTCGATTGTTTACAATTTAGGCTTTCTCTTATTTACATCTAATTGACATCATGTTGTTAAGAGCCTCTGTGACAACAGTGAAAAATTTGAGTAAATTTAAAGGAGCAAACGTTTTTCCTTGCAGCGATATGTTTTTTTTTAAAAAAAATCAGCTCATGCATTCACAACAGACCGCAGAGAAGATAATGTTTTGAGACAAAATAATGACTTATTCAGATCGGAACTTAAAATTGCAATACTTTTTTAAACAAGGCGACTCGTTAATGTGCGAATGCACATAAGGTTCCGACCCCGCTAATCCACAATTTTTGCTTGATTGTCTACCACTTGAGGAACATAGAAAAACCCAAAAATTCAAGCATTTTGAAAAAAAATTGGTGTATGAACGAAAAGAAAGTCTCCAAAGCAAATAACTGTGGTGGAGTAAAAATGGCGCATTAGATTGACGAGATTTGCAAATATTAAGAAAGCGAGTCAAGACGAACAGCAAAATCAAACAACAGCAACAACAAAAATTAATTACATCAAAAACTTCATGTCCGTTTTAAAAAACAAAATTTAATAACAAAGTCAAAATACCGTCAGATAAAACTGATATGAAACAAAATAACTTGTAATTCAACAGAAAAAATAAGGGAGTAGTCAATAACAAGGCTTGGTAACATTTAGACAATAAAGAACAAAAACAGTAAAGTTGAAAAATTCGCTTATTTTTTTTAAAACAATTAATTTTGAAATAATGAAAACCATTAGAAGTCAAATAAAATATCCCATAGGTGTACGAGTACCAGTGCTTCCATAGAAGGAGTTAAGAGCTGCCGGTATTCAATTTTTTACGTGGTTACAAAAAAAACATATAGACAACAAACAAAAAATCAAATAAAACTTGGCAGAAAACCTTTTCAAAACCGTAAAGCCATACTATGGCCCTCAAAATGTGTTCAATTGCACTTCCTGCAACCACCGATAATGTATTACGTGACCTCTCTTTAATGAGGCAAGGTAACAAGTAGACAAAAATGGAAAACAAAATCCAGAAATAAGTAACACTTTAAATTTTTTTCGAAAAAAATTATTTCCAAAGACATGAACGCCATTAATTGCAGAATAAAAAATTAATTAGTTTCGTATGTTCTTCAAAATGAAGCCCATGAAAATTGCAATTATCCAGAATATATCTTTTGTCTACAAAAAGAACGTGAAACATGACAAAATTATGTTACTTTTTTTCGTGTCGAAGCCAGTAAAGTGAGTGAATTCTTCGAAAACATTAGATTGTGTGACAGTAATCCCGTTTTGAAACCTTCCTTTGAGAACAATAATGTTATAATTGGCCTGTAATTAACGAGATTAGATAACAACCCGACAATAAAAGGAAAAAAATTGCGAAGCTAAAAAGTGTCTTTTTTTATTTGAAAAACAATTGTTTTCAGAGTCATGAAAGCTATCAGCTATCTACTAAAATCAGAATATCCTCTTATCTATTCTTCCTTGAAAAGGCAATAAAACCGTGTCATTGTACAGTAAAGTTTCATGCGACTAAAAAGAGAAAGTAAAAACGGCAGTTGAAAACAATTTAAAAAATTCAATCAAATTCTTCGAGAAAGTAGTGTCGAAGCCGTTAAAATCATAATCTATGTCTTCAAGCATTTTAAGAACATCAATGTTGTCTTAATTTGAAAGCCAATAATGGGATATATGAACTGTCAATAACGTGATAATCTGGCAAAACTAGAAAACGTGAAAATTGGGCAAATAACTAAAAATTAAGAAAATTGGAAATCTAGTTGTATCAAAGCCAGTAGCCATAACTTAAGACGTAAAGCCGCAATAAAGATTGAATTTGATTTCACTAGAAAGAAGAAGCATTCTCTCATTGCGGACAATAAGCTGCAAGTTGACAAAAGAAAGAGAAAAAAAGAGGCAAAACTCAATAAGTCATTATTTATTTGAAAATCAAATATTTTAAAAGTCAAAACGACCATAAGCTTTCAAGCAATCAACTAGATACAATAATGTGGAGCTAATTAGGAATCCAATTCGAACTATCATTAGTGAGTTTTTTGAAATGTTCTGTTATTTAATTATTGTAGAAGAGATCAAATTTTTTTATAATAAAGACCGACTGTTTACAATCCGAATTATTTTTGAATTATACCAGTCCAAGATTGGTCCAAAACTATCCCTGCTAATGCTGTTTGTTCTTTATGAACACTTAATTATTCGAATCTTATAGATATTGATTTTTGTTTGTTAAAAAATCAAAAATAGAGGCTGCGTTTCTGATAATCAACGAATAAATTTAGCAAAAAACGGCGAAGTTTTAATTACAGAGCACTCTCAACGGAATTTGATGTAAACCCCCCCCTTTGAGTTTAAACAAATTATGTTCGTGTTGGTTGTGTCTGTACTTCCTGTAAATTTAATCAAACTGGACTGAGGAAACTTATTTCGCGCTGTTTTTGATGAAAAAGTCTTAATTTTGAAAAAATTAGCCAGAATTTTTGAAAAAAAAATTAATAAAAACAGTCTTCAATAAAAGTTTATGTCTTCACAAATAAAAATCAACAACACTTCCAAAAAAGATTAGCAACTTTTAGCAAAATTGGCGACGTTTTGGTCAAAATTTCCGGAAAAATGAATAATCGCCGGAATTCACACTATTTTCTCAAAATTTAAACCTCGATAACTCCCTGTAAAAAACGGAAAATAAAAAAACCTTTTTTATTCCACTTTCTACGCTGGAAAAGCTTTCTAATGATACCAGTCTCAACTCTCTACGATGAGTATATCGATCGGCCAAAATTGACTGAACAAAAAAAACCCGTTTGAGTATATACTTCCTTCCCCCTCAAGAGGGGTCGTTACAATAAAGATAGATCAGCAACAGTGAACAAACATTCTGAACAACTTTATAACCCGTTATACCATGGTTATCAAAAACTTGTTTACCGAAAGTTGTCTGTCAAAAATTTTATTACTTCGCACGTATTTCAAAAAATTTCACGAAAACCTCCAAAATGGCGAGAATTAAAAAAACAGACCTATTCTTCATCGTTTTGACATCACTGATCACCACCATCATCATGTCTTGTGAATAAAAACAATCAAAATTAACCTGATTGCAGAAAAACGTGAAAGATTGAATCAACGAAACAGATTTCTCCTCATTTCCTCCTACGAGTGTCAACTTTTTTGACGAAATCTTTTAAAAAATTGCGTGAGTCAAAATATATTACTTAAATACCCCCCATATAACCCCCTGCGTACCTTCCCCCGATCTTCCCCGATCTACCCTCTACACCTACCTACCCCCACCAACTAACTACACCCACACCAACTACTTACCCCTTCACCTCCTACCACCCCCCCAACTACCCCTTCCACAAACGACCGACATTCTCAGTTAAAATTTGGTTGTCTTTAGCTTTATATTCAGGAGTTTGCATTTCTTTCTTGATATTTCTCGAATAGATGAGTTTCTGAAAAGATTTTATTGCACGACTTTGCAAACTGTTTCCAGTATTCCACCAACTATGTTTTTTAGCTGAACAAATTTTGTTCATGACTTGAACTCTCGACTTTGTTTTTGATCTATGATTTCTGTTTTAGAATTTTGTCTTCTTTTATCGAACAATGGTCTTTAACAGTAGCTTACATAATAGTACATAGTGATCAGAAACTGCTGGTAATGTTCAAAGTGAGGTGATCTTTCTTCTAACTGTAACAGTTGTTCTTCAAATTTTCTAACTGTAACAGTCGCCCCCCTACCCACCCCACTCCCACTTATCTACCTCAACCTATGTAGCCTACCCCCACCATTCTGAACCCCCAAACCACCACCCCTTTACCTACCACGTCTGCTTTTTTTTCAAAACACTATAGATCTGTTAGGTACTTTTCCGAAATAGGTGAACAGCACCTTTTTCTCTTTGAGATTTTTGATTTAGAGGTAATATTTGCCGACTCTTCCAGTCGTGTGGAAAAGTTAATAGGAGTATTTTGATCATATATAAGTCCCTCCGCATCTTTTCCGTTTGTGCCACCCCACCCCCCCCCCCCCCCCCCCCCCTCAGTACGTTATGCACTCCCCAGTAACTGAGCACGTGCCATTACATAGTAAATCATTATGTGAAAATATGGCACGTGCGTCTGGCGGTGCAAATAATATGCACTCACTAAGCTAGGGGGGCACAAACGGAAAGATCCGATTTTTTAATCGTAATTTGCCGTGTTGTGATTAATTTTGCGTTCTATTGTCATTTGATCTCTTGCTTTTACGCTTTGCTTCGCAGAAAAGTTCTTTTTGTCTGCATGTTTGGCTACGTAGCCCCACCTCTCCCTTGCCTGCCTACCCCTGCCTACATCCCCCACCTACCTCCCTGCAACTACCTAACCACCCTCCCCCCAATTACGGGGGATGAGTTAGAATCTATATTGCACAACCCTAGGAGTCACTTAAAATACTCACGGGCACATTTTAAAATGAAGAAAGTCTGCAGTACCAGAAGTTAGAATGCCAGAAGTTGCTACTTAGCCAGAAGCTGACTTCCGTTGATTTTCGTCATTTTAAAACGTGCGTGTTTCGTGTTTTTGGTACTACACACTTTCGGCATGGTTAAATGACTTTGCAGAAGTCACTTCGAAATACTGACTTAATATCTCGAATTGCTTCGTAGTTCTCGATAAACGCCAGAAGTTCTCAGCGACTTCAAGCAGAGTCACGTAACCATTAATTCCGGTATTCTACACGCTATGTTTGGATGTTTTTCGCTCGTACAAAAATAGCCTATTCTCATTGGATTTTGGTGCGTTGTTGCCTCTTTTAAAAGCACTGTATGCACTAAAAAATGGACCCTAATTGACAGGTGAAAATCAAAAACATTGACCATTTATAGGGTATTTATGATGAAACATTGGATTACATTTGAAGGACGTTTTAGAAACCTTTTATATATCATTTTTGGGGCATTGAACTGTTGGTCATTTAATGAGGCTTCGTGGTCATTAATTATCAGACATTTGCTCGTTGTATTTATAATCAAACTTGGCTGAATGAAGCTATTTAAAATCAGACTTTGGCTTCTACACAAATTGACTTGATCAGACTTTAGCTGTTCAAAATTGGCCACGACCATATTTTGGGCAGACCTTCATTAGTATCTTCGTCCTGCATTTATGAACCCCCCACGGTGCGTTTTTTGGTTGTCTGGCCATAAGTAATTTTGGCCGAGGACTTCCCTTACCCTGGGCGACGTATACAATCAAAAATTGATCGATGGCAAACGGTGCAAAATTTTAATAATCTTTTTGTAGACTTAAAACAAATCATTGTAATGTTTCAAAGTTATTTCACTGCAACTAATTATTCTCAACAAAAATAATGGAATGGAGAAAATATGCCATAAAATTATTGTTCCAATAGTTCTAAATTAGGCAGTGATCTGAACATCAGACAGAAAAATTTTGATCAAAGGTGAACAAATGTAAAGCTCAATTTATAAACCTCTCTTTTCTTATCCGTAAATCCTTTGATCCTCTTGTCGTTTTGAAGTAGCATGGCGGATGCAGTGTCGAGAGTGTATGCGTATCTATATTCAGGGGGGTGGGGTGGGGGTTGGGTTGAGACAATTTCCAATTCAAATATACTCTCGAGTCTTTGTTCTACCCTCTCTTTTATCATAATTCCCCTTGTTCCATGCACAGACCCCTTTTCCTACTTTTTCATATAATGGGCTTGTTTAAGTAACTATACAGAACATAAACGTGAAGAGTAGTATAAATCAGGAATTTCAACAAACTGATGTAGTTGACTTTTTTGCTGGTCTATGATTAAAGTTTGGGGTGCTCGGTCAAATCAGTAATGATTGAAGCCATGTTCAGAAGGCGCGCGTTATTAAGGAGGTGCGTTCAAAAGTGCAAAGACGGCCAGAGGCTGTAAAGTAGAGTTGAGTTATGATCATAGCTGAAAATGAAACAACTAAAGCTGATGAAAAATACTTCCAATTTTTATCGCTTTTGTGCAGTTTTCCGCCAAGTTGGGTACAAGGCGGTTTTGATTACAGAATTCTCAAAATATTACAAACATTACTAAACAGTCTCCATAAAATGGTGGATGCGCTGTTTTTAAATTAAAAATATTTGCAAAAATTGCAACTCCAAAGCTATGACGACATTTTTTTTTATAA